>NW_017728906.1:48544359-48548126 GCF_001723895.1 Crocodylus porosus | reverse complement strand
CAGTTTCTACAGGTGTCTGCCTGGCTTCTGCTCCCCACCTTCCCTCCCCACTCTCTGCTAAGCAGGCATTCCCTTGTCCCTCAGAGACACCTCTCAGCATTAGCTAGCAGACCACATGCTGGCTACCCCCAAGCTGTGGCACACGGAACAAAGGCAGAATCAGCAGATAGCTGGTAACGTCCTTCTGTATTTTCTTAACGGGCTGATAAACACTGAATTTAGGGGTAATAAACATTCCCTGCTGGGCTGGTGGGGGGGGCAGGAACCCCTCCCTCATCAGAGCATCCTGGACTTGCCCCTCCTCAGCTCAGCTTTATGGAAGGAAAGGGAAGGCTGCTTTAGCAACCCCAACTTCTAGCCTGAGCCTCTGCGGCATGTGCCTGCATGTCTAGGATGTCTGTCTGGTTACAAAACTGATATAGTCTAGCCAGGTTAGACTAACCTGCAAAGGTTGAATTGATTCAGGCTCAGGCTTTTTGAATGTCTGTCCGTAGCCTTAGTGATAATTCATTATAGTTCCTGTTACCGATACTGCTGAAGTTTGTGTTCTGTAGCAGAGCTCTCCTTCTGGGGCTGATGAAGACAAAAATGCTGTAGTCATACTGGGTGCATTTACATGTGAGCTTTAATGCTCATTAGCCTATTTTAATGCATATTAAAGCATCACAGAAAGCCATGCCTTTAACTAATGCACATTAAAATAAAGTAATGCACATTTTTCTGGTATATCATAATGGAGGAACTCGATTTAATGCACATTACCTACAGCAGATTAATGATTGTGTAGACATGCCCACCAATACTTGACCAGGCAGGCCAGGAATGATCCCTCCCCCTGCCCCCCTGCCTGCTTTTTTTCAATGAATTGAGAAAAAAAAGTCTTTGAGGTTTTATTTAAATTGAATGATAGGGTGAAAAAAACCAAACTAAATGTAACTAATTTATTCTGCTTATTTGCTCTTTTGTTGCCATGGAATTAAGTTGAGGACTTGAAACTAACCAACAGGGAGATAAAAGGAGCATTTCTTATTCAGTTTGAATTTTCAAAAGATTGTTGGACTGCTGCTTTATCTCTCACAGGGTCAAAAAGAATCATCTTATATTTTCACATATCTAATCTGCAATTTCATTCACACATTCCTGTAAATATTGTCCAATATGAATTGCTGACAAAATACCATTCTGGAAAGAACTGAAACATTGGACAAGACCTGCAGGAAGGTGTCTATTTTAAAAATCATGTAGTTAAAACCACTATCACTAAAGAAGACCCTCCAAGTGCCTCCGTGATATTTGCAAAAAAACGTGGCAAAAATAATAGGTATCTCAAGTGCTCTGGCCGCAAACCAGTGATATGCACAAAGCCCTCTGGCACTGTTAAGTAGGCCTGTGCGAGTAGGCAGCTATTCAATCCAACTTCAAATCCGGCCACTTCGGATGTCAGTGATCCGATCCAGAGCTCCGGACTGGGTTCCTGCTTAGATCCGGCGAAAGCAGCTCCAAAGCTTCAGAGCCGCCTCAGAGATCCGGCATGGGGTATGATGGGGAACCAATGAAAAATCTATAACTTTGTTGGTTTTTGTTCTATTTGGATTAAACTTGAAGGAGAGGTAGCCTCTGCTGAGAGCATGAAGCCTCCCAAGTTTCAGGAAGATAGATGCAGAGGTTTGGGAGGAGCTTCACCCTAAATTCCTAAAAGCAAACCTCATGTCACGTGTATGTGTTACACCACAGTGGGTTGAAAACTGCAGGGATAGTGACCCCTGCTCAGGCCACAAACTCTGCCAAATTTCAAGGAGATAAATTCAGTGATTTGGGGGAAACTGCACCTCAAGCTGTGGACAGGCAAAACTTGTGACATGGGTGACACTGTGTGTTAAGGTGCCACAGGGTGAAAGCTGCAGGCCTGCTAGCCCCTGCTGCAGCCATGAAGCCTACCAGCTGTCGAGGAGATAGGTGCAGGGGGGTTCTGGGACCCTGCACCTCTGGCTGCTGACAGGCTGGCTTTATGGAGGATGGTGAAGGTGATCAGCTCGTGGTCGCTGTCACCCAGCTTCCCATCAATCACTAGGTCACCGATTAGGTCATCCCCAGTAGCCAGTAGCAGGTCAAGCAGTGCTTTACCTCTTGTTGGCCCGTAGACTTCTTGAGTCAGGTAGAGGTCATCAAGAAGAAGCTTTACAACCACTCGGATTTTGCTGAGTGATCCTCCCACAAGATGTCTGGGTAATTAAAGTCGCCCATGACAACCAAGGTCCTGGAGCATGTGGCCTCAGCCAGTTCCCGGGCAAACTCCTGGTCAAGCTCGGGACTTTGGGTGGGAGGTCTGTAGTAGGCTCCCATCATTGTGTCCCCTGTGCCATGTTCCCCACAGATTTTAACCAAGAGGGTCTCCAGTTGTCCACCCTGGTCTTCAACATCAGCTTGCAGGGACGCGTAGCTTTCCTTAACATAGACAGCTACACCCCAGCCCCTTTTATCTACTCGATGTCTTCTGTACAAGGTATAGCCATCTATACCCATGGTCCAGTCATGGGTGGAGTCCCACCGGGTCTCCATTATCCCTATGACATAGTAATTATTTGTGTTAAGCAGGAGGACGAGTTCCTCCTGCTTATTCCCCAAGCTCCTGGCATTTGTGTACAGGCAAGTGTCCCTTTGGGGGCTCTTGCCTTGCCCATGGATTGTGCCAGGGCTGGGGCAGGGGTGGGCTCCCTTAAGTGTACATAGGGGGCAAAAAGAAGGTACTGGGTAACATGGGGCCCCTGCAAGACACGCTAGGAAATCTGGTCGTTTCACCAGATGACAAAGCTAACCTATTTAACAACTTCTTTGCCTCCATTTTCCTGAGCAGGGACAAGATCAGGCCCCCCACCGGGCCCCTCTCAGGCCCCAGGGGAGGCACATCTAGGCCAAGGGTCAGGGAGGATCTAGTCAGCAAACTTCTGGAGGGACTGGATGTATTTAAATCAGCTGGTCCGGATCATCTCCACCCCAGAGTGCTGAGGGAATTAGCTGAGGTCATTGCAGGACCCCTGGCACGAGCACTTGTGGTGCTGTGGTGTGGTGCGAGAGGACTGGAAGAGCACCAATGTGATTCCCATCTTCAAAAAAGGGAGGAAGGAGGACCCAGGGAACTATAGGCCAATTAGTCTTACCTCGATCCTGGGTAAGCTTTTTGAGAGAATTGTTCTGGCACATGTCCACGAGGGGCCAGCAGGGGAGATTATGCTTAGGGGCAACCAACACGGGTTCATTAGAGACAGATCCTGTCAGAACAACCTGGTGGCCTTCTACAACCAGGTCACCAAATCCTTAGATGCAGGGGTAGCAGTGGACATAGTCTTTCTGGACTTTCAGAAGGCCTTCAACACTGTCCCTCACTCCATTTTCATTAAGAAACTGGGGGACTGTGGTGTCGACACCTTCACAGACAAATGGGTCGCCAACTGGCTGGAGGGTCACACCCAGAGAGTGGTGGTGGATGGGTCATTTTTGACTTGGAGGGTGTGGGCAGTGGGGTCCTGCGGGGCTCAGTCCTCCGGCCCACACTGTTCAACATCTTCATCAGTGATTTGGATGAGGGGGTAAAAAGCACCCTGTTCATATTTGCTGATGATGCTAAGATGTGGGGGGATGTGGGCACACTAAAAGGAAGGAATAGGCAGGCCCTACAAGGACAGGCTACAGGACCTGAACCTGTTCAGCCTCCACAAGAGAAGGCTGAGGGGGGATCTAGTGGCCTGTTGCAAACTAGTCAGAGGGGA
>NW_017728906.1:48540545-48544044 GCF_001723895.1 Crocodylus porosus | reverse complement strand
GGTCGTTTGACCCCAGTACTCTTTCCTGCCATGGCAGAGGGTCAGACTTGATGATCTGCTCAGGTCCCTTCCGACCCTACCAACTATGAAACTATGAAACTATGAAGTGCCTTGGCCTCCTGGCTTTGCAAGCGTTGCTCAGCAGGCCAGCAGTGGTGCTAGTCCCCCCTCTGTATTTCATTGATTTTCCATTATACCCTATGGCCAAAACTCTGAGGTGGCTCCGAAGCTTTTCCAAAGCGGTTTGGAAGCTCTGGAAAGCCTAAAGAAACCAGCGCTTCAATCCGGACCTGCTGCTTCAGATGTCAAAGCGCCCAAAGCTTCTCTGGATCACTTCCTGACAACCTTATTTCTTAAGGATACGAAATCTTGGCTGTGGTTCCACCTGAACCCAAGTGAAGGAAAGTTTTAGTGCTAAATGAAGTGATCTGCCACCACTGTGCAAAGATGAGACCAAAACATGAGGGAGGGAGTAGAGCCAGGGACTCCCAAACTATGATTTGTTTAGGTCCCCAAAGTAGTTTCATTTGGCTCCGGACTTGGGGTCTTGAGGAAATAGACTGTAACAAGCAGCAACACTTTTTGATCCTAAGTCTTCCTGTTTGGCATGTCACTTTGCAGAAAATTTCAAATTCCTTTCCACTTCCTGGTCAGGAAGGTAGATGCCCCCTCCCTGTGCCAGCCAAACCAGATGTCTTCTCTGGCCCCTTAAATCACAGAGGTGGGCTGTCAGAGAAGAGGTATTCATTAGGGCTGTGTGAAATTTCACCAGCTGTTTTGTTTCAACACTGTTTCAACTCATTTCAAGCTCAAAACGGTGAAATCAAAATGAAATGAAGGGATTCAAAACAGCCTTGAAACAAAATGAGGCTAGTTGAAATGTTTCAGAAGTTTTGAAACGTTTCGAGTTTCAAAGAAACCAGCAGCCAGGTGCAGGAGACGGGAGAGAACCAGGGCTGCACTCCCAGTAGCTCCACAGCCCCATGTGGCTCAGCTGGGCAGGGAAGACAGCTCTCCCCAGCTCCCATGACTGGGCTGCAGGAAGCTGATCGCAGTGCAGGAGAAGGGATCTGAGCCTGGGCTCTGTTCCCATCCCCAGTGCTGGGATTGGGCTGGGGAAGGGAACTAAGCCCGATCACTCAGTACCACTCCCCAGCCCTGCCATCAGACTGGGGAAGGGAACTAAGCCCAGCTGAGCTGAGTTGCCTTCCCCAGCCCGATCAATCCCAGTGCTGGGCAGGGGAACTGAGCAATCGGGCTCAGTTCCCTTCCCCAGTCCCAGGCGGCAGCACCCAGCTTCCCTCCCTCATCTGGCAGGCAGATCAGGGGCCCACAACCCCGGAAGGACTGACACAGCCTCCACAGCCCTCCCAAAGTTTCAGGCCCCTGATCTGCCTGCCAGATGAGAGAGGCTGTTTCGAGCTTCCCCATTATAGCCTATGGGCAAAATGTTGAAACAGCACCACTGTTTCAATGAACTGAAATGGAACAGCAGTTTCAAATCGAAACAAAATTCAAAACAAAGTGTGTTCTGTCAGAACCTTGAACTGCAAGTTGAAATGGAACGGTGCTGTTTCACACAGCCCTGGTATTCATGCACAATGCCAAGATTATGCTGGGCCTTAAACGCATTTTACAGCCCCAAAGTAAGCCCTGTTTGTAATAGGTGAAGTACCTACCTTCATGGCTCTAGGTCCAGGTTTTTTTGAAAGTCAAAAGATTTGTCTTATTTAAACCATACACTGATTAGTTTGAAAAAAAAGGAGGGGGGGTATGGTGTGCACATCTGATAAGTCAGATGGAACCATCAGCCTAGAGTACTAGAGGAAAGAAAAATGGGATCATATTGAAAAAGAAAAGATTAAAAAGGTGATTGAATGTAAGATTTAGGGTGGGGGGAGTCACCCCATCTTATGCATGTTGTTAGCCCTGTGGAGTCTGTTTTGTAATGATTAATATAATAAACAAGGGACTCACAAAAAAGCTCCTAATGTTCACTGAACAGAAGTATAATGACGTGTGAGCTGCAGCTGTTTCAGTGGATTTCTGAACAGCAGGCTCTTGTTGAATGAACCCCATGATTATTTATCTCCATCATGGGTTCTTTATTTCAAGGTAGTTGTCATCTTTCCTACATTTTGACTGGCTGCCTTTATGTGTAGAAATCTCCAACAATGGATTTTTTGATTAGGATCCTCTTCATCCTGCTCCTGCAAACACAATATAGCTCCAAATCATTATCTCATGAAGGCATTAGGCACTGCTAGATTTTTAACAAGGTATCCCACAATATTTTTCCCGTTAGATTCAGAAACACAGGGGTGCTACTGGAGAATGTGCTGCAAAGAGAAGGGCTGGGAGGACTATTTATATTCCTCATTTAAACAAACTCCAAGAAAAGAATTAAATACATATTGAACTGCAATTGATGGAAGTATTTATAATGTGTCCTTGGAAAATATGCTGAATACAGCCATGGAACACTTCAGTATTTAACTGGGGTAATTTGAAATGTGTGTGCAAGTGAAAGACCCTGCAGGTGCACTGAGTCTATCCTTGCTTGGGGTTTATTTTTATCTTGTATTTGGCAAAATCTGCTCTACATCATGGCTAGAGGTTTAACAAGCTGTTTTGTACCTTGGGCAGCAGCAGCAGTGTCTGGGCCAGCAGCAGAGGTGGCTGCCAATCCTATGCCCCCTCTGGATTGGTGCTTGGAGCTAGTGCCCATTCCTAGTTATGCTACTGTCCAAGTCAAGCATTTGCTTTTCTAGGCTTTTGAAGGCAGTGTGATCTGGAGGAATGAGCATAGGACTGGGAATAAGATGGGAATAAGATAGGCCTGTTCTCTCATTGTGGGTCTGCTACTCACTAACTGTGCTAGGTTGGACAGGTTGCAGCTTTCCTAATTGCCAAATGAAAATAATACCTACCTACCTACCTCACAGAGCTATTGCAATGTTATTTAATTCATTTATAATGCTCTGAATATCTCAGTTGCTATAAAAATACTAAGTATTATTATTTTCACGAGCACCTGAGATAAATCGTCTTTGACAGGGTGACTACTTGCCTTTGCGGAAATATGATAGCAAAATTTTAACAAGGGGCTCCTGGCTACTTCCCCAGCCAAGATCCCTTTCAGCGTGTTCCTTACATGAAACCTGCATGGCTTGATCACCTGGAGGAAGGTGGGGATAGCAGAGAAGGTTGTAAGCGAGGGAGTAGATCTTCAGCTGGTAGAATTTGACATAGTACCACTGAGGGGGCCGCAGGAAGACAAGGGCATCCGAGCAGGGCAGGTGACAAAGGCAAGGAGTGCTAAAGTAAGAAATGGGGGTCCAGACAGTCTCCCTAAATGGGGGGTGGCACACACAGTCTTGCAAGGCCTTAAATGCCTATATACCAATGCTCACAGTATGGGGAATAAACAGGAGGAACTTGCCCTCAGAATAGCTAGTTCAAACCCAGATATCATAGGGCTAACAGAAACGTGGTGGGA
>NW_017728906.1:48522040-48540534 GCF_001723895.1 Crocodylus porosus | reverse complement strand
CCCCATTTCAGGAGGGATGTGGACAACACTGAAAGGGTCCAGAGGAGGGCCACCTGCATGATCCGGGGACTACAGGGCAGACCCTACATTGAAAGACTGCGGGACCTAAACCTGTTCACCTTCACAAGAGAAGGCTGAGGGGGGGACCTGGTGACTGTCTATAAACTCACTAGCGGGGACCAGAAGGGTTTAGGGGAGACGCTGTTTCCCCTAGCGCCCCTGGCATGACAAGGAACAATGGACACAAATTATTAGAGAGTAGGTTTAGATTAGACATCCACAAGAACTACTGCACATTTACGGTGGCTAGGAGCTGGAACCAACTTCCTCGGGAAGTGGTGCTGGCTCCTACCTTGGGGATCTTTAAGAAGAGGCTTGATGACTACCTGGCTGAACTCACTGAGTCCAGTCTTTTTCTCCCACCCAGGTGGGAGTTCGGCTTGAAGATCTACAAGGTCCCTTCCGACCCTACTTCTATGATTCTATGATATGAGGTCAATGGCATGGTGCTGCTTTATACTCCCCTGAGCATCTGGCACTGCTTTAAATGTTTGCATTTGTTAATATTCTAATATATAAAAGTTTTATACTGTTTTTCCATTGTTTTATCTGAGTATTTTTAATAAAGGCTCACTTTTTCCAGAGTTCTAAAGAGAACATATCTGTGCCCATCTCCCATTTGCCAAATATCTTCCCCCTTGTACTTCTGTTCAACTGTAATGGGCAAAGCATCTCTGGTTGTAGTGTTATCGTAGGGGCAATATGAAAAGCGAGCGTGCTATTTTTATAACACCAACCACTTTTCTTTTTATTTAAAAAAAAGCTGTTGGAAATGTGAATGCAGAAATTAGAAGTCCAGCTACTCAAAGCATTACACAACATTTTTGTAGCCAAACTCTAGCATTTAACTCTACAGCACCCATTCCCAAGGGTTTATAGTTACAAAAGATCTATATAGAAGCTGTAAATGCAGGAACTTAGCATTACGTAACTTGCTTGGCACCATTTAAAATGAGTAGAGTGGGTAGTCCTATAAAACCAATGGCGCAAGTAGTCTTCAAAGGAGAAACTGTATGGGCCTATGCCATTTTTATTAGGCAAGAGTGAATGAATGAACTCCACAATTAACAAAGGTGGGTAGCTTACAATCAAGGGTTTTATGATGTCCTGTGGCAAAATAACACATGGAGATCTAGAAGATAATCCCAGTCCCATTGTGCTTTTGAGCAATAGAGAGTCCTTGCACCAGAGAGTTCACCATCTAGAATAGTGGCAAAGTCCAGCAGTGAATGACAAAAGCAAATAAAGGGAGAGGTGGTAATATGTTAAATAACGCAAGCACATGATTGTGGGGTGAATGATACCCTGGGCTCCCAGCTGCATGCTTCTTGTCAGGAAGGGTGGTCTGTAGGAACCACTTGCCAGCTGAAGGGAGGGCTTTGTGAATTTCGGTGACAAGTCTTCCCCTTGCATTTGGACAGATGGGAAAAAGCCTGAAAGTCTTTATGAGAGAAGTAGATTAAAAGGTGATGAAGAAAAGTGTTATTCACAGAGTGAGGGTGAGGATTAATGGTGCAATAAGGCAATACATTTGATAGTGAGGGCATGGTTCTGTCACAAAGAGGCCTTGCAGGAAAAGATCCATGTCCTTGTGACTTCATCTGAATTGTTTAACTAAATGTATTAAAGTGTACATTCTTCTTGGGCACTATAGAGTTATAGAAAAGTAGGCCTGGAAGGGACCCCAGGAGGTCATCTAGACCAGCCCTCTACTCAATATAGAATCATCCTCATTTGGACCATTCCAAACCAGTGTTTGTTTAACCTGCTCTTAAAATCTACCAAGGAGAGAGATTCCAATTTTTCTAGGTAATCTGTTCCTATACTTAGCCATCCTTGTAGTGAGAACATTCTTCCTCGTATCCAACTGTAATTTCCCTTGCTGTAATTTAAAACCCAGTGTAGACATAGGATTGGCATAAGCAGCTTCAGTTTACCCCAGACCAGATTTCTGATAACATAGCTACTGGTCCAGGGTAAGTCCTACAGATGTTGGTTGGGACCCACTCCAGCATAAGGACCTTATCCTACTAAGTGCTGAGCACCTACCACTCCTATAGCTTTCACTGGGCATGGAAGGTGTTCAGAGCTACACAAGATTGAAAGTTGTACATGAACTCAGAATCTGGCCCAATGTTCCTTATGCCTGAATCTTTCAAGGCTAAATTTGCTTCTCAGAGTGCTAAGACTTATTGTTAATACTGTTATGGTTAACATTGATTTGGCAATTTGGATTAGGAGATGCTGGTTATGATGGTTGCAATCAGTTGCATATATTCATAGTAATAGAAGCTGGACAAAATGATTTGCATACAGACTTTTGAATATCCAGCCTTTAAAAACCAGAGATAATTTTTTGACCAAAGTATAACAATTTTAAAGGCAGAAACGTTTTCTTTTTTGTCTTCACCAATCAAAAGATCTGTGCTCTAGATCATCAAATACAAAAAGCCCAGTTTTATGTTTGCCAGTTATTAAGTAGTACCTTGTTTTCTAAAGGGAATCCCTTATCTAAAAATTGAAAATTGATTCAGCATCTTTGTTCCTTGTGGTTCCATGGAGAGTCATTACTAAATTTTGGGTTTTCTTTGCTACTATGCTGAAAGGGTGTTCGCATGTAACAAGGCTTGTGTGCAGTGATGGATAAAAGAACATCTGGCACCAGTGACTTCCTAAGCATAGTATATTTACAAACCTTGTTAGTTGCCATGAATGTGTCATGCCTGGCTTGTGCCCTTATGGGCAAAGTGGGGCTGTATGAAGGATATTTTCTTTTCTTTTCCTCTTAAGAGAAAAGGCCTTCCTGTGGGGGCTACAAGGGCTAGAAAAGGAGATCCTATTATTTGCTTAAAAAATTCAGAATTAAAAGTGGTGGTCATAATCAGGACACTATGGAATCTTTCCATGTTTTATAATAGGGTCTTCCCATCTTCCTTCTTTGTAACACAGTCTTAGGAACATCTGAAAGAGTACCGGAGCTTCAGGAGCAATGTGACAGTGGCTATTTTGTAGCGAGACAGTAGATTATCATGAAAGGCTCATATAACCAATAGTTAAACCCTATATAAACCCTATAAACTCCTAGTCCATGTAAACTGAAACTACCTGCAACCACATGTGTATATTTCAGAATATAGAGGTCTTGAGTCCCTATTCTACACCTGCACTTATTTCTGTAACATCTCTTTTTTCAATCCTAATTCAATTACCTCAGTGTTTGGTGGAAAAACTAGATGCTCTCACAACACATGTACCATACTCAAAAATAATCCATCTTTAGGATTTAAATGTTAAGTATGCATCTGAGAAATTATGAAATAATCTTACCAACTGCAGGATTTACTAATGAACATTAAGTGCACAATGAGTTATGGTCTCTTTAAATTATTTTTGTTAAACTACAAAATCTGAAAACCAGGCCTTGTCCACTGTTCTTTGCTAGCACATTTGTTTAGTCTTTAAGCATATTTTCTTAAAAATGCATTCCTCCCTGTCGCAGGGCACTTCAGTACCCTGCTCCTAGTGAGTCTTGAACTTAAGGGGGGAGGCACTTCAGTGCCCTGCACCTACAAAGAGGGACAGGTGCCGGTTGCCAGGGCAACCGCAGTCAGTCAGCTGACTGGAAGGGGGCAGGGCCTGACCTATATAAATACAATTGAGGCTGGGGCCAGGGAGGCAGTTCCCCGCTAGCAGCCAAGGAAGAAGAAGCTCTGCTGGAGGAAGCAGAGTAGAGAAGCCTGATGGCCTGAGCAGCTTTGGTTCGAGGATACTGGGTGGAGGAAGCCCTGGTAGGGATTTGAATGATGGTTAGCCAGATAGCTTAGTTTACATTGTAGTGCAGGGGCTTGAGTTTTGTTTGTCATTTTATAAGACCAGAGGACTGGGTGAGGCTATTCTGGGTTGGAGGAGGCCTGATAGGGGCTCCATGGTAGTGTGAGGACCCCGGTGCCAGAGAGGGCACAACATTCAGGGGTGCACTGACCCCAGCCCTGAGAAGGGGCGCTGAGGATTGGGGGCCAGGTAAGGCCGAGGCTGCCTGAGCCCCACAAGAACTTTTAGACCTGAGGAGGGGATTTGGGGGCCAAACATGGCTCTGGCCACCTGAGCCCCAATTGTGAGAAGCCCCAGGGCAGGCGCAGGCGAGAAGCCCAGGAGGATACTAGCTTTAAGACCCAAGGAGGGGATTAGGGGCCAGGCGCGGCTACGGCCACCTGAGCCCCAATTGTGAGAGGTCCCAGTGCGGTCATGGTCGCCGAGGGAAGGCCCCAGTGTGGGCACAGTTAGGGCACAAGCGGCTGTGAGAAAAGAGAGGCCAAGGAGCGTCCATGGGGAGCGCGGGTGACCATAAGAGAAGCCAGGGAGTGCCCATGGGGCACAGGCTGCAAGGTAAGCCAGAGAGTGTCCGCGAGGGTGCATGTCCTTGTGAAAGAAGCCAGAGAGCCTGTGAGGGCGAGACAAGCCCAGGGAACCTGGGAGGACGCTGGCAATCGAGACAAGCCCGGGGCGCCCATGAGAGCATGGGCAATTGCAAGACAAGCCAAGGGGTGCCTGTGAGGGCGCCGAGGGGAGAATTGACAAGACAATGTCCAGTACATCTGTGAGGCTTGGGGTGTGGTACAGGGGTGGTTGGAGCCACGCGTAGCCCCTAAGGCTTTAGTGCACCGAGTCACCTAAGATAGGGCACAGACTGGGATACAAGAGGGCACCATGTCAAAGACGACAAAAAGGCAGCCTCCCTTAAACACTAATAACATCAAAGGCATGGTGGGCAAGATGGTGAGGGTGCATTGACACCAACTTGACACGGTAGGGGGCGCTAGGGGAGTTCACGGCGCCCCTAGGCTGCGGTCCTGTCACACTTCCCCTTTTGAAAAAAATAATACATAAACTACAATATATATTACAGTGCTAATATGACACTGTATTACAGAGCCATTGTGCCAATAGCTTAGGTAGGTTATGTAGTCAGTAAGTAGGCCCAGATTTCATAGGATGTACTTTAGTGATAGTCTCACATTTATTTTCCATTTGAATTGCTGATCCAAAATCTACCCTTTTCCCATGTAAATTGTTGTTGTTTGCCGTGTCAAATAAATGCCAGTGAGTGCTATGGCATTACTTCATGATTTACGGGTACACACCCACAACCTAATGATCTCCCTTACACTCCCAATTATGTTGCCATCAGATTTGTAAGCTTGCTTTACCTTGTAATTCTTGAACACTTGGGTTTGTAAATACTGCCATTTCCTGGCTTAGGGCACTATGTCAGACTGTTCTCTTCCCATACTGGCTCCATCTCTAACATGTCATTTTTTTGGGCAACAGAGGCAGTGTACCAACCAAATACAGGATCCTAAACTCCATTGCCTGCTAAAGGCCTGATAGGTATCATATCACACAAAACAAAGCAAACACAGAATGGTGAGACCATTTTATAGGCTCAATATGGTGAGACACTGTGCACACTCAACTTCTATTAACTCTGGGGAGTTTTCAGTTCCCTACACAACTTAAGCTTACAGCTGGCATACTGCAGCTATATAGGGTGGCAGGCAAGAAGACATGAAGTGTGGAATGGGCAAAAGAGATAAAGGGCATGACAGGTGCAAGGCTGCAGTGCAGGTAGTCAGAGCTATGGAATGGAACCTCCACCCTAAGTGCAGCCAAAGATGAGATGCTACCGTGCAGTGGTCTGAAGAGAAGACAAAGCTGTGTGAACCAGTCTGTGTTCTGTCTGATTGCAGATCAACTGAGGAAGCAATGACATTAAATATGTGTAAACAAGCTATCTTACTACTAAAACTTGGTTACAAACAAATTAAATACTATCATCAGCTCTTAGCTGGTGACCCTGACTGGCAGCCCCTCTGTTCTTATTGTTTCATGAAGATAAAAACACCATGCATATGATTTCCATCCAAATCAGAAGACTGATAGAAATCCTTTCCCTTCTCTAATAAGGCTGAAAGGAACCTTTGTACCATAGATGTCAGAACAGCCATTTGCATATACATCAACCATCCTGGAGAGTTTGGGATTATTGAGAATTTGCACATTTATTTTGAGGCCAAAGAAGGGCCTGGAGGCCCATAAGAACAGGTAATCTAAATGAATCCAATGTATCAACAATGCTTCCAGTATCCAGTTTCAGTGTTGCCTTTTTGAGGTCAGGACTAACTCCATATCAAGTCATGCTGTCTCCCTGGAATCCATGCACAGTATTTCCTTAACATGAAGCTAGTGTGGGGTAGAAAGTACAAAGTGAAGACCCTTGTGCCTTTGCTGATATGGCATTCAACCCAAATCAACTGGCCTTTTGGGCTAGGGACAAACATTAAAAAAGCCTGAGTCTGAATTGATTCAATCTTTGCAGGTTAGTGTAATTTGGTTAGGCTGAACCAGTTTGTAACCAGACAGACATTATCCCTGTACTGACGAAATTCAGGAAAATCCCTGCAGTGGTTCAGGCTAGAAGTTGGGGGGAGGGGCTAGAGCAGTTCTCCCTTCCCTTGCACAGAACTGAGCTGAGGTTGGGGGGGGAGGGTAGCCAGGCCCCAGCAGGACCTCTGATCAGCAAGGTCTGCCTGCACCATCCTAGGCTTTTTTGTGATGGCTGGAGGGGCAGGAGAGTTGCCAGACCCCAGACCCCTGCTAGGACTTTGAGGCAAGGTGGGGTGAGCAGTGCATGCATCTGTTGATACAGAGCTTTTCAATCTCCCTCCCTGCTTCTTTATACTGTCTCCAGCAAACTGACAGACAAGCAAGCAAGGAGGGGGCTGATAATAGTGTTTATCACCCCACTAGCAAAACAATAGCCTCTCTCCATTGGTTCAAACTCTTCTTAAACAGTTTATCAGCTGACCTGTTGATTAGCTCCAAAATGTCATGAGCGGTCACTGTTCTGTCTGCCTGTCCCAGTGAAAATGGAGAGACACAGACACCTCTCAGCATTAGCTAGCATACTCACATGCCTAGGGTCCATGGGGCTGGGGTCTGTGCTGTTGGAGAGGGGAGGGAGGAAGGGAGGGGGGATTCCTGCTTGAGCAGCAAGCAGTGAAGGAGGGAGTAGGGCAAAGGGAAGCCAGGCAGACCTGCTGTGCCTGCAGTCTCTGCCAGAGCTCTAGCCAGGGAGCACAGGGGAGGGGCCAGTCCTGCTGTGGAGCAGTAAGCCCCACACAGCCCAGCGAGCATGCTGCATACTGGCATGGTGGTAGGGGGGAGGGGGGTGGTTTATCTTAAAACAGAAAGGGGTCTGGGACAGACGTTGCATAAACTGGTTTGATCCAAATCAGTTAAGTATGATACTACATTCAACCAGATTTATCTCAAACTGGTTTCAGCCTGGTTTCAGCCATTTTCAAACTGATTTATGTGCACTGAACATCTGTTCTGTTACAGGTTCAAACCAGTTTCTGATCACTTAAACCGGTTTATGTGTAATGTCTGTCCCCACAGCATCAATCTGTATCTGCTTTTTTGACACTGTCTGTATTTAGGTTTTCAGCCTTTCATTCGGTGGCCTTCTGCAGAAATGGGTCTTTGATGGGAGCAGTCAGTTCTTTGTGTTGTAGTTTTCAGTTTCTAGATGTAGGCATTTCATTTCCAGTAGTCTTCAATTGCATAGTGCTAAATGGTTGCGTTCTAGGTAAGAAGAGAGAACTCAACCCCATGAGCACAACTTCTTAATATACAGTATCTAAAGCAAGTGGTGTTGAAGGCAGTGGAGTTAGTGCTGGTTTTAGTTATAGCAGGGTACATGTGGAGAGACTCAGGGTGCACACAGAAATGGCATTTATTGCATTATTGGCCCCTTGAAATCACTCTAAAGCCATGCCCAAATGGAAAAGCACAGCTGCAGAGCCCTCCAAATTAACCCTCATTGTATGACGGTTCAAATGAGGCTGCTCCTAAATGGAACCACTTAATTAATTTCTGTCTGCCGGTTGCAGCAGAGCAAGGTGCAGCTGCTGTCTCTGGATGGGAGAGGGAGAAGACAGAGGAGAGACGTCCCTTCGCGGGTTTTCTCAGCCCCACTGAGGTGGGGGGAGGGTGGTGAATTGAAGCCCCTCACCTGGGGGTGCTTTGATTACAGTCCCCATCACTGAGACCAGATTTTGGTCATGAGCTGCTGTTCTTCAAGTCACCTGTTGCATCCAAACAAAAGTTGACCTTAGAGTCTAATCCTGATCATTGTACACAAGATTTTTAGCTTTCTAACAATATGTCACTTAGAAAACAAACCTAGAAAAAGAGAATTTCCGGGTGATTATGCTCCTGTTATCTTGCCTGTGGAATAGTACGTACTGTATATAAGGAGGGAAAAAAATTGGTACAGTTTTGAAAGCTACCTTTTAATCCAACAGTGATGTACAAGGCTCTAGTTTATTATCAGTCAAATGACTGCTGTTCCCAGGGTAGCCCTTAACTGATGCTATTCCACTTTGCAAACTGCTCCAACCCAGCCACTTCTCAGCCATTTTGAGTGTGTAAATCCATTCATGGTTTATGCTTCCAAAGCCATTATATTTCATAGATTTCATAGATTTCACAGACATTAGGGGTGGAAGGGACCTCGGAAGATCATCGAGTCCAGCCCCCCGCCGGAAGGGCAGGGAGTCAGCTGGGGTCATAGGATCCCAGCAAGGTAAGCATCCAGTTTACTCTTGAAGGTGTTCAATGTAGGTGCTTGAACCACCTCTGATGGCAGACTGTTCCAGACCTTGGAGGCTCGGACAGTAAAGAAATTCTTCCGTATGTCCAGCCTGAAATGGTCTTGCAGGAGTTTGTGACCGTTCGACCTCGTCATCCCTTGGGGCGCTCTGGTGAACAAATGTTCCCCCAGATACTGGTGGTCACCCCGATAAACTTATAGGTGGCCATCAGATCACCCCTGAGCCTGCGCTTTTCCAGGCTAAAGAGCCCCATGGCTCTCAGCCTGTCATCATAAGGTCTGTTCTCCTGACCTCTGATCATGTGCGTGGCTCTTCTCTGGAAACTCTCAATCTTCTCCACATCCTTTTTGAATTGTGGAGCCCAAAACTGGATGCAGTACTTACCAAGGCTGAGTACAAGAGGAGAATGACATCCCGGGATTTGCTTGAAAAGCATCTATGGATGCAAGCCAGCATTTTGGTTGCTTTACTAGCCGCAGCATCACATTGCAGGCTCATGTTCATCTTGTGGTCAATGATGACCCCCAAGTCTCTCTCTTCCGTAGTGCTAGCCAGCATAGCACTGCCAAGCCTATAAGGATGCTGCAGGTTTTTCCTCCCAAGGTGGAGAACCTTGCACTTTTCAGTGTTAAACACCATCAAGTTCTCATCCGCCCATTTGCTGAGCCTGTCCAGATCAGCCTGATAGTTGGAGTTCAGTTGCAGCCTTGGCTTTCCCGGTTTGCTCCCTGCAGGACCGAACCAGTGCAGAATAATCCTCCTTGGAGGTGAATCCCATCCTCGATCCTTTGTAGGCCTTACTTTTTACCCTCAGGAGGTCTGCTAGATCCCTGGAGAGCCAGGGGTGCTGTTGTGCCCTCTTGCTGCCTTTCCTCTGAGATGGAATAGAATTACCTTGTGCATTGAGGATCACTCCCTTTCTGTGAGGACATCAAATAGTCCCTTTCTGCTGGGGATATATTTATTTACGGTCCACAGGCAATGAAGGTAAATGTCCCTGTATTGATGACGGACTGGATTGCTTTGTGAGATAAAATATGTGTGGGACTAGTATGCATTAAACACGGCTGGGTTACTTTTCTAAGGAGAACGCTATCCAGCAACTCCAAAGAATTCTTCCCTCCCTCATTACCATCCCTGCAAAAACAAACCAAGGGAGAAAAAATAAAAGCCCATGGGTGCTTAATTCCAAGCTAAGCATGGTGCTCCCTTTCTGCTGATTCAGACACAGAGCCTCCTCATGCAGCCGGAAGCAGCATGAAGCCAGGTTGTGGAGCCTTGCTTTTAATCTTCCTTTCTTCTGCCTCCAGTGCCTGCTGTGCTGGGAGCAGAGAAAGCTGCAATAGAAAATGCTAATCAGCCTGGCAACCCTAAGATCCAGACTCTGCTCAGCTCCTCCCCACCCCCTCCCTCCTCCTCTCTCTGCTTTCTTTTCCCGACACTCTCACACGGCTCAGTTATGCAAAGCAAGCCCTTCTGTATGCTGTGATGAGTGCTGCATGTACATGGCTCTGTGCCTGCATCTGTATATACCTTGTGGGTGTTTCTTTGGGCTTCTATCTCTAACTTTGCCTGTGAATGAATGTTATCTCATATTCCCGATGGTGGTGCCACTTGTCCTGTCAAACTAGTCCTAGAGCCAATAGGAGTCTTAGGCTAACTTATGTACACTGTGGTAAAAACACTGAAAGCCACCAAAACTTGTGTACACACAGCTCCCACCCAAGCTAACTGGGTGAAGGAACAATCAGTGGGAGTGTTTTGTGAAATGCCATCATGTACACACACTGTAATGTCTTCCAAAGCACTTATATTACTCAGGGCCTCAGGGCATGTCTGTAATATCATAGGACTGGATCTAGAGAGGGCCATAGAAGTACTGCTGACCTATTGTGTACAACACACCCAGACAGCATAGAACATGCTGCCTTTGGTGCAGAGGTTTGTGTGAACCAATTAGTTTTGTGTCGAGGGCGTGCATGTTGCCACATGCCTCTTCAGATTGTTGTGAATACTGCACTTCACTTCAGTATACCCTAGCATAGTCCTTTGCCAGTGTTGACTGTGCTAATCTCATCACAAGCCAAGAAGGCCTCAGCTCCTATATGCCTACAACCTTTTTGAAAATGGGAATGGATTCCTAAGTAATTTAGACGCCTTTGACCCTGGGCCTACACTGGTTCGTGTTCCTGTGCCTGAGATGGCCACCAGCTCAGCTGATGCCAGCAACAGGACCTCTGCAGCTGGAAGCAGAAGTCCCTACAGTATGGGCTAAAGAGGCAACTTTATAAACGGGCTTGTAACAATTTCATCCTCTGGGTACTGGGCACATGAGCGGATATGTAATGCTACATAGCAGTGGGTTACATATTCATATGCATATATATAGACAACCTCTTTGAAGCCTGCAAGAGGAGGGTTATGACAGACCAGAATTTGTCCTCTTTCCATTAGTGTTTGACTGTAAGAGGTTACTTCCCTGCTGCCAGCTGCCAAAAGGGTATAGAAAGGTGGATCGAAGAAGGGACTCTTAGCACTCTGCTTCCCCAGTGGAAACACTTTGGGACAGACTGTCAGCTACTGTAGAGAGATGTCTGGGCACTTGTACATGTGATGCCATTACCATGTACACATGATGAAAATGTTACTTTGTATGGCTTAATGACATCACACCATATATGTGAAGAGTTTTGGGGGTTTAAAATGAATTTGCATCATTGCAAACTAACTACATACTGATGTAGTTTAGTTTGCACTGATGCATTGAAGCTATTAGTCAGCTCACCCAGCAACTGTGGGAGAAGTGGGTAGGTTCTGCAGAAAAAAGGGAATGGACCCCTAGCTGCTTCTGCGTTCAGCAGGTGCCTGCTGAAAGCAGAAGTAACAAAGCACCTGATCCTTCTATTTTTTGGCAGAGTCTGCCCACCTTTCCTGTGACCAGGACTTGAGCTGCTGGCAAGCTGAGTTGCCCCTGAGCTGTGGAGGGCCCTGGTCCTTCCCTCCATGGCATCAGTGCCCCTTGCAGCCACCCAGGCCCACCTCGGAGTTGGGAAGATTTGGATTGGGCTGGGTGTTGTCTCTCAGCTAGGGCAGCACCCAGCCTACTAGTAGCTCACTGGGGTGGCTCCTGGGGGTGCTACCACTGTGGAGGGAAGGACTGGGGCCCCCCCAGAGCTCAGGGGCCACTTGACCTGCCAGCTGCTCACCTCTGGCCATGGGCAGGTTCCTCCAAAAAAAAAAAAGGGATTGGGCCCCTCGCCGTAACAGTGATGGAAACCCCTAAATTGAAATGGTGGGTTTCAGTTAAAAATACACCATTTCAATTTAGGGGGCATACAATGCAACCCTAAGAACTAAACCCCCCTGACATACAAGTGCCCTCCAAGTCTAATGTGGTACTTTCTTCCTCTTACGTCTTCCCACTCCCTCTACCTCTTCCTTTCCCTCACTGTCTGTACCATTTGGGGTGATCTCAGGCCCAATAATTTCTTGTTTTTTGTGGACTGAACTGAAGTTTTGTGGGCTGAAGCTCTAATCAGTGCCACTTATTAACAAAAAACTTTACAGGCCTTGTTCTCTAAACTAGATTCTGTTCATTGGTCTGCCTACAGTATAGGACCATATTGAAAGATCATACTAGGGTTTCCAAGGTGAGCACAACTGAGAACCTGCCTGAGGTGAAGTGGCAAGGAGGGCAGAGATGATTGGGCAAGATAGTTGCTTAGAGACATCCTCCTTGAGTGGGGTAAAAGGGACAATTTCCATACCCTGGATATAAAGAAAGAGGAGTACCCTATAAGGAGAACCCATATGGTAAGAGTAGGCAGGCCATTTAGAAGTAAGACTGGTTCCCTATCAAGTTCATTGGTTTCATTGCATGAACAAGTAGTCTGTGGGAATGTCTACATGAGACATTGCCTTTGCGGTAGCTGAATAATATTGTGCAGTAGCGTGTCACAGTATGGACAGTGCTAATATGCTACTGCACAGTATTAATAGGCTACTGTGCAGTAGTGTCACTTAAAAGACATTCATTGGTGCTACTGCACAGTAACTCCAGTTTCTGCACATTTATTTAGTACTTGCTTATACACATACTAAATATGTGTGCAAAAACATCTCGTGTAGACATGCCCTGTATTAGCTTAATTCTGACCTTACTCTGGTTTTATCCTGGTGAAATGTGTAACTTCCTGTTATCACACCTAGCATTGGTTAAGTACAAAGCTTGTGCTCCTTCACATACCATTTATGCCCTGGCTGTCTACAAAACTCTCAACTGCACTCTGAGTGTATTAACTACAGCAACACTTCTGCTGCCTGTCTCTAGTCTCATACTGATGAAATCATTGGGAGAAACCATGCTAAAGTCAATGGAATTGCACAAAAATAAAAAGTAGATGTTAGTGAAAAGAGACCCCTTAGTGAAAAGGGACCCAATATGTCCCTTCCTTATTCCTGGCCATTTCTGACATAATGACAGATGGCTACATATT
The DNA here is from genome assembly GCF_001723895.1 of Crocodylus porosus. NCBI lineage: Eukaryota > Metazoa > Chordata > Crocodylia > Crocodylidae > Crocodylus > Crocodylus porosus. The sequence continues at coordinate 48,527,303 of NW_017728906.1, read as the reverse complement.
GAGTAAGTCTTCTGCTGGAATTTCCTTCCTCCCAAGTCTAGAGAAGGTTTGTCTGCCTCCCATGCTAGTGGGCAGAAGAGGGGGAGCTAGATTCTCAGGTGGCTACCACAGGTAGCTCTGTATTTTGCACATAGGCTGTTGTTGCGCATTTCCCTAGAAATGAATTCATCATGCCCATTCATCATCACCACAGGCAATCTAATTACAGCCCTGTCTGAAAAGGAGAGGCTCATTTATAATAAAGACTTTGTTATTTTTGCACCATTTTTTTAAATGGAAAATTAATTAATTGGTGCAGAAGGGAAAAAAAGGCATCTGAGTTTGCCTCCACTGTACCTCTCAGAGTATTCTCTTCCACTCAGATTGCCTGCTGTGTGACAGTGAAATGCTAAAATTATTTTGGCAGGGAAATCGTCTCAAATGTTGTTGTTTATTTTCAACAGCCAAGGAATATCTCAGAATGCAGCCTGCACCTCTGCCCTGTGGGATTGTTTCTAATTGCTCAGAGTGCACTGGAAAAAGCATTCACAATGCACAGTTCAGAAAGTGGAATTAAACATGAGGAAAATAACACATGTGTAGCATACCCATCTCACCCTTTAAAGGAGCCATTGTGAGAATACACTTTTCTGAGAGCACAGAAATGGATGGCAGAATAATCAGGCTAATCTCTGACTATCCTAGGCCTGTTGACACTGGATTTATGACCCAAATACCTTGGTTTGGGTAAACTCAAACCCTCAGACCAGTCACAACTTTTTTTAGTTGATAATAGGCAAATTTTATTGATACACGGTGATAGCAGATAAGAATAATGCAGGCAAGGCAAACAAAATACCTCTCCCCCCCACCCCCGATTCTATATCCAACAGTCCTAAGACTGTCACAGAGGGAAGATGCATCTGGCCAATATGCAAGCTTCACCTTGTGGGGGTTTTTTAATGTCAGCAGCCTGGAGGTCAAGGTCTAAGCCTCCCCCCTCCCCCACACCCCCCCAGTGGGGTGGGTAAGATGGACTGGTGATGTGCCCTCTGTCCATGGTGGCCTCGGGTTCCCTCCTTCAGGACTCTTTGCTCCTCTGAAATCCCTCCTTTTGTATTTTTCTTCTCCTCTAATGACTCTTTATTCCCAGGTACTATTGCTTGGTTTCCCTGTGGTTGTCATACTATCCACCTTCTGTTTTGTCAGCATATTCCTTTGTTTTTACAAACCCATCATGTGCACACATTGTAATTTGGTCATCTACTGATGTCTTAATTTGGGCATGCCCCAGCCTCCTAATTTGGTCCATCCACCAAAATGGGGAATCCCAAGGGCTCTGCAGCTGGTCACTGCGACCTAATGCCACTTTATCTCATGCTATTAGTTATCGCAGAACAGTGTGGTACATGTCTTCAATTTTATAGCCAGTTTGTCTGCTGGTTACAGACACGGTGGGCCTCAAAAAAAACTTTATCACAAACAGGCTTTTAGGAACCAATTAAATCTTGTCATTTCCCTGGACCATTATTTTAACACAATATCTACTTTACCTACAAAACAATTCTTAAAAGAAAATCTCTAAATATCATTTTCTAGGATCAAGGCCCAGCAGAACAACAAGTGTTTTTGGTACCAGATCTTCAGCTGGGGTAAATCAATGTAACTTCTGTGACACCAGTAAAAATAAGCTGATTTTCTGTAGTTGAGCACCTAGCTCAGTGTGTTCAACTTCTTTCCATCCTCATGCTGATCACTGATTGCTTTTGCAAACATTCTGGTTAATAGGACCACTCACTTGAGGTCTACTGAGCATAAATAAGAGCCCCCAAAGGGGGCTGTTACTGTTGTTCAAGATGGCAGCCAACTTCATCAGATGCTATGAAACTTTGAGGCATACATTTGGGCAATGATAATAATGAACAAATGTACAAATGGGAATGGGAAGAGTAGAAAAATGACTGCAGTGATAAAATTGCAGTGGCTACCTGGCTATAGGACTGTGTGAAGCTGTGGTCGCTGATTCGATTCGGTGGAGTTTCAGCCCAGTTCAGCGGCCAAATCTCCAAATTAAATCAGGAAACCCTTTAATCACTCAAAATCGAATCGGAACCCTCCGAATTGATTCAGAGAAATTCCATGATTTGGACATAGACACAGCTTTAAATGTTTTTTCTGCATACCTCAAGGTACCAGACAGCTCATGACTGCTAAAATGCTGGGACAGATGGAGCATCCCACAGGAGCGCAGGGAGGTGTCCCCAGTGCACTGGGTGGCAAACCTGGAAGTGGACCAGAAGCACTTCCAGTTCATGGCTGGATCTGGTGTGGAGTGTGCAGGGGACACTTCCCCGCCACCCGACTCAGCAACTGGTGCCTCCTGGATCTGGGGGGGCACCCAGGGTCCCCCCGCGCCCAATTGCTGAGCTGGGGAGGTGCAAGGGGTGGTCCCCCACATGCTTGGCAGTGGACCCAGAAGTGGACCAGAAGTACTTCTGGGTCTGCCACCAAGCGCATGGAGGGCTGCTGTGAGACGCTCCATCCACCCCACCTTCGCAGTGTTCACGAGCCCCCTGGTACCTCGAGGTATGTAGAAAAAACGTTTAAAGCTTTGTCTATAGCCGAATTGCTGATTCTCTGAATCAGCATCGAATGTTCAGATTCGGATTCATCCGAATCAAGTTGGGACAGTGATCTGAATCAACGAATCAAATCACTGTACCTGATTCAGGCCAAATCCATATCTGTATCAAACACAACCTGTTTTGCACACCCCTCCCTGGCTAGCACATATACACAATTCATTGCCTTAGAATTGGTTAGCTGTGTTAGTGTGAGGTTAGGCAGAAAATAGATCAGGGTTTCACCTTAAAAACTAACTGGTTCAAAAAGGCGTGGGCTTTTGTTGCAACAACCTACTTCATCATATCCTGTGAATGGACTGGTTACCTTGCCCTACCATACATTTCACTGATATTTTTTTCTACTGGCCTTCTTAATGTATTTCTGTATAAGGTTTTATTAAAAGTTCTCATGTGTATCTTAACAGTCATATAACGAGTGGGGAAGACAAAGGCAACACAAGTCTGAGGCACTGATTAAGGTGGGAGGGAGAGAATGGGGCTGGAATCAAGGCTGGGGATGAGACATCAAAGCAGCTATGCTGCTAGTCCAGGAGCTACAGGCTCAGGAGGTGTGGATAGGGACTAAGAAATGGTAAACGATGTCAAGGAGGCTCACAGATCCTGGAAGATAAGTGCCATGGGGGAAGAAGAAGAGTTTAAAGACAAGACAAGTGCCCACCCCTCCCCCTGCTTCTGAATGAGGAGTTTTATTTTTTCACCTAGCATGGCATTTGGTAGCACCTTTAGAAGAAGCAGGCAAGAGGTCTAACTCTTTAGCTGGGGGGTACCTTCCCCTAAAGCTGCCTTAGCTCTCTGTGGAGCTGGAGTTCTACAGCTGTCAGGACCCAAGAGCCCCACTCTTCATCCTTTGTGACCTGGACACCACCCAGAGCCTCATGTATGCCCCTGGGTGCTCCTCCCAACTTTTCCCAGGGTAACAAAGGAACTCATTATCCCTTTGATATTAACTTTTTCAAACTTTTACACATTTTTTGAGATGCTAATGCTGAGCTATATGTACCTTGTCTTCTATGTCTTCTTGGAGTAATTTTGTCACTCTTATGTGCACTTTGCAGTGTTAGCATAAAGTTTTGTATGTATTTTTCTTTATTTTTAATGCCCTTGGGAGTAGGGCAGGGTTTATTTGAAAGGGAAAAGGAAATTGTTATTTCACTAATGGAGTCCTATGAGAGCAGGGAAACTGTAGCATGCAAAACTCTTCCTTCTGAGGCTAGATCCACAGTTGGTATAAACAGGTATGGAGCTAAGCCAACTTGCACCATTTGCCTTCCACTCCTTTTGGCCAGGACTGCAGCCAGCATTGGAGCAACATATGTGTTGGGTTTTATGTTGTGCAGAACGAAGAGCTACCAAAATTTTTTTTTGCAAAATTCTGAACTATCCCCACTTTGGCCATCTTAACTGAGAAATCCCCCCTCCCCCCAGTTCACAATACACCAATATTTAAAATTATATGCCCCAGGCCTTTTGGCATATCAGATTCTAGTCTCACTTATTTTGGTGTAAGTAGGTATGTCTATACGAGATGCTGTGTCACCGTAGCAATGAGCTATAGTGATGTAGCTTGTCGCTATGGTAATGTAACACTGGCGAGCACAAATTTGGATGCTGATGCTACGTCATCATAGCGATGAGCTATGTTGCTGTAATTCATCGCTACGGCAACATAGCATCTAAAAATAACTGCGCCACCGGGACCACACAGTATCGTTGGGTAGTGTAGTCATTTAGTGCAAGTACCAAATGCACAGTCAGGGGCACATGTAGATATACCCAGTTAAGAGTAACTCCAACAAGGTCAGTAAAAATGCACTGGTGTAAAGCTAATGTAAGCAAGAGGAGAATTGTGCCCTTTTCTCTTCCAAGACCAGAAAATTATCCTTCACTGAACTTGATGGAAAAGCAAACCAAACTTAAATCGTAATGTGAGAATTTGCTCTTGTCAAGTTTTATATGATTCATTTGGCTCTTTGTGAGTGAACGATGCAAAAATTCTGAAAAGATGCAAATATTCTGTAACTAGCTATTTTTCCACGCTCACATAAAAAATGGATTCATTTAAAAAAAATGAAGTGTTGCTAGATGTTAGTACATAATGTGTAATACAGCCCATAGCTATACGCCATGCAAAATGAAAGAGCACACCAGACATTTAGTTTGAAAAGCTATGTGCTGTGCTTTGCAGTACATTTTTTAAAACGAAAGTATGGTCCTATGCAAAAATACATACCCTTGTAAGAAAATTATTTTATAGTATTTTAAATGTATAAACACTGAATGGATCCAAAGCTTCTTCTCAAACTAATTTTGACAATTACGCTGATCAAATTCTGCATTAGCTTGCACTGTCACGCAGTGTCTATGCAGTGTCATTCAAATAAACAGAATTTCACAGGATACATATTAGGGTAACATACTGCCCTAGGTGAGCATTTCTACATGTGTATAGGGAGAGATGTTGTCAGGTTAGATTTAAGGTTCTGGAAAGGGGTGTAGGTTGTAGCTGTGTTGGTCTAAGGATATAAGCAGACAAGGTTTCATAGTTTCATGGTTTTTCATAGATTTCATAGTTTCATAGTTTCATAGTAGCTAGAGTCGGAAGGGACCTAGGTAGATCATCTAGTCCGACCCCCTGCCTG
>NW_017728906.1:48518727-48522029 GCF_001723895.1 Crocodylus porosus | reverse complement strand
GATGGTGAAGGTGATCAGCTCGTGGTCGCTGTCACCCAGCTTCCCACCAATCACTAGGTCACCGATTAGGTCGTCCCCCGTAGCCAGTACCAGGTTAGTAGAGTCGGAAGGGACCTAAACAGATCATCTAGTCCCACCCCCTACCACAAGCAGGAAAGGATTCTGGGGTCAAATGATGCCAGCTAGGTGGCTGTCTAACCCCCTTTTGAAGACCCGCAGGGTAGGAGTGAGCACCACTTCCCTTGGAAGTTCAATCCAGCTCCTAGCCACCCTGACTGTGAAGTAGTGCCTCCTGATATCTAGCCTGAATCTACTCTCAGTCAACTTATGGCTATTGTTCCTTGTTATCCCCTGGTAGTGCTCGGGGGGAACAGGGACTCTCCCATTGCCTGCTGGTCTCCCTTGGCAAGTTTATAGGCAACCATCAGATCCCCTCTCAGCCTTCTTTTGTGGAGGCTGAACAGGTTCAGGTCCCGTCGCCTCTCCTCGTAGGGCCTTCCCTGCTGCCCACTGACCATGCGAGTGGCCTCCTCTGGACCCTCTCCATACTGTCCACATCCCTCCTGAAGTGTGGGACCCAGAACTGGATGCAGTACTACAACTGCGGCCTGATCAATGTCACATAGAGGGGGAGGATCAACTCCTTGGACCTGCTTGTGATGCATCTATGGATGCATGACAAAGTGCAGTTAGCCTTCCTGACTGCACCCCCACATTGGCGGCCCACGTTCATCTTGGAATCAATAGTGATTCCAAGATCCTTTTCTGCCTCTGTGCTGACGAGAAGGGAATTCCCCAGCCTGTAGGTATGCTACTGGTTCTTCCTCCCCAGGTGCAACACCTTGCACTTGTCCATATTGAAACCCATCCTATTCTCATCCGCCCACCTCTGTAACCTGTCAAGATCTAGTTGTAACCTGTTCCTCTCTTCTAGGATGCTCACTTCTCCCCACATCTTAGTGTCATCTGTGAACTTTAACATGGTGCTTTTCACCCCCTCATCTAAATCACTGATGAAAATATTGAACAAGTTCTTTGGGTAAATCCGATATATTTTATTAGACTAAATCAACTAGTTGGAAAAATTCTTCTTCAGAAGCTTTTGGGTACAAATACCCTTCGTCAGGCTGGAGAAGCATCTACATAGCCTGATGAAGGATATTTGTACCAAAAAGCTTGTGAAGAAGAATTTTTCCAACTAGTTGAGTTGATGTCATTGCACAGCCACTGGCAAAAATATTTGGGCACTCGTGGTGCATGGGCCAGGTCCCGGAGCACTGGAAAATGGCCAATGTGGTCCCTATTTTCAAGAAGGGGAAGAAGGAGGATCCAGGCAACTGTAGGCCAGTCAGTCTCACCTCCATGCTTGGCAAAGCGTTTGAAAAGATTATTAAGTCTCATATATGTGAGAGCTCAGCAGAAAAAATTATGCTGAGGGGAAACCAGCACGGGTTCATAGCAGGTAGATCATGCCTCACTAATCTGGTCTCTTTTTATGACCAGATTATAAAACACCTGGACGCCTGGAGTAGGGGTTGACATCATTTACTTAGACTTCAGGAAGGCCTTCGATACAGTATCCCACCCCATACTGGTGAACAAAGTTAAGAGGCTGTGACTTGGATGATTACACAGTTCAGTGGGTGGCAAATTGGCTAGAGGGTCGTAGCCAGAGAGTGGTAGTGGATGGGTCAGTATCGAACTGGAAGAGAGTGGGCAGTGAGGTCCCGCAGGGATTGGTCCTTGGACCAATACTCTTCAATGTCTTCATCAGTGACTTGGACGAGGGAGTGAAGTGTACTCTGTCCAAGTTTGCGGATGATACAAAACTGTGGGGAGAAGTGGACACACCGGAGGGCAGGGAACAACTACAGGCAGACCTGGACAGGTTGGAAAAAATGGGCAGAAAACAACAGAATGCGATTTAACAAGGAGAAATGCAAAGTGCTGCACCTAGGGAGGAAAAATGTCCAGCACACCTACTGCCTAGGAAATTACCTGCTCGGTAGCACGGAAGCAGAAAGGGATTTTAGAGTCCTAGTGGACTCCAAGATGAACATGTGTGACAAAGTCATCAGCAAAGCTAACTGCACTTTATCATGTATCAGCAGATGCAAGACACTGGTCAGACTGCAGTTGGAATACTGTGTGCCTTTTTGGGCGCCACACTTCAAGAGGGATGTGGATAACCTGAAGAGGGTCCAGAGAAGGGCCACTCATATGGTAAAGGGCTTGCAAGCCAAGCCCTATGAGAAGAGACTAGGGCACCTGGACCTCTTCAGCCTCTGCAAGAGAAGGTTGAGAGGCGACCTTGTGACTGCCTATAAATTCATCATGGGGGCGCAGAATGGAATTGGTGAGGCTTGAATCACCAAGGCACCCCTGGGGGTCAGAAGAAATAATGGTTATAAGCTAGCAGAGAGCAAATTTAGACTAGACATTAGGAGGAACTTCTTCACAGTTAGAGTGGCCAAGGTCTGGAATGGGATCCCAAGGGAGGTGGTGCTCTCCCCTACCCTGGGGATCTTCAAGAGGAGGTTGGATGGGCATCTGGCTGGGGTCCTCTGAACCCAGCACTCTTTCCTGCCTATGCAGGGAGTCGGACTCGATGACCTATAGAGGTCCCTTCCAACCCTAATATCTATGAACCTATGAATCTTGTCTGCAGGTTATGGAAATGCATTTCTTACCACCAAAACGCTGACAAAGCAAAAAACCTACTAGTTAAACTTGCAGGTTACTACCGGTAACTTGCAGGTTCCCTGACTTAACTTGCAAGATTTCTCAGCCAAACAGGTCCGTAACGGGACCAGAGCCCTGTTACTCAGCTAAGGAGGGGAAAGGAGGGCTTAATCAGAGCTCCTGACACCTCTGCAAAAGCAGGATACCGGTGGGGTGGGGGAGCTCTGATTGACAGAATCAAAGGGGAGAGCTGAGAGAAGGTCTGGTGAGAGGTGGAAATTGAAGCAGCCAGTCCAGGCAGAAGGCACCTGTGCCAAAGAGCCGGGTGCCCCTACTTTAAGAGGATAGAGCAGCAGGAGTGCTGGCTGCCCTTTGATTGAGAAATTAAAGACCCCTCTTCTGGGTGGAGGGGAAGACAAGTGATTAGAAGGGAGGAGGGGCTCCTGGACACACAAGTCCTGTTGCAAAGCCAAAGCAGTAAGCCAGTAGGCCTGTGCGAAGCGGCTAGTATTTGCTTTGAATTTGGCCTATTGGGGGATAGTGATTCAATTTGGCTGAATTTGCCGGGCAGCAGGCAGTGAATGGGGGCTCTTTTTTAAAGCACCGGGAGCTGGGGTGGG
>NW_017728906.1:48479933-48518494 GCF_001723895.1 Crocodylus porosus | reverse complement strand
ACCAAAGCTCTCCAAATCTTTTCTGAATCAATTTGGAGAGCTTTGAATCAGTTCGGACCTTTTAATTTACCCCTGATTTGATTCCAATTTGGAGATGTGGCCACTGAATTGGGCCAAATCTCCTTTGTATCGAATCAGCACCCGAAACTTTGAAACAGCCCTATCAGCCAGGTTCTGCAAGCAGCAGGGGAAGGAGCTTCAACAGAAAAGTAGATGGTGGGAAGCAGCCAGTGGAAAATAAGCCTACAAACAAGGGAAAGAACAGGCTTAACCCAGGTTCATTATAATTTGGGGGAGAGAGCTGTTGCAAGCAGCAGTGATGTTTTCCTTGTACTAATATAGGTTTAATTTCGGTTGTGTCACCCATGGACTATAGGGGTGAATGAGGAAACCACAGTGGGGTGCCCGAGGGGCACACGAAGTTTTAGAGCCCTGCCAGGGCAGGATATAGGTTAGAGATGGCCTGAAGCTGGGAGGAGTGAAACCAAGGCCAGGGGCCCAGAGCCCAAGAAGGGCAGAATCCAGGGCCAAAGGCCCTCAGTGTAAGAGGGATGAGATGGAGTTGGAGCACTTAAGCTGGGACCTGGTGCAGTAGGCCTAGGCTACAGAAGCCCAGCTAGAAAAAAAGGGGGCAGAAGCCAGGAAGGCTGGGACTCTGACAAGGGCTTGGAGGCCTGAGGAGGCTGGACATTTTATTGAGGCGAGGTGCCTCATATAACTGTGATTAACCAGTAATGCTTACAAGGCAAGGGTGTGGCTGTAGGGACAGAAGAAGACAACAGATTTAGCCCCTAAGGCAAGCAAGACCTAAAGAAATAGACCCAAATGAGAGAAAAGAGAGCCTAGGCTCTCAGGGCAGCTTCCACTCATCACTTTTAATAACAAGGTATGACAGATGAGGAAGCAGGGTGCAACCCTGGGATGCAAGGGCAAGAACTTGGCAGGATCAAGGCAGCTACTAAGGGCCATTACAGCAATACCCAGGTGCCATACCTGTCATGAGATCCCTGTTTCTTCATAAACCAGCCAACCCTTAGATCATCCAAAACTCAGTACCAATAGTTGCCAAATCCTGTCATTTTAATCACAAGTTTCATGGCATTTGTTCTTTTACTTAAATCCGCAGCACCCAGATTCATGTGATAACATGCAGATTTCATCTTCTATTAAAAAAAGTTTATAGAATCATGCTTGAAAGTATGACCTGAATGGAGCCCCAAAAGCTCAAAGCAAAAAGCAGAAAAAGCAAAGTTTACTAATTATTAAGAACATCACATGATTCTAAAGTAGATCTTATGATTTTAGGGGCTCTGACTACATTTATTAACCAATGGGATTGGCTATAATGGGCTGCAGCCTTGAACAGTGGCCTAGTCAATGCATGAGGAGCCATAAAACTGTTAGGTTCTGCAAGAACAATGCCTGCTGCAGTGAATCCTTCTCCTTTGTGCCATGTTTCACAGCAAAAGCACTGGGCTGGTGAGCCATAACAGGAGATTTGGTTGGAGAAGGCAAAAAGGGGTTGTTTTTCACTGATTACTCCTGCAGTGCTGAGCTGCTCCTGAAGACATTCACCTCTCACAGGCTCTACCTCACACCATATCTAGCCCTCTCCTGCTTTGCTAGGAAACCTCCAATGGAGGTTTATATTCTCAGTTGACATCCCTGGCAAATTTCAAATAGTTGCCCTGGTTTCAGATTACATAAAAGTTACTCCGTGTCACTATCCTACTGAGAACTGACCAACATGTCAAGTTTGGGGATGTGTCCTGAAGAGAACACAAAAGGACAGTCGCATTAGGTTTTGATTAGCCTCTGACCATTTCAGATCGGAGGATCAAAGTGTTTGTAAAAAAACCCAGGAACAGTTGAGTTATCTAGTGAAAGATTTACCCAGTAAAATGAAGCTTCAGCTTTAGCTATGGAAAACACTAATATTTTTTACATGAATTTCCAGGAAATTAAGCTTTGCTTTAAAGGTTCAGAGCTAGAGCAACCTTAACTAGGGACCCTCTAGGGCACCTGCATAATATATGCAAACCATTTCATTCATCACTGGTATGACGTGCCAGCTGCTGAAAAGCATACGGCAGTGCTACACAACGTGGGACAGAAAGTGAAGAATGCCATAGTTTGTGGAAACCACAGGGGGAATGTGAGTAGACTGAATGCATTTATTTAAACTAGAATTTGTTTGTGAACATGTGAAACGTGCCATGGAGTTTCAGTATTCACTGGAAATAGCCATAGCCAGGGCTGGATAGCTTATCCAAATAAATGGCACCCTCTACCACCACACATATGGGAATCATTCAGATGATTAAAAAATAATGTCACCAAGGGTAGATCGAATGGATCATGGTGGCACAATTACACCTTCCACTATGTAACTCACATGGTAGTCACTCCGGTTTTGTGCTACCCCAGATGGCTGGGTCCCCTGAAGAGTCCAGGCAGGAGCTGAGCTCAGGCTGCTTGGTGGGAGCAGAAGCCAGGGGCAATGTGAGGCCCCAAAGCAGGTAAGAATTCTTCCCCCATGCTCTTGGCACCACCTCACAACCTGCTGGAGCCCCTGGGTCTCTCCGTCCTGGCTAAGGATAGAACTTACACATAAACTGGTATAAGTGATCAGAAACTTGTTCAAACCTATAACAGAACAGGTCCAGCAGGTCCAGATGATCTCCACCCCAGGGTGCTGAGGGAATTGGCAGGGGTCATTGCAGGATCCCTGGCACAGCTTTATGAGCACTTGTGGTGCTCTGGCCAGGTGCCAGAGGACTAGAAAAGGGCCAATGTGGTCCCCATTTTCAAAAAAGGGAGGAAGGAGGACCCAGGTAACTATAGGCCCATTAGTTTTACCCCAGTCCTGGGGAAGCTCTTTGAGAAAATGATCCAGGAACACATCTGTGCGGGAGAGATTATGCTCGGGAGTATCCAACATGGGTTCTTTAGGGGCCGGTCCTATCAGACCAACCTGATTGCCTTTTACGACCAGGTCACAAAAACCTTGGAGGCAGGTGTCGCAATGGACGTAATCTTTCTGGACTTTAGGAAGGCCTTTGACACTGTCTCTCACCCCATTCTCATTAAAAAATGAGGCAACTGTGGCATTGATGCCTACACAGTCAGATGGGTCACAAACTGGCTAGAGGGACTCACCTAGAGAGTGGTGGTGGACAGCTCATTTTCAACCTGGAGGGATGTGGGCAGTGGGCGTGATACAAGGGGGGGACAGGCTACAACTAGGTCTGGACAGATTATAGGGGTGGGCAAATGAGAATAGGATGGGACTCAATACTGACAAGTGCAAGGTGCTGCACCTGAGGAGGAAGAACCAGCAGCATACCTACAGGCTGGGGAACTCCCTTCTTGTCAGCACAGAGGTAGAAAGGGATCTTGGAGTCATTATTGGTTCCAAGATGAACATGAGCCGCCAAGGTGAGGACATGGTCAGCTAGGCTAACCACACCTTATCATGCATCCACAGATACATCACGAGCAGGTCCGAGGAGGTGATCCTCCCTCTCTATGCGACATTGGTCAGGCCGCATTTAGAGTACTGCATTCAGTTCTGGGCGCCGCACTTCAAGAGAGATGTGGACAACATGGAGAGAGTCCAGAGGAGGGTCACTTGCATGATCAGGGGGCAGCAGGGCAGGCCCTACAAATTGAGGCTACGGGACCTGAACCTGTTCAGCCTCCACAAGAGAAGGCTGAGAGGGGATCTGGTGGCCGTCTATAAACTTACCAGGGGGCTGTCTACAAACTTACCTGTGGGAAACAGGAGAGTCCCTTTTCCCCTGAGCACTACCAGCAGTAACTAGGAATAATGGCCACAAGTTGATTGAGAGTAGGTTCAGGCTAGACATCCGGAAGCACTACTTCACAGTCAGGGCGGCTAGGATCTGGAACCAACTTCCAAGGGAAGTGGTGCTCACTCCTACCCTGGGGGTGTTCAAAAGGAAGCTGGATAGACACCTTGCCAGGGTCATTTGACTTCAGCATGCTTTCCTGCCCATGGCAGGGGGTTGGACTTGATGACCTGCTGAGGTCCTTTCTGACCCTAACAAATATGAAACAGAAGTTCAGTGCACACAAACTGATTTCAAAGTGGCTGAAACTGGGTTAAGATAAACCTGGCTGGACGTAGTATCAGACCTAACTGATTTAGATTAAATCACTTTATTGAACTTCTGTGCCAGATCCCCTTCAGATTCAAGTCAACTCACAGTCCCCCCTCATCCCAGGGTTCTTTGCACCTCCCCCATGAATCCCCCTCCTTCCCTCCCCTCACCACAGAGTGGGTGCGCTAGCCATGGCTCAAGCTGTCTGATCTAGCAGAGCAGGGAGGTATGCTCTAGTGCCCCCCAGTTTCTGGCCTGAACAACGGTAGGCATATGGCTGCATTTCTGGAATCAAAAGTGAATGTCTGTTCATTTTCTTATCAGTTCAATCTTTGCAGCTTAGACTAACCTGCAGAGACCGATTCAATTCAGCTTCAGGCTTTTTCATTGTCTATACTTAGGCCCTGAGCTCAGAGGTGTTAATTGTCAGGGTTTGGGTCCTGGACAAGCTCTGCTGGAGAGGAGGATGGGAAGGGGAGTGGAGGTGCTGCTGAGTGCCAAAGGGGCAGAGGTGCTGAGAGCCAAGGAAAGGAATTCTTACCTGCTTTTATGAATCAAAAAAGTCTCTGGCTGCTGTTGCCGTGGCATGATCTGACTGCTTCATGAGGGAAGGGCGCTGGGAGCTGGAGAAGAATCATAGCTACCCCATGCTGTCTGACACAGTTCCCACACTCCTTCAAAATCCTAGATCCGCCTATGCATGTCACTTACTTCTACCACTTTCTGCAATTCCTGGCTATGAGAGGCCTCCCATCCAGTTACTACCCTACTCTTTATAAGCTCTGAGCATTCACTGGTGAGGCCATAAAGGGCCACTGTCTTCAGCAGAGTTGTACCCAATTGCAGTAGCTCATTTTTGGCTTGAAGCATCTTGCCACTGCTTCCATTGTCTATTTGCAATTAACCTGCAATGTTTTGCAGACTTTTCTATTGATTTATATAACCAAACAGCATGAATAACATCAGTGGATTTTTTATAGGCATACAATGCTGGAAAAATCAGAGAAGACCAGCAGAAGGTCAGTACTATAAAATGTAAAGAGAGGTAGGACTTAGGGACATTGCAGGGAGTTGAGTGGGAAATCAGTTCTTCCTGAGAGAGAGCTAATAAGGATACAGGAATGAAAAATAATGAACCATTTAGTTTCAGCTGCCAAGGCTGAATTCTTGTACCAGAAAATATGGGCTCTATCATATTCTGTGTGCACTGATGGCTATAAGGTTCTGCTTTTGCTCAGAATTGAAACAACAGAGCAGGGTATATCTGATTAAAGATTAAAGCTTGTGCATGACTGAAATTCCAGGAAAAAAGAAGTAGAAACCATAAAGAAGCTGGTGCAGAGTTTTGCCTCCTTCAGCTTTGCTTGGGAAGTTTCTTACTAGAAGTGGTTGAAACATAACAGCAGAACAGAACAAAATAACAACTGTATATATTTATATTTTTATGCTTTTCTTTTATAATATTCTATTATTTCATTTTGATCAAGTAAAAAATGAAATAGTTTTACCTATTCCTTTGACTTTTTTATTTTGATCTTGTAATTACAATTCAATATTGTATTGTACTTGTGTATTTTCTATATAACATCTATTTAATATTTATATTGTTTCAACATTATAGAAATGAAATATTCTTACATTATTAAAACAAAATACTTTGATATGACCAGAATATTTTGCAGGTCCTAAAACCATTCTGTGGAAAATGTTGAAATTTCAACTTTTCATTCCCATTGGGAATAAAATTCATTTGAAGAGTTGGAAACATTCCATAGAACAAAAATGTTGTTTTCCCAACTAAGCCTTGTCCAAGAAACAAAATTTCTGTGCTCAGTTAGGTATTTGCAACTCCCTGTAAATTCAATAGAACAGTTGTGTTGTGTATCGGAGATCAGATTTTAACTCCGAGTTGTTAAAGTAACAGATTAGAGTAACAGATTGTTTTTCTTTAAGAGTATATCATCCTAATTATTTTCAGGGTTAACCAGATTGTTTTCAGGTACCTTTCTTACATTCTTTAGCAGTAATTTCTTACTGTCCCCCTGGGGGATTTTATGATAAGCTTAACATGCCCCAAAGGCCACAATATCACTGTGCAAAAATCAAAAAATATTTCCAGGTTAGGGAATTATACCAGATTTTCCATATTACTCTTTAGCACTGAAATAAATCTAAAAGCAATAAAAAAATCAGTCACTTAAGAAAATAATCAATTATGAATAATGTCAAACGTCTTGCTTCTAAAACATTATACCCTTATGTTTCCTCATGTAATTATAGAAAGAAGAAAAGAATTTTTAAGAATTAAGATATTTCTTACAAACATGGTGGAAGCGGGGGGGGGGGGGGGGGGGAAGTGTACTTTTTCCTCCGCTTCTAGTGTCCTTAGTGTCCAAACCACCTTACCACTTGGCACAGAAAGTGAGTGAGATTTACTGCAGATGTAAATCTGAAAGGCACAACAAGCAGCATTCTTCCCAGTTACCCCTTCACAATTCCCCTTCCCTGTGGCCCTTTGGGATGTTGCTGCTGAACTGAAATGTTCATCCATAGCTGCAAAAGTCAGTTAAAAATATTTCCCAGGTGAGTGTCAGTCTGTCGCTAATCAGATTGAGAGCTGATTAGCAAAATTAAAAAAAACTTGAGATAAATGCTTTGCATAATTTGGCAGAATGCTGCATCTCCGTGTGTGTGTGTGTGTGTTTATGGGCACTTTCATATGCCTGGTGATTTGCATCTATCACTGAAAGAGACACACTTCCTCGTTCTGGTTATTGGCACTATACCAGAGTTGTTTTGCATGTTCCTCAGGATTGAAGGGTCATTGTGGTGGGGATGGGATGAGGATCCTGCGCTCAGAGCTTTGTGTTTTTCAGGTCAAGCCTTAACGAAAGGCTTCCTGAATCTCACTGCAGGCTTTTTTTGCCTCAGTGCTTGATTCGGGAATTTTAAATAGTTGTACATATTTATGGCATGTGAGAGGGGAGAAAAAGGGAGAGAAGCAGTTAGATGTCTATAAGTACGTAATGGGTGAATATTGAAAGTTGGAAGAAAAAATTCACTAGGGTACCCCAGGAGAGGACAAGGAGCAATGGCCATAAACTGTCAGAGGATGGTTTCAGGTTGGATGTAAGGAAGAACTTCTTTACGGTAAGAGTGACCAGAATCTGGAACAGACTTCCCAAGGAGGCAGTGCATGGAAGTCTTCATGAAGAGACTGGACAGACACCTTGCTGGGATCACTTGGTCTCAGCAGTATTCCTGCCCAGAGCATGGGGGTTGGACTTAATCTTTCAAGGTCCCTTCCAGCCCTTAGTTTCTATGATTCTATGATTCTGCTGCTGCGAATACTTTCATTAGGCATATGCGCTAGAATTTTGATAACTGCTTAGTAAACCTCACAGCAGATACCAGCTCCAGACATTACTCTTTAAGGATACAATTCTAATGCCTCCAGGGCACATAAGCTGCCCATACCTTAGCTGGTATAAAGTTGTCGACAAAGCCATGTTGATTTGCATTGGCTAAGTGGTTGACTAAGATTCTCCCTCTCACTAGAGGAAATTCATGCTGCTCAAGAATTCTCCACATGTCCCTTCTGAAGGTCATTTCTACCTTAATTTACTCATACTGTGTCATCCTGAGGTTGGTGAACTAAGTTCACATGGCAGTGATAGAGTCAGCAACAAGAAGAGAGAATGAACCATCTCTTATTTTTCCCCAACCAGTAGAGGAAGTTTTTTCTCTTCTTTTCTGGCATCTCTCTCCCCTCCACTGAAGCTGTTTCTAGTGTAGACGTTTACCTGGGAGCACAGAATCCACCTCAACACTCTGTTTAATCTAGCCTTATTGTGGCACTATGAAAGGAAATAGCTACAGCCTTATTTTGGGAAACTGCAAGTTAATTTATTTTGTTGTACCACCAGCAGCTAGATAGGGCTGTGTGCAAGCATTGTGATCCCTGAGTAGTTGAATGTGGTGTGTCTACATGTTCATTTATGAACTTTTGATAATACGCATTAAATTTAGTGTGTCCCTTGTGAGGTACTAGGAAAAGGCGCATTAGCCTATTTTAATGTACATTCGCAAAATCGCACGGTTTTTTGTGATGCTTTAATGTGCATTAAAATAGGCTAATGCACGTTAAAGCACACTTGTAGATGCATGCTTTGATTCTTTACTTTCTGTGGGAAGGAAGGGGTCTTTGAATACATCAGGATGACCTGTTTTTATAGTCACTGGCATTCAGGCCCAGGAAGCCTTGATTGAACTTCCTTTGAAGTTTATCATATTGCTTCTTAATTGTCTATAGAGGTCACTGTTGACAGTGACAGTGACCTCTTATCCCTGAGGTTGAATTGTCTTTTTAGTTCTTTCAGCTTTGGGCCTCACAAGCAGCAAAACTGGTAATATGACAAGGTTGTACTTAGGTCTAGTGATAAAGAAGAGGGAAATGGAACAAAAGGGTTCTGACTGCTGCACACAGCTCTGTCAGTAATGGGACCATTCACCCTTGGGCAAATCTGTTTTCCTGCTGTAAAACATGGTTACTTATATGCACCTGTTATAAGGCTTCACTAACTTTTATAGACTGAAAGATCATTGCAAAGCCATGTACAGTCCTGGCCTTTGCAGCACATGCCATGCCTGATGTTTGCAGGTGTGCAAGAACCACTGGAGGAACAGGCCCTCCTCCCCACTGATATTGCCTGCCTGAAGAATGAAGAACTGTTCTACTCTGGGTTCCATCTCTCAACAGAGGCACAAGGAACACTTCTCTGTTTTTTGGAACCCACAGAGTAGAAGGGAGGAGCTGCAGTGGCCACGCAAAACTCGAAACCCTACCCAACCAATAGACTCCCTACAGCTGGGTAGGAAAAGCCTAGGAAGTTTTGTTCGGCAGTTGCCACTCTATTTCCTGCTCCTGCCTCTTTTCCTAGCTGTCTTGGTAGTCCCTCAAGTACAAGACTCACAAATAGAGTGGTAACGGCCCACCCAGAAATATAGAAGACAGTGGCAGCATCTTCCCTGGGCTGCTTCCTATGGGTTACAATACACGAGCAGGGAGGCTGCAGGCTTGTTTGATGAGCTTTAGATAAAATACCTCCACTGTCACTTTAAAGACTGGGAATGCTGATCTATAAAACACTCCAGGCACTTTAATTAAAGTGGCTCTAGAAGCCATTCTAATTAAAGGGCCCCCTACTCCCAAAGCATGTGTATAAATGCCCTAAGACTCTGGAAAATCTAGAACTGTAATGGATGTGGGGTAACCGCCAGGTTTAAGATGACGTAAGGAAGCAGAAGTAAAGACAATAAAGGAGGAAACAGTGCTGTTGGTTCATATTTTGGTGAGAGGAAGGGGAAAGGGCTATTTTAGAGCTGTCTCTGTGCATTGGACTTGCTCTGAATTGTTTCCTGCAGTTCCAGCCAGATATCATTACCCTCTCTTGCTCCCTAAACCTGGTGAATTATATTGTTATCTAAGGGATAAAGATTTTTTAACCTAGTGCAACATAACAACTTGATATAAATGATAAAAGATTAATGATAGGGATAAAAGATTAGGTGCAGTACAATTTGCTGAAGGGCTTGATCCCTACACACTGTAAATCCTCATTTACAAAACAGATTGTTATCATTGTACACTTGTAACACATTGTGCTGCAATCCAACTTTAAAAAATATGCTAATACATGAAAACTGGCAAAACTGTCTTGACATCAGTGACATATCTGTGACTTACTCCTGCACTGGGGCAAACCAATGAGAATTCTTTCTGTGGTTTATCCTCCAGATGGGGCAGGTCAGGCAAAATGGTCTGAACCTGAGTTGAGGCGGGGGCGGGTTTCTGATTCCCATGAAGCCCAGAGAACAATGAGGCCCTTTACTTTGGCTGCCCTGTTAGCTTCCCTCAGATGTTACATCTTTGCCTTTGCTCTGCTTTTATATTGTGTTTATCAACAGTATAGCACAGCACATTTCTGCATGGCATGAAACTGTGGGAGTGGCTGTGCTTTAGCCAAGATAAGCCTTTGGTGGGCTTGGATAAACTAACATGTTCAGTCAGACGAGTGGGTCAGAAAATGCTATCTGAAAATGGGTCTGTGCACCTTGAGGTTTTGTGCACAGTGCGTTCTGTGCCTGGAAATGCTGGATCCAAGGCATAGCAAAGAATGCAAAGTAAGCATGGAATTGGATTATTAACAGAAACGCAGCCTTATGGTGTGAGATGGGGGGATCTTGCTCTCTGGTTGGGGTGCCAGTGGCAGGTGCTGAGAAGCTGGAACGGGGTGAACAAATCATTTTCATAGGCTAGGAAGAAGAATGAAGAAGTATCCCAAAGACAGGTCTTTTGTTCTGCTTGTAGCCTGTGAGAAAGCTCACAGTTGTACATCTATAATAGGGGTTTCCTAGGGTTATTTTCAGCTAGAATAGCAATCCCCCTAAATCTCCAGATTTTGAGTCAAAGTCATCAGATTCACATTTAATAAAGCCTTTGTGGATAGTAAAAGCAGTAGTTTAGTCTATCTTTGTACTTGCTTTAGAATGGCTGATTTTCTGAGGCTTACCATTTTAGGAAAAATTATTCTTTTGGATTAAAATTTCCATACTTGTTCTGTACACGTAAGTAACTTTGTGTTACGCTTGAGCAAAATTCATTTCTTTGTTTTTTGGAGGTACAGCATGAGAGAATGGGAAAAATAAACCCCCCCCGCCACCTCCAAAAAAGATGTTGAGATTTTAGTGCACAGCATAAATTGGTGGAACTGTTCAAGATGAAGCTTTTCAGTTATTTCCATGAAAAATCAGACTCAAATTTGCTGTTGCCATTTGTTGTTCCCCACCCAAAAAGTAAAAGAAACTAAAAAGTAAGCTATTGAAAATTTGCTTTTGCCCATGTTCAGTGCAAACCTTCGACTAGATAGTCATAATTACATAAGCTCACAAATAAATACTGTGGAACTATGAAATAACAAATACTTAATTCTACTTTTGATTACACAGCTGTGACTTTCTGCTGCTAGGTAAAAATGTTACTTTTTTATTGTGTTTGTACAACCTCAACATTTCACAAAATACAGCATTTTAGGAGCCCAGAATTTGGTGGGGGGAATTGTTTCAGAGTGTTTTTTGTGGAGGAGAGCAGTGGTTTACTTTGTTTTATTGCCATTAGAGCTGCATTAAATGCATCACTGTATTGTCCATTTGGGGTCAAAACTGCACTGTTTAGCAAATAAGCTTTTTGACCATGAAGCTATGTTTTGACCCAGCTCTGTTGCATGTTTGGTTACAAAATCCACTTCCAAGCTGAAATATTGACTCCTGAGATTATTTTGGATGTGCCTTAGCATTCATCTTAAGCAATTTTTACTTGTGAGAAAGAGAGAAGATTGCTTAATGCAGGCACCTACTCACACACCCCCTTTTCCAAATGTTGCTCCTTTTCAGAAAGGCAGTTAAAGCCTATCCGCTTTCCCCTGAGTTTTTCTGCTTGGTGCAGGCAGAATATCTTAGGACCCTCTGTCAGTCTGCACTTTTCCTTCCCCCACAACAGATTTTTACCTTAAAATTTCTTGTAAATTAAAGCCTGCTCGTGTGCCTCTTTTGCTATCATCATGAGAGGAAAGATCGAATGGCTACACAGAGGATGAGCAATCATCCAATCAGATTTTATTGGATCCTCCCCAGCTGGCTCAAAGTCAAGTTTCTGTGAGCTAGGAGTGGTTCCTAAAGTGCCTCATCCCACTCACTCCTGACCTGTGCTGGCTTGCTTGCTGGAGAAAAAGAGTGCACAGCCCCTTTCTGGGAGGCATCACTACAATGGGATAGAGTCTTTCACCATGAGAAGTCAGTCATCTGCCTTTGATCTCCTACAATGTGGGACCTACTTGAAAAATTTCCAGTGATACTGCTTTACATCTGAAGATGCCGATTCCACAGAATCAAAATGTTCTGGTGGGGGGAGGAAGTATGGCTTCTGTCGCAACTTTTGACAGAAACCAGGCATGCAAACTTCCTGGCAGCCCTAACAGATGACTGGCTCCCCAGCTACCAGCAGGGAGGGCAGGCCGACTGTTCAGTTCCTCAGCTCACTGACTCTTTGGCTGGTGGGTGAGCAGATTGCCCAGCTGCCTGGCTCCCTGGCATGCTGCCCAACTCCTTGGCTGTCTTGCAGTAAGCACCCCAGCTGCCTGGCTAGTGTGTGACCTGCCCAGCCCCTCAGCCAGGTGTGGACCTGCATTGTTTTGTGGTACAAGAAACTCCAGGATGTTGGATATCTTGTTCTAAAGCAAAATGAACCAAAATGTTGACAACCCAGAATTTCCAGCAAAGCTGGAATTCCCTGCTCCAGCCAGCTCTGTACAGCACTTAGCCCTGTACAGGTAAATGAATCTGTTCCTATTTTGAGCTAACATCTGCTTTCTGTATTCATTCCTTGCTCTTCCCCTTGAAAGCTCTTCCCAAATGCCCTGTTCTAGTTGTAATTTGTTTCTCAAGCTCTAGATCTGCATGGGACAATGCCATGCTGTGTAGAGACACCCAAGCTAGCTGTATTAAATGCATCTCTCTGCCTGAGTTAACTAGTCAACTAAGAAGCAGAGTGTATTATGTAGACCACTGCACCTAGGACCTTGCCAGACCTTACACTGTAAGCTGAACCAATGTTAATTGGCTTAGTGGAGCAGCCACATGGTAAGGTGAAAAGCCTGCTCTGACTACTCCTCGCTTGCACAGCTGTGACTGTCACTAGAGGCTTGGTGAGCAGGGGCAGGACTAGGAGCTAGGAGAAGGAAAGACATGCTGCTCCCACTGGGCAGAGCAAGTGCTGCAGACCTGGAGTGCCTGGCAGGTGTGGTGCCTCCAGCAACAGCTCTGACCAAGATGGCTCCCGGCAGAAGTAGAGCCAGCCAGTCTGAGTGAGGGGAGGGCACTGCCTCTCAACCACTGCTCGCACTAGTTCTGCTCCCAGTGGGAGCAGAGAGAGCTGGTCCAAAGCAGGGGGGGAGGGAGGTGGGGGCACTGCTTCCCCAACACTGCTCATAATGGCTCTGCTCACAGGAGCAGAGCCAATGTGTGTAGCAACAGGGAGATGGTGTCCCCCGCCTGCTCAGATTGTCTTGATTTGTTCCTGGTACAAGCAGAGCCAGTGTGAGCAGTGATGGGAGGCACTGTGGCCACCAGGTGCTCCAAGGCTGTGATGTTCACTCTGCCAGACGTCTCTGGAGGTGGGGGGGAGGGCAAGGTGCTGTGCCCAGCCTTGCTGTGCTCTGGCATCTCTGCTCACTCACTGTCTTCTGGGGTGCTGGAGGACTTCAAATTGAGTGGAAAAGCTTTGTGGAGTGGCCACAAGTTAATGGAAAAGGAGCAAAATTAGGTGGGTTAGAAATAATCCTGCCCTGGAGTGGTATAGTATTAAGGCAAATAACGAGTACTTTAAGCCACTTAAAAGGTGTTAATGTTCAGCCAGTCCAGGGGTCAAAAACTCCAGAAAACACGTAAAATTACTATATAAAAAGGCCCTAACACAACTATGCAGCTTCAAGTATCTGAGCTAAGTTTGGGCATCTGTGCATGGCACTACATTGCTCTGTGTATAGGTACCCAAGCCCTCAAGAGCCTGATGCCCTACCTCAGAAAAGCTATTAAGTACTTAGGCTTAAATCCTCCAAGTTTTTTGGTTCCTAATTCCTGTGTAGGCACCTACACTTCATTGAAATCAGTAAGATTTTAGGAGCCTTATTTAGGTTTTTAGGCATCTAAATCTCTTTGAGAGTCTGGGCCTTACTATGTGTAAAGTACTTTGCTAAGTGCGGATGGACTGGTGATTCAGTGTCTTAAAGCACCCACTTAGGCCATGTGTAGATGATACGACAGGTATGTGTGCACAACACTTTAAAACAGGTTGAATGCTTTTGCACCGCTTTAATGGTATTGGTGTTTGCATGTGTCAGCAATGTATTGCGCAGTAATTCTAGCTGCAGTAGCAAATTCGGCAGCGCAATGTGCCTTAAATGACTTGGGGCCTGCCTGTGCTGTGCGGGGGCCTGGTGCTTCCCTCTGTGGCTGCCGTACCTCAGGGACCACCCAAGTCGGGTGCCTGCAGGCAGGTGCTGCGTGGGTGGGGAGGGGGTCACCACTGCCACAGAGGATAGCACCAGCCCCCACTGCAGCCCAGGGACCACTCTGTCTGCTGGCAGCTCGCCCTCCCCTCCCCATCACCAGAGAGGCAGGTAAGTGGGTGTGTGCACAACACATGGGTTTAAATAGCCCTAAATTGAAGCAGTGTTTTTAAAAACCCACTGCTTCAATTTAGGGCCCCCATTTCATCTACACATGCCCTTAGATTTTAAATGTCCCCAGGAGAATATTTACCACATCCACTGACTTCAGTGGGAGTACAAAGTGCCCCGCACCACCCAGTGAGTACTCCCCACCTCAGAGGATTACAGATAGCAAGAAGCAGGTCTTCTTCAGTATCCTTACAAGAGCTGTAGTAGAAGAGTTTTAAACAAGAAACTACACTTGATCTGAGCCAAAAGGCTGAGAAGTGATGAATTCCTGTTGTCCCTGTGATGTTTTAGTCCTTCCTGAGGTAACCCACTTCCGCTTTTACCAAGTAAACACAAGCCAAACCAAACCCTCTGCAAGCTTTGGAGTTTTATCTTGAGTCACATAGCTGAGGGGTAAGGATGTGGCTCTAGCAAAGGCTTTCTTACACTGCTTCCCTCATATGTGTGGCACAGATGGGGTAGTTTTTAAAACAGATAGATCATGCAGTAGGACACTTGGAGCAGCACTAAGGAACATTGGGGAAGCATTTGCATGCCTCAGTTCTGATTTGATCATGCAGATGTGTGGTTTAGAGGCCCTCTTTTAAAAACTGGGTGGAGTAGTTCCAAGATCTTCCAGTAAGGGACTTTATATCCTGTTGGGCAGCTTCTTCAGGAGGGGCAAATAGCCAAGTCTCAAAAATATGCCTTCAAGGCATGTTTCCCCTACGTCTGTTATGGTGCTCTCAAGTGCTGCCCTAAAGTATGCCTGCTCACTCAGTCCAGCTCTCTGCCTGGCCAGTCTCCAAATGAGGCCAAACGCGGCACTAAGCTACTGACCACATGCCAAAAATAAAGGCCAAGGCAGAGAGCAAAAAAGCACCTTTAGGTTTATGCTCAGTACTGCCCAAAGCTGACTCATTTTGAGTTGTCACTCTGCTCCAAATAGGAGTAAGTGTATATTTCATAGCAGTGTTCCCAGGTGCAACATGGAGGTGGCATAAACCTGCCCACTGGGTGTTTCCAGTTTCTGGGAGAGACTACTTTACCTGGCTTCCTGTCAACTGCATGTTTGCTCCTTGTCATTAGATTCACTCCCAGTTCTGAAGGGTTCAAAATGGCCATAACAGCTGCACTCAAATGTATGTGTGTTTACCAATGCCCTGTGCCCAGTTACACCAGTTTTATTGATTTTGGATTAGTAGTAGGGACTCTCAGTGTAAGATCATGGTTGAAACCTGACTGTGGTAGGCAAGTACAAAATGCATTAGTAACTGCCCTGATTTTATAGCCTATACTGCAAGGACAAAAGGGCTATAGGAAATATTAGCCAAACCTGGGCAATTTTTCAGTGGAGTGACAGGTTAATATTATTTTCTGTTCTGGTTGTTACTTTGTATAATTGCCATTAGTGTAGGGAATTATTAATAAAGCACTATCCTATATTTACCACACAGCAGATGAATGTTCTGTATATGTAGCATACAGAAAAATATGAAAAAGTAGCTCTGGCTTCCTTTTGCCACATAAGCTGACTGAGCTACACTTCAGCTGTGCTAAGGAAAGAGAGAAATATGCAATCTCCCTGGTGGAGGCTGTGCTCTTCTATTTGTATTGTGAACGTCATTCTAACAATAACTATGCCAAACTGTGCTTCCAAATCCAGTTACTTACATAGGGACCTGTGAGTCCTGGACCCCTGACCAACCATGGACCTGTGCAATGTTCACTGCTCATGTTCAGTTCTACACAATGCTGAGGAACCAGATGTGTCAAGCTCATGGTGACACACAGAATCATAGAAAATGAGGGCTGGAAGGGACCTCAGGAGGTCATCTAGTCCAGCTTCCTGCTGAAAGCAGGACCATCCCCAACTATATCACCCCAGCCAAAGATCTGTCTAGTCAAGTCTTAAAAACCTCCAGGGATGGAGATTCCACAACCTCTTTGGGTAACCTGTTCCAGTGCTTTACTACCCTCTTAGAGGGAAGGAATCACTTCCTTCAGTCTGCTGGCAACGCTCCTACATTTGTGGCCCAGGATGCCATTATCCTTCTTCACAACAAGGGCACACTGTTGGCTTATATTCAGCTTATTGCCTGCTATAACCCTAGGTCCTTTTCTTCAGAGCTGCTTCTTAGCCAGTTGATTCCAAGCCTGTACCGGAGCATGGGGTAGTTCCATCCTAAGTGCAGGACTTTGCACTTAGTCCAGTCCCCTGCCATGGGCAGGAGGATATTGGGCTCAGACAAGCTCAACAAGGTGCTTGTCCAGCTTCCTCTTGAATACCTCCAGGCAGAGGCAGATTAAGATGTACTGGGACCCTGGGCAAGTACAATGACCTTGCTGGGCTGGGGGGGGGCACATGTCCGCCTCTTCTCCCACTCCCTGCCCCCACTATGGCCAAGTGTACACATACACATGCACACACACAAGTGCATGCACTCTACTCTCACTCTCTGCACATAGACACAGACACACACACACACAGGCAGGCAGACAGACACACACACACACAGACACCCACACAAACACACACACAGACATGCACACACACACTTTCCCCAGACAGGACCTCCACCCTCCCCCACACTTGATCACATGGAGGCAGGTCTTTGCTCGCACCCTCTCCCCCTCACTCTGAGCTGCATGTGGCTGAGTCTCACTCCCACTCGGCCCCCATTACACTTACCTGCAGGGAGGTGCTGCCCAGCTGTCCCATGCAGCCATACAGATGCAGAGGGCTGGGCTGGGCTGGGCTGGGCTGGGCCAGGCTGGGAGCACCACACCATGTCTCTGCAGGCAGATGGCAGCACTGGAAGGGGTGGCTGTGGGGGGCTATAGCCCCCAAGGCCTTCCCAGCACCACCACCCACAAAGAAATGGCACGGTACAGTGCTCCTGGCCCAGCTGGCCCGGCTTGGCTTCAACTGCCCCCACCCTCCCAACAGGTGGGGCATGGCTCTCCCAACCCAGATTGGCCCCCTCCACCCAGACACAGCGCCACCCAGCCCACCTTCCTCCCCCAGGCATGGCACGGCTTTCCTGGCTCAACCCCAGCCCTGCCCTCCCTTCCCCCAGCCCCATTGGTGGAGGGACCCCACTTACAGCTCCCAGAGAAGCAAATGTAAAAGCTGCAGTTTACAGGGGTGTAAGCTGTAGCCGTGTTGATCTAAGGACATAGGCAGACAAGGTTCTTTGGGTGAATCTGATATCTTTTATTAGACCAACTTCCATAGTTGGAAAACAATTGTCAAACAAGCTTTCAGGTTCAAAAACCCTTCGTCAGGCTAAGGAAGTTTCAGCAGTTGGTGTGTGCTCTTCCTGGACACCCCATTTGAGGCACCCGCCTGCCAGGGTCATCCTTTCTTCTCTGTAACAATAAGCTTCTACTCAGTTTTCCCTAAACTTTTTACACATATACACACTTCTGAACCCAGTCCTATAGCCTCTAATAGGACAGAACCCTCCCTTACCCTCCATTCTTTTATGACACAAGATCTAGGAGAAGGTGCTGGGGAGAACAACACACACTAATGTGATTGACTTGCCGAGAAGCCCCATATTTGCTTGAACCACCAGCATGGTGTCTGCTATTCTGCCACTATGGCACATACTGTCACTTCATGTGCCCTTTTCTATGTGCTCTGCAGGGAAGTCAGTGTTATAGGGCTCAGGAACAGTCATAGATTCCATGACTTTCCATCATGTCCCCTGTCGTTTTGCCCTCTCTAACTCGTTGATGTGTCACTTATTGTAGGAGGAAATGCTACCATGCACCACCCCTTAGAGAAACTGAAGAGAATCCAGAAGCAAACAGGAAAAAATGGTAAGAAGTACAAAAAAGGGGCGAAAGGATGAGGTATGTTTAATCTGGAGAAAAAGGGATTAAAGATCGACATGACAGCTGCTTTCAAATATGGACTCTGCTGTGGAGGATAGGATATGGGGCCATAGGTTTAAACTGCAGCAAAGCAGTTTTAGAAAAATACTTCCTAACTAGGATAGTAGAAGAAGCTACTTTGGGGGCATTGTGAAATATCCTTCATTGGAAGTTTGCAAGAAGAAGCTGGTGGGCATGTCTGGGGCACCACCGGAACAGTGTTACGGGGTTGGATTAGATATGATCCTTGAGGTCCCTTCCAGCATTATGATTCTATGATTCTTTCAGGGCTAGAAAGAGCTTACTGCTACCTGCTATTAACCAACTTGCATGGTCATGAAAATTCTGCTACTGGGTAAGGAACTCAGAATCCTTTTCTTTCTCCTTGTGACCGCTTCAGGCTGTGCTTCCAAACCCATTTACTGTGATGACAAAGCTGCTGGCAAAGCTGTTGACAAATTGCAGCATTTGAAAAATTACTTCCCCTGTCTCTTTGGGCAACACAATTAGGCCTTTTCTGCCTGGAGTCCTTTCTCCTTCAGTCCTTAAGAGTGGTCATCAGAGAAATATCATCTCTCATCCCCACTTAACTGTTTCTGGAAGCAGATTTGTACAAGTCAAAAACATTACATTTACTAATGCTCTGCAATTCCACTTCATCTCTCTGCTTTCTGCTGAGGTTATTCCCTACTTTAGCCACATACGTCAGTGTTTTGGTTACCTGAGTTTAAAAAGTTGCATGTTGTGCCATTTCCTTCCACAATAAACTAAAATGTGCATGGTCTATTCCTTCAGCCAACAGTTAGATAACTGATCAATCTCCTAATGTTGAGAGAGCAATGCATGATGGGACCTTTTAGGCTGAAATGTCTGTTATAACTGATTGATAATAAAATTATAATATAGTCTAGGTTTTAATGAACTGCTTTCCTGTTTTACTTTCTACCTGCTGACTTAGCACCTGTTTTATTTTTAGATGTATGTGACAAGACCAGCTAATATAATTTAGCTCAATAAATTTGTCATGTTATAGAAGTTTGTGTGTTATCTTCTTTGTTGTTTAGTAATAGGAAGGTTTTTTTGTCCATAATGATGAAGTTCTGAATCTGTATCCCAGCTAAATGCTTAATTAAATCCTTTGCATGCATTCACAATGTTGGATAAATGAGAAATGTCATACAGTGTCAAAAAGCAGGTCACCCTTTTGTGATTGTTAACTGTTTCACATTAAATATGCCTGCTAATTTAATCTTTCCTATTTTCTTTTAGAATCATGGAGTTGGAAGGGACTTCAGAGGTCATCTGGTTCAACCTTCTGCATCGATGCAGGATTCACTGTTCCTCAGCCTGTCTTAAGTAGTGTATTAGAAATGTTGGGCACATTGCATAAATATCTATTGTAACTGTATTTATGACCTATATTAGTAAAACTCCACCCACTAGATAGTCATCTTTGGGCCCAGGCACACTGTGTTGATGTGGTTTTCAACTTGTGTCTGGCACACATCTTAGACAAGAAAATCGGCCCCAGGACAGACCTTTGGGGTACTCTGCTTGAAACCGGCTGCCAACTAGACATCGAGCCATTGATTTCTGCCCTCTGAGCCCAATGATGCAGCCAGTTTTAGATCCACCTTACTGTCCCTTCATGTAACCCGTATTTCCTTAGCTTGCTTGCAAGATTGGTGTGGGAGACTGTAACAAAAGCCTTGCTAAAGTCCAGGTATATAACATCCACTGCTCTCCCCCCATCCACAAAGCCAGTCACCTCATCATAGAAGGCTAACAAGTTGGTCAGGCATGACTTGCCCTTGGTGAATCCATGCTGACTTTTCCTAATAGGGTTGTTGGTTGTAGCTGTATTGGTCTAAGATTCCTTAGACTGACTTTTCCCAATCATCTTCTTCTCCTCAAAGTACTTAAGAATGGATTCCTGGAGGACTTACTTCATGATCTTTCCAGGGACTAAGGCAAAGCTGACTAGTCTGTAGGTCCTCAGATCCTCTTTCTTCCCTTCCTTAAAGATGGACCTTTTCCCCCTTCTGCAGTTGTCTGGGACCTGTCCCAATCGCCATGAGTTTTCTTAGGCACCTTTAGGAGACTAAGACCTTACAGGTCCACTGTCCTTGACCCCCAAACCAGTACTAACCCTCCAGATTCTCTAGTAACTTAAGCACACCCTCTAAAATGTGCCTCCCTTGTTGTGGGTAGTCTGAGTTTACAGTTCACTTTGCTAGGAACACATGATAGTGGAAGCAAGCACATACTGGCTTTCCAAAGGGTTCCAGAAACCACTGGCTCATTACTTGGACTAGCACTAAAAATCTGCTAAACAAAACAAGACAACTCCATTCAGTTCCCTGCCTCAGTCTTCTCACCACTCTTAAGTATACATTGGTCTTAGGTCAGAATTTCCCACCATGATGCTTTTAGTTCAGTATGAAGCAGAGGAGGCAGACTAGTTCTTCATAGACCATGGGAATTGCATTGTGATAGAGATACACATGGTGAGTTCCCCATATCAAACAGACTGAGCAGAATTCTGTCTTACTTTATAGACCTAAATGGAAACTTTCCAGCCCTGTAAGTGGCATTTTTGGCACCAATGTACAGTTTTTGATTCTGTTACCCATGCACTGGGGATGTGTGTGTGCATCTGCATGGCTGAGCATGGAACTCTGCCAGCCTGCAAGGAAAAAGCCAGAGTTACCCACTTTTTTCTCCTTTAAAGGAGAATCCATTTTTAAAGCTTGTTCACAACCCTTTCATATATTCTTGCAAACCACTTTTGGATCGGAACCCATGGGATGAGAAACGCTGATCTAGTCCAATCCCCTGCCTAAGGCAGGTTCATCCCTGTCCTAACTATCCCATGCACATCCTTGTATAACCTTTTGCTAAAACTAAACAGGTGACCCTGTCACACAACCACAAAAAATAGCACTATAACAGGGTGCTTAGGACACCTGTTACTGTAAGAGGAGGCAAAGCTTCTGGAAAAGCCAAGGCAGTGATCAGGGGAGTCACTGGACCAGCAAGGGGCCAGGACTAGTGAGGATATAAGCCCAAGTCCTGAGCTGGGGTGGGTAGTCTGAACCAGGCAGCTGACATAGGTAGGGACCACTGTAATTTGGGCTTCTGGGGATTCCAGAGGAAAGCTCACAATTTAGCATTTCCTAGGAAGTCCTGAAAACTGTGATTTGGCCAGAAATGGCCTAAAACCATGGCGGAGAGAAAGGGAGTCAGAAAAAGTTTTTAAAAACATACCTGAAGTGTGGAAGCCCCACATCTTTCCAGGGGCAGCCTAATACAATCAGATTGCTCACTTCCTTGCTTTGGTGGGGAGTTTAAAAGCCCTGCTCAGAGCAGAGCAGGTAAGTACCCCCTGCCCTAGGAGCTATTGGCATAGGAAAGTCAGGTGCCTGCTCCCACAGCTGGGTATGGGGCTCAGCATGCCCCCACTGCAGAAGCTTCCCCCCACCTCGCACAGCTTTCCTGAGCCTTGATTTGTTTTACTGCCATACAAGAATGGAGGAGAATTTCTCTCTCCCCTTCTCTGCTCAGTGGGGTAGAGTGGGACTTTGGACACCCACACTGGGTGGGGGGAAGCTGCAGTGGCAAGGACACCCTGTGCCCCATGCTCAGCTGTGAGGGCTGGTGCTAGCACGGGTCTCCCAAGCCCCAGTCTGCTCCACTGCACCAGGAAGGGGAGGGGGAAATTCCCACCCTTTTCCCATGTGGCAGGGAAGCAAAGCAGGGCTCAGGAGACTTTTCATCAAGCTGGGGAAGCCCTTGCCCCCCACCCATCTGTGGGTTCAGGCACTTGGCAGGGGGGGGAACCCTCCCACCCCTCCCACCCCTCCCTTCTAGCCTCACCCCACATCCAGCCAACTAAGCAAAGCCCTGGCTGGATTAATATAATTGGGGCTGGTCCTGCTTTGAGCAGGGGGTTGGACTAGATGACCTCCTGAGGTCTCTTCCAACCCTCATTTTCTATGATTCTATGATTTCAGCATTTTGCACTGTGCAAGCTGACAAGATAAGCAAGAACAGTGTGAGGACAGCCCACGTAGCAAAGCAAATTTCTGCCACAGATAGAGTGAAGCAGTTTCCTGCAGGCACGCTTCATGCAGACGGTGGCAAGCTCTTCTGCTCCTCATGTAATGTGACTCTAGATTTGGTGCAAAAAAATAGCATTGATCACCAGAATCAGAAGTACACCAGAAGAGAAAGTCTGCTTAGAAGGCTACACCACAGAGCAAGTGACAAACCTCCATGTTCTCAATGTTCAAAAAGACCACTGAAAGCAGTTTGGCAAGGAGAGAGTCTACATTTGCTCTGGTCAAGGCATTCACAGCTGCAAATATCCTTATGCAACAGCTTGACCACCCAATCCTGAGACAGTACTTGCAGGACAATGTGCCAAATAGGGGAAGTATTCCAAAAGTTGACAGGTTTTGGGAAAAATATCTTCCACAGGTAATAGCTTCACCTGTGCAGTCCACAAAAGCTGCACTGGCAGAGTTTGACTTTATTTCCATTGTGGCTGATGAAGCTACAGGTAGTCAAGGCAACTATATATGCCGCATATTTTATTTGTCAGTAGGAGCTGGACAGGCAGTAACCTGCCTGTTTTTCAGACAAAGACAGTCCACCTCAAGGTTGTCCGTTTTTCAACAGTTGCACAGGCAGTCATTAAAGCTGTTTTCACGTACAGCTTAGACCTCAACAAGACCCCTGTATTCCTTTCTAACAATGCTAGGTACATGCATAAGGCTTTCAGCAATGTCCAACTCTGGACATGTCACCTGCAGCATACACATCCTGTCATTGGTGAGTGACATCTGGTGCACTCTTTTCCATGATGTGGATAGCCAGGTGTCCTGCCTGAAGAAAGCCTTCAAACAATGTCCTGGCCATAAGCTCCAGTACAGGCAGTCCATTGCCAATCAGTGTGAGGAACCATGTGCTATTGTTCTACTGCCACCAGCACCTGTGCTCACCCACCGGAATTCATGATCCAACGCTGTTCTGTACCATACTGAACACATCTAGTATTACCAGCTGTTTGTGGCCAAAGAGCTGGACACCACACTGGGCATACAGTGTATGCTTCAGCTAAAGGAACTCCTGAAGCAGATCATGGAGCTCCTCGCCAGGTTTGAGGGCTGGCAGCCTTCCATTCACCAGGCTCATAATAAAGTGATGGACTTACTAAGCAGGGTTGAAGCCAGGGCATCATCACACAAACTTTCCAAGTGTCAATGAGAAAACCAGTGGAGGAGGGAGGTGCTTTAGGCAGGAGCTGCTAAGCTGCACCAATATTACAAATATGATCCCTCAAATTCTCCAAGGTCCAGGCAACTGGTTGCCTTGTTCCTTAGCACAGTGTGAATTTTTGACCGGAACCAGGTGGCTCTGCTGAGCTTTGATGCTTAGCTGTTCAAGTCTATTCATGGGTTGGGGAAACAGCACAAGCAGGAATATCCCACTTATGTAAGCAGTGTCAAAAAGAGCCAGACTGCCTGTAAACGTAACTGTATTCTGGGACTCCATCAAGGAGCAGTTCCCAGAACTATAGGGTGTTTTTACATGTGTTCTCGGAGGGGGTGGTGTGCACTTTAATTAGAGTGGCTCTTAGAGCTGCTCTGATTAAAGCGCCAAGTGTCTCATGTATCAACATCATAGAATCATAGGAAATTAGGGTTGGAAGGGACCTCAGGGAGTCATCTAGGCCAACTCCCTGTCCAAAGCAGGACCATCCCTACCTAGATCATCCCAGACAAAGCTTTGTCTAGCCAGGTCCTAAAAACCTCCAAGGGTGGAGATTCCACCACCTCTCTGGGTAACCTGTTCCAGTGTTTTACTACCCTCCCAGTGAGAAAATTCTTCCATCATTTGCCACCACTGAGAACAATCTATCTCCATTTTCTTTTGAACCCCCCTTCAGGTAGTTGAAGTGTGCTATTAAATCCCTTCTCAGTCTTTTCTTCTCTAAAATAATGGGCACTTGTACACACCACGGGTTTTAATCCTCATTAAATTAAATAGGTTTATAAAATCTTAACTTGTTTATTTTAGAGAGTTACATCTTAGTTTATGTGCACTAGGTTTTCAAATGAATTAAGCCTTGAAGCATTGCATCTGTGTTTACACACACTAGGTTTTCACATGAATTAAGTTAGGTCCCTGGCTGGGGCCTCAGGAGAGTGGGACAGTCCAGTGCTGTCCCCCCAAGCTGGCCTGGGGCCTTCCACCCACCCTGTGCCCATGTCCTGCCATGCAGCTATGGAAGCAGGGAGATGGCAAACCATACAAGAAAAAAAACAAAAACGGAAGTAATTCAAAAGGGAAAATAATTCAAAGGGGTGAACTACAAAAATGTCGCAGCACCATCTGGTGGACACGGCAGCTCATTATGCATTTTTGAGTGCCTTTGTATTTGCACACAATGAATTGATGGACATGATGCTTTAATTCCTAGCAAGCCAAACTAAACTATGTCCGAGGAGTTTTAGTTTAATGCACAAGAAAGACCTTTAGAGCATTGGGAAATCCTACTCATGGAAACAGGCAGTTACAGTGCATGGAAAGACAAAAATTGTGGTGTGTACATGAGCTCAATAAGCCCAGTTCCCTCA
This sequence comes from Crocodylus porosus, assembly GCF_001723895.1. Lineage (NCBI taxonomy): Eukaryota > Metazoa > Chordata > Crocodylia > Crocodylidae > Crocodylus > Crocodylus porosus. Next base: position 48,493,573 of record NW_017728906.1, on the reverse strand, counting down.
GGTTCTCTTCATAAGTATCAGTGTCTCCATGCTTCAAAATGGTGGCTGGGGTGCTTTATCTAAAGCTTGTTCAACAAGGGATTTAAGGCATTCGCATGGTCATTTTGAAGCACAGGGACGCTGACACATGAGACAGAGGCTGGCTGGAACGTGGTAATTACCATGCTTCAGCAGACTCGATTAATCAAGTCTGCTTCAACGCGCTGTAATATATAAGCACCCATACACTCTGGCAAAACAGTGCCTCAAAGTCACCATGAATTTGGTGGATGTGGAGCGCACCATCTCTGTCTGTGGCCAATTGTTCATTCCACAAAGACAGTCTGTGAGTCCAGGAAATCTCAGTGGCTTCTCCATGATCACTCTCAATTGTTAATATGGATTTTGCAGCAGTGGACTTTGCAGGAGGGTCAGCGTTCCTTAAAAGTTAGCACTCAATAAAGTTGGTGTTTAATAAAGTCTATTTATCATGGTTTCATTAAGAATTCTAAGTGGTGAGCTTTGTGTAAAAGTGGCTGTGCTAAAAAAGTAGTAAGCTTTACTTTTTTAAAACAGCTGAAGAACAGTTTATGTGCTGCTGTTCAATGGTAATCAACCCCATGGTAGACTTCCTCAGCAAATCAGAGGCATGGGAAAGCCCGCAGGGTACCTGAAAAATGTCTGAAATTGGCTCTGGCAAGCCTGTACCTGCTTTTCACCCCACCACAGCCTGAATTACAGTGGTCCCTAAACATAGTAAGAGCTCCAGAGCAGGCTGCAGGGAAAGGGACTCCAGGCTTTCACCATGGATGCCTGTGGGTATACAGCCATAGGGTAGGGTGCAATGGGTTTACAGCCTTATGGCTGAGCTAGCACAGAGTTTTTGGAATTAAGACTGGAGAGGCTGTTAAGAGAGAAGACAGGGCCAGGGAACCCATAGCCCAGTAAGGAAAAGAACAGGAAGGGCCAGGAAGCCTGCAGCCCAAAGAGGGGCTGGTGATTGGTAATAATTGGTGGATTGGTAACACCTGCAAGGCTTCAAAATGGCTAAAAAGGGTGAAGAGGAGGCCATGTAATCAGCCCTTAAGGTGCAACAAGTAGTGACAACTGCCAGAATCCCTGGGACAGCCTGCCTTTTCATAAGTACACATTACATCAAAGCATGGCAACTGAGTAAAAGAAGAAGAGCCTTAGAGGGCAAGCAGAGTCACAGACAGAGTAGCCACTAGGGAGAATCACTTCCCAGCACTGGTGGGGCTGGTGCTTATGACAAGCACCCTATCTTTCCATGGCTAGAGCAGGGGAACAGTGGTGGCCAATGTCCTGCTGCTGTAAGGATTGTTAAAATATGCTTGAAAGATCTAAGGAAGAAGGCCAAGCCTACCACTACAGAGGAAGGGAACCCCTCCTATCCAACCAAACTGTATGTACCAGTCTAACCTTGAGGTAAGCTTCATTCCAGATCCCAAATGTGGTAATCCATCTGACCCAAAGTGGAGGAGCAAGACCCTCTGATCAAGAAACTCCAGGTTTTATTCCCAGCAGGAGCATTGGCACAGCTCAGTCAAAATCCCCAGCCTTGGCTGCAGCCAACACCCAATGCTTCTGAGGTAGGCAGTCAGCCCCCCATCTCCTCCTCTAATATGTATGGAGTTGCATCATCCAGCCACAGGGCTTCCTACAGGTTCAGAAACGTAGTGATGGGGGATTAATGGCAGTGTTAATTGCTGCTCCCCTACTGACAAATTTATGGGCCTATAGGGAGCTCTGCAGGCTGAACAGCATGGTCCTGTGTGTTAGATCAACCTGGCACGTGGTTAGGCTGATGCACAGGATCACTCCATGACCAGATCTGGGCATGAGGAGTCAGCATGTGGGTGCATCTGGCATGTGGTGCACCCGCAGGCTAACACTGCACAGGTTCTGGCTTGCAGACCAACACTGTACCACTAATTCCGCCCTTAGGGTCAGAAGGTTGGGCGTCACTGCCCTATATGATATTTTGGTGGACCTATACAGGGCTGGATTGGGGGGTGCACTTGCATCTCTCTTTGATTCTTGGTCCATCCAAAGTTTAAAGCCAACCAATAGCAATGCCAGCAGCATTTCTATTCAGGCATCAGTGAAAGAGTCAGTTGACTAAATGGCTCCTATAACTGGTTTGATTCCTTCTAAACACTTTATTCTACAGGTGATAACCACTCTCTTCTCTTTTAAATCATATGTAATGGTTCCACTACTCCAACTATCCTAACCTCTCCAATGCTGCTGCTTATAGTAATGCAGCTCTAATTTAACAGCCCTGAAGACTGCTTTTTAACTCTAGCCAAAAAACATTAACTCAGGTGTGGAAATCGCTTTTAATGAAGCATTGGAGACACTATCCAGATGCTCAAAAAGCCTTGACTTTGTTTTACGGATCTGAAAAAAGAAACATAAATGTAACTATAATTATTCTAGGACTAATAAAACAACATCTTTAGATTATTTTGCCTCACTGTTTGTGTTTTTATATACAATATATGATATAGCAAATTAATGCACATTCCAATGAAGGGGTTTTTGCGGGGGGGGAGGTTGCGCCAATCTTAAATTGAATAATATAGCTCTGTGCAACTACTTACTAGTGAAGCTTTTAGTTTCTTTTTAACTAGAGAAGAAATGTGTGGTGTGTTATATGTGGTGATGCACCACATCATCTGCCCTGCCCTTTTCAAAATCCTAGATCTGCCGATAGACCTATAGTTCAGTTCCTTGGATGGTATCAACTTGTCTCTCCACTGACTTCAGTAGCTCTGGGGCAGTTTGCATGAGCTGAGAATCCAACCTTAAGTAAAGAAAATCATTTTGCCCATCCTGAAGTCCCCATCAGCTGAAGCTCTCAGTTTTCTCAGTGCAATGAAAGCAGCTTGTCTTTTTACATTTACAATTCAATCCTTGTGGTCAGGGTAGAAAAAGCTATGTGGGTACAAGCACAGGGAACTAGAGTGTCTACTGTCTTAGGATCTGAGCCTTATTCTCTATGGCCTTGCACCTTGTATAGTCATCTCTACCTTCAGCAAGTCAAATGTAAGGCACTATCAGATTGGAGTGGCAAGGATATAAAGTCTCTTGAGGTAGGTAAGGGTGACAGTGCAACTTGCAAGAGGCACAGAATCAGATCCAGTGACTCAGAGCATTATAGGTTCACCTGATTGTCAGGCATCACATTCTTTGATCATTGAAGATTGCTTGGAAAGAAATACCATTTGTGCGCTCAGGTCAACTTGTGTAAATAAGAAATAAGGGCCAAAATCTGGTCTCCCTTATCCTATTGTAAATGGAAAGTAGTACAATTGAAATCAGTTGATTTACTTTGGATTTAAACTATTGAATTCCACAGCAGAATGTGTCTCTCCTCTTTTACTGCTAATATATAGAATTACCTGCAAATTCATGCTTAGTTGATCTCTTATCACACAGCTTACTGCTGCAGACACATCACATTGTACTGGGCACTGCTGATGACTAGACCTTGGACTGTCTGACTGCTTGAATAGAGTGGCATTCCCTCTTCTGAGCACAGTCTCGCTAAATGGATGTGAAGAACAAACAAGGTGTGTGTGGTGGGGGGAGGTTGGGTTTGTTTTTAATTTTGCAGGGGCAGGAACTGTTGAGTCAACCTCTGGATTAACAGGAAGAGGCAAGAAATATAATTGTTCCAATTATCCCCAAGGCAAAGGTGTGGGTATGTTAACACTACTTATGGGGCAACAAAGGTTTTCCAACCATGATACTGGAAAACCAACTTCATATGATAAATCATTGTTCACTGCACTTTTCTTGACACTCCCTAGATTTCTCCTGGGAATAGTGTGGGCTCATGGGATAATACATCCCCTGGCCAAATCAGTCTTCAGCTTAGGCAAAGATGCCAAAATCCAGTGCAGAGAAAATTAGAATATTATGGACTGATGGAAAAGATGTTCATTATACAAGCTACAGTGTAGAAACCAGCAGTCACAAGTATGGAGGGCGGGGTTTGGTTTTGATGCTGATTATTGAGCAGATATCATGCCTTTCTAAATGAAAACATCTTTGGGAAAAATATTTTAATATTTGACAGACAGGCCTGCCTATGCTTAGGGCAAGCAATTCAGCCTCAGAGGCCCCTTTGCACTATTGGAGTGGTGCAAAGAGACTGTAATACTGCCATAGCTGAATATATGAAAATTTACTCAGCAGCGGAGAATCCCTCCAGGTGCAGTCCTAACCATGTTCCTCTTCAGAGACATAACTAGGGCAGGGCATCTGGGGCAGCTGCTGCAGGCACAATGGGGGTGGGAAAAAATGACTGCTACCATAGCTGCACAATCATGTCTAAAAAGTTGAAGCTAAAGGTTGAGCTAAAACACAAGGTTGAGCTAAAACACAAAAAAGGAAGCTTACAGAAGTGGAAATCCAGCAGCACAGCAGAAGTTGGAAATCCCCCACACTGCAGCTGCGCCAGGTGCCTGGCTACATTGTTATGCCTCTTGTCTGCCTTCCTGGCAATTGTGGCACAGGAAATCTTGTAAAAGGAGGAAGCCTGATCACAGAGCAGTTGATCTCCATTTATCTCCAGCTAGAAAAAATGGACCTAGAAGGTCATTACTTGCTGGCATAAATCAGAGTGATGCATAGAAATACACAGAATAATACAGTGAACCAGGCTCTGGCAGCCTGGTGAAGCAAAAGCGTACCCCTGCCATTTCATCCATGCCCACACCAAAGGTCTGCACCCAGGTCACTCAGCCTGTGTAGAGGGTAAGGATTCTAGGCATGAATTCCAGCCTCCTGTTCTCTGCTACAGAGAGAGTACAGCCATCCATGTTCCTACTGTCACGCTGCAGTCCCCACTTCCTTTTGACAGAACTGCTGACTCAGAATGAGTGCTGTATCATGTGCTCCACCCAGTAGTGCACTGAAATTTGCATGCTAGTGGTGGGCGTTGCTCTCTATGCCATGATGGCAGACAACAGGTATAAGGCAAATATTTGTTTGTGTTCCTGCAGGGATGGTGTAAGTGTTTGTGGCAATGGTACTGAATTGCTGCAGGTTTCATGGCTGTCGGACCTTAAGTTGGCATGTGCCTGTGGCCAAATAAGACAGAGCAAACACTTTCTTGTCCCTCAGATGTTTTTGATCCTGGTTATGTGATCTAGTGAGAACCCTGCCTGATTCACACAAGCAGCCAGCATGGGTTGCCCATTAGGTAAGTATTTTTTCATGGCTGAGTAAAGTCTCCTTTCACATCCTGTATCTACACATTGTTTTTTTCACTTTTACCCGAACTTATGCCAAGGATGACTATAACCCACTGAGTGTTATGCTGCTGTAGCATCATGTCATTTAAAGAGAGGGGGAGAGATAAAGACCTGGCCAAGTAAAGCATATTCACCTTGGGGAAGACTTTTTAAAGCCCTGCCAGGTGCTAGTGTTTGGTCTGTTTCAGAGACAAAAATCAGAGAATCATAGAAAATTAGGGTTGGAAGGGATCTCAGAAACTCATCTAGTCCAACCCCCTGCTCAAAGCAGGACCAGCCCCAACTAGGTCATCCCAGCCAGGGCTTCATTGAGCCAGGCCTTAAAAACCTCCAAGGATAGAGATTCCACCATCTCTCTAGGAAACCCATTCCAGTGCTTCACCATTCTTCTGGTGAGAAAGTTTTTCTTAATGTTCAACTTAAACTTCCCTTGCTTCAGCTTGAGACTTGATGTATCTTTTATGTATCTTGATGTGTATTTGAATTCAAGCAAGAAAATGTATTCTTTCCTGAAAGGATGATTCTGGCAGTATGTAGCTGTTTCAGGTGAAGGGAAGCTACAAATAGTCCCAGCCTAACCAGTTTGATAGTATGGTGCTACAAAGAGGCTCTGGGAAGTCTTCCCCTGTCACTGGTAGAGTGAAGTTTGTGTGTCTAACTTTGGGGTGCAGTTAACCACCTATTCTCAACTTCCTGCTGCCAGTCTTTCCAAATCAAATGGTCAACCTGCATGGCATGAAACACAGGAGCAACTAGCATTCAACTATCCAGAAGGAACTGCAGTGAAGCCCCAGGAATTTGGGCAGAGTTATTTTGGGTTTTGTTTATTTAAACAAAGGTAGCTGCCAGTTCCTGCTCTCAGGACCCTTGTGGTAGTTCTGGAGACTTTCTAATGAATTCACTGATGTCACTGTGGTATGAATGAAAGCAGAATTTATCTTGTGGTACAGTGACCCACCATCCTGATTTTTTTTTCTGATACTGTCTGGGTCTATGTCCTGGTACTCCCAAAGAATCCCCAAAATGGGGCTTTTGTCTGAAATGTGAAAAAAATACTCCCCCTCCCTGGTGAATATTCATACAGTACTAGGAAAGATCATGGAGCAGGCCCTCAAGGAATCAATTTCTAAGCACTTCAGGGGGAAAAAAATGATCAGGAACAGTCAGAATGGATTCACCAAGGGCAAGTCATGCTTGACCAACCTGTTAGCCTTCTATGACAACGTAACTGGCTCTGTGGATGAAGGGAGAGCAGTAGACATGATATACCTGGACTTTAGCAAGGCTTTTGTTACAGTCTCTCGCACCACTTCTGCAAGCAAACTAAGGAAGTACAGGTTATGAGAAGGGACTATAAGGTGAATATAAAGCTGACTTTATTGTTGGGCTTAGAGCGTAGGAGTCAATGGTTTGATGTCTATTTGGCAGCTGGTATCAAGTGGAGTGCCTCAAGGGTCAATCCTGGGGCTGGTTTTGTTCAATATCTCCAATGAGCAGGAAGTTGGGATGGAACACACCCTCAGCAAGTTTGCAGATGACATCAAGGTGCGTGGAGTAGTAGATATGCTGGAAGGTAGAGCTAGCATTCAGAGAGACCTCAACAAATTGGAGGATTGGACCAAATGAATTCTCATGAGGTTTAAGAAGGACAATTGTAAAGTCCTGCACTTAGGATGGAACAATCCTGTACTCTGGTACAGGCTTGGGACCGACTGACTAAGCAGCAGCTCTGCAGAAAAGGACCAAGGGTTATAGCAGCCAGTAAGCTGACTATGAGCCAACAGTGTGCCTTTGTTGTGAAGAAGCCTAATGGCATACTGGGCTGCATTAGTAGAAGCATTGCCAGCAGATTGAGGGAAGTGATTCTTCTCCTCTCTTCAGCACTGGTAAGGCTATATCTGGAGTATTGTGTCCAGTTTTGGGTCCCCCACTACAGAAAGAATGTAGACAAACTGGAGAAAGTCCAGTGGAGGGCAATGAAAATGGTTAGGGGACTAGGCATATGACTTCTGAAGCTGAGGGAACTGGGCTTATTTAGTCTGTAGAAGAGAAGACTTAGGGGGGATTTAATAGCAGTCCAACTACCTGAAGGGTGGTTCCAAGGAGGATGAAGCTAGACTGTTCTCAGAAGTGGCAGATGACAGAACAAGCAGATATGGTCACAAATTGCAGCAAGGGAAGTTTCACTTAGATATTAGAAAAAGCTCTCTCACTAGGAGGGCAGTAAAGTACTGGAACAGGTTACCCAGAGAGGTTGTGGAATCTCCATCCTTGGAGGTTTTTAAGACTCGGCTAGACAAAGCCCTGGCTGGGATGATGTAGTTTGATGATCACGTCCTGCTTTGAGCAGGGGGTTGGACTAGATATGGCGTTCCCAACCCCTGGGCCATAGCCTGGTACCAGGCCATGAAGGGTTGGCTGCCAGACTGGAAGTGACCAGCAAACCACAGACCGGCAAACTGCAGACTGGAAGTGATCAGCGTACTGCAGACCAGCAGCCAACCCTTTTTTATACTGAGTATTGTGGCAGGGCACTGTTGGTGCCTGCCACTTTAAAGGCTGGCCAAACAGTCAGCAGGTGCTTGGTTACGGTGGCCATTTTAGAACTCTGGCCGCCTATATAAACAGAGGAGTCCGCTGCTGGCAGGCCAGGCAGAAACATTGCCTGGCTGCAAGACTGAATGCAACATCTTGGAGGTAAGGGCAGGAGCTTAAGGGGATAGTTTGGAAGCTCCTGGTTCTGGGCATGACCTAAAACTGCACCCTGCTGGGGATGGGTGGCTTGGTGGGGCTCCTAGTGGTGTGGGAGCCCCAAGGAAATGCCCAGCCAGTTACCACCCTGGTGAAAGGTGGGTTGGGGTGCCTTAACCTCTCACCCCCACAATACTGTGGGTACAAGGGGGCCAGGCATGGCTACAGCCACCTGAGCCCCCACTGGGGAGGGAAGCCTCATGGCCCCAGCGTGAGGGGATGGAGATGAGAAGCCTGGTATATATGTGTGTGAGTTTGTAGAGAGTGGCCCCAGGAGGGGCCAGGTCAAGCTTGGCTCCAGTTGGTTAATTGGCTGGTCACTACCCTAGTGAGAGTCGCGGGAGAGGCCCAAAAGATGGTATGTCTGCCACCCAAGGTGTGCACTAGATAAAGCCTATGGCTAAAGGGGCCTGCTCTGAGGGGGAGCAAGGTATTACAAGTTGTCGATGCATGAAAGAGACCCTGTGAGAGGGGGTGGAGTGTGAGAGGCCCTAGTGAGAGGAGAGCGGCATGAATGCGTGCGTCTGAGGCCTGACAACGAGGGCTAAGCTTGGTCCGGCTGTAGGCCGGGAGCATTATGTCACCTGGATGCCATCTGCAAGGCTTGGGCTGTGTGTAAGGGAGGAATGGAGCCATAGATAGTGCCCCCCTCACATCAGGGCAAGAATGAGCAGCCTCCCGCCTAATTAACACCATAATTATGTATCATCAAAGCATGGCAGGCAAGGAGGCAGGCAGTTGACCCAGAAACAGGTGGGCAGGCCAATGGCAGACCAGCCCCGGGAAATCCCCCTGTTACAAGTATAAAAAAGAACCTGCCCACAGTATGCCAGTCACAGCAGGTCTGCAGTTTGCCAGTCCGTGGTCACTTCTGGTCCACGGTTTGCAGGTCCTCAGCATAAAAATGTTGGGAACCCCTGAACTAGCTGACCTCCTGAGGTCTCTTCCAACCATAATTTTCTATAATTATGTTCATTTTCTCCAGCTTTCCTATATATGATACATTCCTTTGGCAAAGCAAGAAGGAAGAACTATATTTCATACTGTTATTTCAGGAGATATTTTAATGTAATAGGCTAAATTCTGACCTCCTCTACAGGCATGTGGCTAGAATAACTTCAGTCATGTTTCACTGTACATCCAGAATTTGGTCTGGTCTTTTTGTATACAGCATTTGATTGGCAAAGCTCTCACACAATTTGGATTGTTTCACCCCATTATAGTGTTTAAAAGTTTTTGTCTTCACAAAAATCTTCCTTGGAATTGCCCAAGCAACCATCAAAAGCACAGGCCAAAGCTTTAGTAAACTCAGAGCAGCAGAGCCATTCAGAATGATACATCTATTTCTGCCTAATACTTGTTTTTAATTAAGCATCAGCAAAGACTGGAAGTATTTACAGAAGGTGAAATTTACTCTTTGCAGAAGGCTATGGCACGAACAGAACTTAGATAAAAATTAGTTAGGTAAAATAGATTACACTAAACCCCCAAAAATAAGGAACCAAGGAAAAAGGAATGAGATGCCCCAATCTTGCATTTACATCTAGCTACTTCTTCTATAATGTCTAATGCCACTCTCCTCAATGTAACAGCTGAGTATCTTCCTGGAATTTATTAAGCCACATGTCTATACATCTGCCTGAGGAAACAGGTGTTCAAAGACCACAACATCAGATCCAAAACTGAGCTCATGATTTATCGAGCAGTTGTGAACCCTCCCTACTGTACAGAGGTGAGATGTGGACAACATACAGGAGACACTTCAAGTCATTGGAGAAGTACCATCAGCGTTGCCTGCAGAAACTCCTTTGAATCCAGTGAGTAGATGCACCAACATTAGTGTCCTCTCACTAGCAAACGCCACAAGCATTGAAGAGATGATCATCTGACATCAACTTTACTGGGCCAGCCACATCATCCGGATGTCTGATTCCAGATTCCCAAAGCAAGTTTTATTCTCCCATCAAGACTTATGCTCAGTCAAGGTGTTCTCTGAAGAGGAGGGCAGAGAAAGCACTTCAAGGACAACCTCAAGGCCAACTTGAAAAAATGCAACATCGGCATCAACTCATGAGACACTATTACCCAGGACCGCCCCAAATGGAGGAAGAGTACTTTGAAACCTTACGATGACAACAGGAGACAGAAAAGCCAGGAGTAGCAGATACAGCATGTCGCAGACTGAATCAACCATCTGGAGCCATCCACCCCACATGAAAACACATGCCTGAGTTGCAACAGAGTCTGTCAATCCTGGATAGGCCTTGTCAGCTATCTTTGGACCCACAGATAAGAGATTCATGGGAGACAGTCATCCTTGACTGCGAGTGATTGCCAAAGAGAGGGGTACTGTGCAATATTTTGTTGTACTGGGGCTTGGGTAGTTTTTTATGTACACTCTGCTATGCATTCATATTAAAGAAAGCAATCTGAAGAAATGTACCCAACACGTAGAGCAGAGGTGTTCATTTGACAGTCTGCCTAACACAAACAGTAGAAAGCAGAGCTGGATGGGATTATTCATTTCATGGGAAATTTTACAGTTACCTAATTGTTTTCCATTGTGAAACAGAAGGAAAGAAAATCAAAATTTCCCATGAAAGAAGATATTAAAAAATGTGCTTCAGGCCCATCAAAGTATTTTGTTGAGAGAAAATTGAAGCATTTCATTCAAATTTACATCTTTAAAAAAAATAAAGTTATTTTGATATAAAAAAAGCACTGGGTTTTGCTTTGAAATGAAACATGTCAAGCTGGGACTTTTTGACATTGTCAAAGCAAAACTGTTGAAATGTGCACTTTTCAAAATGTTTTGATTTCAAAAGCATCAGTTTTCATTAAAAACAGATTTTGAGGAAAATCAAAACACTTCCAACCAGCTCCAGTAAAGAGCCCCCTTGTGCCTGAGCTGCGTTTTGGAGTTCATGTGGTTGTAGCCCTGCTCCAGGCCTTTGTGTTCTTTTGCCTTGTTACAGGCTTTACACAAAATGCCCACTGTCAAAGAAAGCATTCTGCAAGAGAAATGCTCCGTTCTGTCTGGGTGCTCTGTTTAAGGGTGGTGTTGGTTATGGGGGGTTATTTGAATTAGTCCAATGGTAAAAGCATTTGATTCTGATTTCTCTCACACTAGTCATTGTTCTCCCCAGTTCCAGATTAGTTCTATATTGTCACTGTGACTGCCGCCTCACTCCATCATCAGCGTAATTTTTCTGAGGTTTAACATAAGGATTATAATCACTGCCAGGGGATCATGTGACAAATTCCCTCTAATCCTAAATCTAATACCTAACGAATTATATTCTGTAAGCACCTGCCGTCTATTTGTGAGCCATTTTAAACTGCTAAAAGAAAGACCTCTTCATTATTTATGTCCAAATATTTTTACTTTTCACATAGTCTCTCTGATTACTCCACCCTTCTCTCTGTCACTTTGATACTGAACACTGTAAAAATCTGACACAAACTAATAATCCACATGGATGGCTTTCCTACTACACTTCAAATGCACTGGGTCAGTGATGTCAAAGTTCATATCAGATTCCCTGTCTTAGCTGGTCTTTCCCCCGCTAGAGTTTTATCACTTTTTAATTTCTTTCCAACATCAGTCTGGTGAGGAACTGAGCCTTCTCAGCAATTCTGACCGCAGTAGAAGTTGAAAGTTTTCAGCATGCAACAAGAACTGAGTCCTTGCCTCGCTGCACTGCTTTGCCCTTGACTTCAAAGGGAACAAGGTCAAACCCCAAGACTGTAAAGTGGTCCTCCCAACCTGAGTCTCCCTAGTATTGGTTGATCTTTTTTCAATTTGTTTCCTAAATGTTTCTCTTTTACATATATCTTACAGATTACACTGAATACATCCAATCCCATCTGATAGCTATGATTCTATATACATAGTATATGAATATTTTACAAGGTCTACTGTTTTACCCTAACAATGCTCATGCAGCACTGTGCTATAGGTAGTGGGGGGAGGTAGTGGGGGGTCCTCTTTTACAGATGGGGAACTCGGTGTGCTAACAGATTGACTGAAGGTCACATAGGAAGTATGTACAAGAGGACACAGATGGACATTACATTTAGACTGGTTAAGTGAACATAGATCAATCTAAGCTCATAACTGTATAGAAGTTTGGCAGCCATATGCTGGTCTAAAAATGGTGCAAGCGATCTAAGATGCACCTGGTGCAAAGTACACTTGACTGAGATCAACTTAGGTTAGACCAATGTATCTAACTTCTGTACTGTTTCCCTGTCAGTTCAAGTTAGATTGCTGTCCTTTAGCATCCCAGCCTGCTTTGTAGCCTCTCCATCCCTCCCTCATGAGGAGACACACTAGCACTTGGCCCAATGCTCAGCTGCTTCAGCAGAGCTCCCAGCAGGCCCCACCCCTGGGTCATACAGCCCCTCTCCCCAGCCCTGTCTCCAGCTGTCTGTCAGCCATAGGTAGGCAGCAGGGGGAAGCAAGACATCTATGTCTCCAGCATGAGTGGCACCCAAGTCCCCAAGCCATGCCCCCACACCCCAACACCACATCACAAAGCATCGCGCAATGTACATGCAGAACTGAACACTAAGTCCAGGAGAACTCCCATGTTTAGGCACAGGCCTGCAGACCCCAACCCTGGCACCTGGATACCCAGCCAGGGACCCTTCCCTGCCACACTTGGGCACAGCCCCTTGGACCCCAAAACCAGCACCTGCATACCACATCACAGATTCCAGAACCAGGCACCCTCGGACCCAGATGTCAGCATAGATATCCACTCCTCTTGAGCAGGAGCCAGAGCAGGCAGAAGTGGTGGGGAGCAGAACATTGGGACTGGATGTGCACAGAGGTGACCCTATGACCTAACACAGCTTTGCCACTGCTGGCAGGTACCCAGTCCATGTGCACCTGGGGTGTTGCAAGGCTTTTTGTCCCGCAGCTACAGGGTCCCACAGTACTAGAGCCAGGGGAAGGGGAGAGCAGATGCCTCTGAAACTTCAGGAGCAGGTGGGGTGTGGCCAGCTGCCGTGGTGTTTCATCTATAGGGCATCTATCGGGCACTGGAAATTTCTGGCCAGGTACAGAGTGATGCCAGCATAATGGGGCATCTGCTGGAAACCCCTGGAAAGTTCAAGATCATGGGGGCAGCCTGACCAGTGAAGCCCCATAACCCTGGAGCAGGGGTCATGCCCATCTAGAATGAGAGGGACAGCCATGTGCTGGGACCCACACCTACAAGTACTTACCCTTCCTTCCTTCCTTCCAGATCCAACCTGTGTACAGGACCTTTAGCCTGCATACAGGACCTTCACCTAAAGCAGGAGGTATATGGTCCCACTAGGGGAATGCCTTACTGGACTTGGTGTTGGCTATGGGGGATGACCTGGTAGGGGAACTGCAGATTCGTGGTCACAATGGGGACAGTGACCACCAATCAATCAAATTTACCATATGGCATAGGGTGGGAAAGATAACTAGTAGGGTGGAAGTGCTTGATTTAGGAAAGCTAACTTCAGTGTGCTCAGGAGCTTAGTCAATGACACACTGCAGGAGAGACTTATAGACATTAGGGCTGGAAGGGACCTTGGAAGATCATCAAGTCCAGCCCCCTACCCCAGGGGAAGGAAGTCAGCAGGGAT
>NW_017728906.1:48468860-48479493 GCF_001723895.1 Crocodylus porosus | reverse complement strand
TTTGCTTGAGAAGCATCTATGGATGCAAGCCAGTGTTTTGGTCGCTTTGCTAGCCGCAGCATCGCATTGGTCAGTCATGACCCCCAAGTCCCTTTTGTCTATAGTGCTAGCCAGCATAGCACTGCCAAGCCTATAAGGATGCTACAGGTTTTTCTTCCCAAGGTGGAGAACCTTGCATTTTTCAGTGTTAAAAACCATCAAGTTCTCATCCACCCATTTCTTGAGCCTGTCAAGGTCAGCCTGGATAACCCTCCTGTCCTCAGGTGTGGACGCTTTACCCCAGAGTTTGGTGTCATTGGCAAACTTGGCCAGTCTGCTTCTGATACCAATGTCCACATCATTAATGAAGATGGTGAATAGTGTAGGCCCAAGGACAGAGCTTTGGGGGACCCCACTGGTCACAGCGCACCACAACAATTGAATTCCATCAAGCACCACCCTCTGGGTCCTACCATGGAGCCAGTTCCCCAGCCAGTGGATTGTGGTGAGGCCTAGGCCGCAGTTAGGTAGTTTTGCTAAGAGGTGATCATGGGATACTAGATTGAAGGCTTTTTTAAAGTCAAGATATATAATATCAATCTCTTCTCCTTTGTCCAGGTGATAGGTAACCTGGTCGTAAAAGGAAATAAGATTGGTCAAGAAAGATCTACCTGCAACAAATCCGTGCTGGTTATCCCTCAGGATGTTGCCATCAGCCAGTCTGTTAAGAATGGCCTCTTTGATAATCTTTTCTAAGACCTTCTCCGTGATAGAGGTTAGGTTGATGGGCCTGTAGTTTGCTGGATCCACTTTCCTTCCTTTCTTGAAGATAGTCACCACATTGGCCTTCTTCCAATCTTTGGGCACTACACCAGAGCACCAGGAGTTCTCAAAGAGCCATGCCAGAGGCTGAGCTATGATGCTAGTCAGCTCTTTGAGTTCCCTGGGGTGTAAACTGTCAGGGCCAGCTGACTTGAAGGTATCCGGCCTGTCACGAGGTCAGCATTGATGGAGGGTAAGGAATCTCCCTCACCCAGGCCTCCCTGTCCCATAATGGGCAAGGGTGTCCCATGGGACTGGTGAAAAACTGACGCAAAGTACCCATTTAGCAAGTTGGCTTTTTCCTGGGCGTCAGTTGTCAGTTGTGCCATCTGGTTTAGCAGGTGTCCAGTATTGCCCTTGCTTTTCCTCCGGCTCCCCACATATCTGAAAAAGGACTTTTTATTGTCCTTGATACTTGTGCTTGCTAGTTGGAGTTCAATTGCAGCCTTGGCTTTCCTGGTTTACTCCCGGCAGGTTTGGACCAGTGCAGATTATTCCTCCTTGGATGTGGATCCAGTCCTCCATCCTTTGTAGGTCTTTCTTTTTAGACACAGGAGGTCCGCTAGTTCCCTGGAGAGCCAAGGGGGCTGCTGTGCCCTTTTGCTGCCTTTCCTCCGAGATGGAATAGACTTTGCTTGTGCATCCAGGATCACTCCTTTGAGGAACAACCACTCATTCTGAACTCTCCTCCCCTTTCAGTTGTGGCCCTTTAGGGCCTCACTGACAAGCCTCCTGAGGAGTTTTGGTGAGATGGGAGTCTAGGAAGGGTGGTCATTCCTAAAGGAAGCAATCCTTTGGGCACAGGGGGAGATGATCCCATTGCAAGGGAAAGTGGGGAAAGGGGCCAAAAAACCTTGTTGGCTAAACAGAGAAATCCAGGGAAACCTAAGGGGAAAAAAAGAGGCATTTAGGCAGTGGAAGCAGGGGAAAGCTACCAAGGAGGAGTATACCTACTTGACCCACACCTGCAGGGAGGCAGTTATAAAGGCACACCTACCAGACAGCCTCTCCAGCTGTGGACTTGCCCAAGCTGAACTGGCTGGCGATATAGCAGAGAATGCTGGAGGTGGCTGGCTTTGTGATGGCAATGGTCACCCACTTTTCTGGAGTAAGGGGTGGCCACATACTGACATCTTGGTACATGATAAATGTGTCCCAGCACATACCCACTGTTTGTTGTCCTGGATGTCCAGGATGATCTACTCCCATCAGTTGCTGCTGTTGGCATGGGCCCAGAATGGGTATTCAATGCCCTGGAAGTGGTTCCAGAGCGCCGTGGAATGGTGTGGCCTCATCCTCTTTGACCACTTCAGAGTTGTTGGCCCAGTCAAGGATGCTTGGCAGGAATAGGGTATAGTAGGTGGCCCTGTGCAGGACAGCCAGCTGCTGGCTTGGGGACAGGAAGCTGCATCCTATGGCAGCCAACTGCTCCATCATGTCAATATGGCCACATATGATGTCCCATGGCAAGTTGGGACATGGAGGCACATGCAATTTACAAAAGAGGGCACTTGCTCTGGGGCCCTTCTGCAAGGCTAAGGATGGGGCACACAGGAGGGTCCATGGTGAGGTGGCAGTCAGTTGGGGGCCTGATTGCCTGTGTCCAGCAGCCAATCAGGGGTGGCCCAGATGCTTAGCTGTACTTGATGGTCTCTAGCAGCTTGGGGAGCCCACAAGGCACACTGGGAGGCATGCAGGAGCTCCCGCCACCTGTAGGCCTTGACTAGAATAGGCTGCCTGAAAGTCCTGTGGCCCCCACCCTGTCCAGAAGATCAGACATGTATACTGTTCACTCCTGATCTAAACTACGCCACTTAGAGAAAACCATATAACTTAGAGCACTTTTACCCCTGCTTTTTTGAATGTCAGTATGCTAGAGTTATTCTCATGCCAGTGTCTCCAAGTACAACATTATCCTCCCTCTCCCTAATTCATATTTAAAATTAAGGGGGAAAGTAATTTATTAGCCCCAAAATCTTTCATTGCTCATGAAATTCTCATCAGGTGTAAACCCCATTGATTTCTTTGGAGCTATGCTGATCTGCCCCAGTTAAGCATCTGTCCTCACATTTTTTTAAATTAATAGTCAAAACCAGTGTAAGAAAATAAATGGGCTCTGTCCAGGTGTAATAATAATAATGCTAAGGTGGAATTAATCATAATGTTGTTGGATTTTTTTGTTATTTGCTGAGTGCTGTCAATGCAGTGAGTGCCTCATAATAAAACTGAAAACAAAAGGAGTCCCTGCCCCTGAGAAGCTCATGATTCATAAGAGAAAGATATTGAAGACTGGATCCACTGGGAAATCCAGAGGTGAGTGTGACTTCATGTTTATTAGTTTTACTTATGATGAACATTGGGATAAATTTTTGATGAATATGCCTGAGATGTCCCTTTTCCCCTTCACTCATGAAAAAATGACACAAAATGACACACGGCTGAACTGAGTGGAGAAATACAAAGAGACTCCTGAGGGCAGAATTTTGAAAGCTAGTGGACAGCAAGATAAACAGGGATCCTGGTTTGCTCTGATCAAAAAAAGCCCCAAATTTTTTATTAAATAAAGTAACCTAAAATCCATATTTTCCATGATTAAAATAAAACACCACTAATATATATATCTATATACAGTGATGTTTCATTTATGTATTTTGGGTTACTTTTTTAATCTGAAAATTGGGGATTTTTTTGATTGGAGAAAACCAGGATCCTTGAAGATAATCAGAGGGAAATTTCCCCACCGGAGGAAATTAATCAAGGAAGTCATCTTTGAAAAGGAGCAAAATGATCTTCCCCATACCATTTAGTTTGCAAAGGCTGCGCACAGACAAGTTGTTTGACCCCAGTACTTTTTCCTGCCAGGGCAGGGGGTCGGACTTGATGATCTGCTCAGGTCTCTTCCAACCCTACCAACTATGAAACTATGAAACATCGCTTCCTTTCTACCAAGCTTCACACCATAAAACCACACTCTAATATAACCAATAACATGTAGTGAAATGGCCACTTAGTATCTAAGCTACATTTCCCAAAAGGCCGCAGGATGGTGGTCAAAGTTTACCCTGGCCTCTTAGTTATGTGATGAAGAGTATGTTCCTTAGGTATGTGATAGACACAGGCCATGTCTCTATTCTAAAGAACTCTAGACTGAAACGACAACCAGCACAGGTAATTTTTCCTCTCCCACTAGGTGTATGTATAAGCACACCTAAACAAGGCAATCAAAAACCATACTTCATAACAATACATGCACACGTCCCAACCCTCACTGGTTACACAATATCATTTAAATTTTATAATTAACTGCTTTGTTATGGGGAAAGAGTAAATAAATAGTATAATCTATTAGGGTTTATGGTAAATCCCTCCTAAAGCTGTTTGAGTGGCTGTGTAGAATTTTCTAAGGCTGTAGACAAGGGCTCAGTTAAAAAAGAATTCAAGCCTGCTTCCTACTCAACAAACAAGCAAAAATTGTTTACACGCCCTTTCAAATTATATTGGCAGCACCATACATCTCCTTATATACATTTTACCTGTTTATTTGGGCAGTTATCTGTCACTATATTTATGGTATGCTTTTACATGACAAACAAATTATATTTGGTTATGTAATAAAAAGCTTTCATGCAGCACAAGCCATGATTGCACTTAATACATTCTACTTTGTGGGGGGAAAGTATGGCATAGCTAACTGTGTATTGAAAGGCGGTACACATCCACAAAGATGTTGAAATGACAGAAGATCGAAGCTTGAGTAGCTTGGCATTTTCTTGGAAGCCTTCAGGGATGTCTGTGCTTCTAACACTCTGAGACCTTAATGGGTCTTGTCATTTTTAGAACTGAAAGCCTGAAATCCTCAGACTCCAATGTCTTGTTCTCATTTGCTTTATCTACCCCAAAATCACACTGATGATACTGGGATTTCTTGTGCTCACTGAACGTGGGTTTGGGCCCTCCTGCTCAGTTCTACTGTGTAAGTTGGTTAGAAAAACACCAGAATAAACAAAGGAAGCATTTGTGAATTTACTGTTCGATCTCCAGATGGCTATAAAAATTGTTTATTGCTGTCTAATAGAGTTATGACACCAGAGTGCTATCTCTGGTGCCTTGTTTGCATGCAGCAATCCTAATGGGTGCTGTAAAAGGTGTTTTAAAATTATCTTGGGATCAGATTCTGCCCTCAGATGAACACACTGAGCACGAGCTGCTCACATACACACATCCCAGGGAAGAAGTTGGCCCATATATTTTAATAAAGGTCATGTTTGTAGACAGGGCCAGCCCTGGAGTTACAAGGCTTTCTGTACAGTAACCAGAGCAACTCTCCCATGGGACTTTGGCCATTCTTACTCCACGTATGCAGGTTTACCTTCTGTCTGCTTGTGAATATACTTAAGTGAGGCCTTACAGGTTCAGGTGACTCGCCTCTTCCAAGTTACTCCCACTTCACAAATACACTCTGATGACCGGATAAGCAGGACATGGAGATATCACATTGTTTTCAAACTATGAAGCCCCAAGAGGGCCAACAAGGACTGAGACTCTTTCAGTATCTGCTGGCTTTAAAGTCCTATGGGACTGTGAAAAGGTCCTTAGGGGGAACACACTAGCTTAGTGTTTCCCAACCTTTTCCAACTCAAGGCACACTTACATTAATAAAAATTTTCTGCAGCACACCCGTTAAGGCATTCCCCATCCTCATACCTATTGTAGCTCATTGCCATGGCAAATTCCACGGCACACCTGTTGGTTTCTGACAGCGCACTTTTGTGCCATGGCACACTGGTTGGGAAACACTGCACTAGCTGACAACCAGGAGGCACATGTGTTGGCTGCTGTTCTTTGTCAGAGAAACACTGGAAGATTGAGGTCTATGTACAGGCTTCATTCTGCCAATGTTTGCCTGTGGCATTCTGGCTAAGAATTATAGCCTTTTGGTTACACTGGAGCTGCATGTCATCGCACTTGTTTGTTCTAGCCACCATGTGTGAGGCATAATACACATGTTTGTGCATTAGAATTAGACCAGGACTGAACTTTAATGGTTCTGGAAGGAACTACTAGTTTGTTTCTCATTACTGGTATAGAGGGAATCTTGTTACTGTCATCATGCTAAGAGTGGTCTCTCCAGTAGATTTTAGTCTGTAGTGAGAGTTGATCATAACCAGGAGGGCTACGCCGAAAGTTTGTCTGCTGGGTTGAGGAAAAGGCTTGTGCGTGACAAATCTAAGTTCATGCCTATTTTGAACATTTGTGAGTCATTTCACTTTTGTGATTCCAAATGCTGAAAAAGTAGGTTGAAGAATAAGAAAGTAAGAGGTTTCATACCCCTCTCCTGTACCTGGGGAGGTAAGATTAAATTTATGCTAGGATGTCATTCCTGAGCAAAGTCTATTTAGAAAAGAAACACCTTGCATTGTTTGTTATGTTTTTATTTATTGGTGGTTATGTAATTCCCTGGCTTTTTTTCCTAGCAATTCAAGTATTATTTTCACGGTGTTAACAGCCATTCATCTCTACCCTGTCAAGAAGGCAAAATGCATTACATCTGTAATAATGTACTCAAGGCTCAGAATGGGCCTTGGAAGTCACAATTGTCCAAGCAGCAGATTTAAATTGTACAGTTGTCTTCTTTCTTTCTTTTTCTTATTTCTTCTTTTTTTAAGCATCTAAAAGGTGTGTCCTTGTGAAGAAGTCCTATATTGTTATAAGTATTAAATAAATAGGCTTTCATAGAAATGGGGTAGTGTTCTTTGAAGAGAGTCAGGAGGGTTCCAGGATGAGAGTACTAGCCTGGGATTTTAGAGAGCCAAATGTCCTACTTTGCCACAGACTTCCTGGGTGACTTTCAGTAGTTCACTTAATTCTTCTATGCCTCAGTTCCCCATGTGTAAATTAGAGATAATAGTTCTCCTCAACTTCACTAAGATAGTATGAAATTAAAGACTTCAAAAATTGTTATGCATTGAGAAGCTATGGGAAAAGGAGTAGGATAAGTACTTCGCATAGATAAATATGATTCAAAAACAGCATTCCTCAAGCCTTTTGGGTTTACATGCCACCCTACTAAAATCCCTGGTGAGAGGAATCAGTGACAGTTAGCAGTGAGGGAACCAGGGGTGATGGCTGAAGTAGGGCATGTAAGAGTGGCTAAGTAGCAGAGCACCACAGATTAACACCATCATTTGCACATGCCCTGCTTTAAGAGACTTTTATGTCTCCCCCAGGGAGGCGCTCTTTACACTTTAGGAAATGTTGCTCTGAAAAGATACTACTTCAAAACTTTGCAGAACTTAATATAGTTTCTGTGTTTTATACCATCTAATACTATTCTATATAGCACAGACATAATTGCCTTAAATTCTTTAAAGAATTCATTTTTTTAAATGCTTAGGGTAGTTTCATAAGGTTCTTTGAGTAGATGTGGTATCTTTTATTAGACCAGCTGGGTAGTTGGAAAAAAGATCTTGGCAAGCTTTCGGGCACAGTCACTCTTTGTCAGGTATGGGGAGTCTCTGCTGTTATGAGACTCCAAGAAATGAAAGAAGCTAAAAATGTGGCAAGATGTCAGTGAAAATGTAAATACATAGAATTAGAAAGTCAAAAGGTGAGGCAGAGAGGTGAAGCAGAAGGAGGAGGGGAAGGGGTAGGAGGAGGAAGACAGCAGGGAAAAAATGCTGAGACAGTGCAGTAATAGAGTACAAGGTAGAAAAGAGGCTATCAGGCAGGTACCTGGTGAATCAGAAGTCAGACAGGTTGTAATATGTCATAAAACCAATATCTATATTGAGTCCATGATTTTTTGTATCCAGTAAATTTATTAAATGAAGTTTGTAGGCTCATTTACAGAAGGTGTTTTGTAAGTTGCCTTTGAGGATTAAAATTGAGAGTGTGGAGAGGGAGTGATTGTCCTGTGAGAATTGTGCCTCCACAGGTAGTTGGGCATTTTCATCTTTGATAGATTTTCAGTGTGCATTCATTCTGGTGTGCAGAGGTTGTTGATTTCTCCAACATATTTTCCCTCACAGCATCTGGTGCACTGGATGAAATATAAAACATTTCTGGAAGTGCAGCTGTAAGATCCAGGAATGGTGATGGCTTTGTTGTGGGTTGTAGTTATAGTGGGGGTGGTGGAGATATGTTGGCAGGTTTTGCATTTCTTGTCTTGGCATGCTTTGGATCCATTTATGGTTTGGGTCATAGGGAGATGAGGCTAGCGATGTTTGGTGCTTGTTTGAAGGCTAGGATGCGTGGTTCTGTAAAGATCTTTTTAAGAATTGAGTCCTCTTCTAGTATGGGTTGCAATTGTTTGAGGATTTCCGTGTAGGTTGCAGGGAAGGGTGATATGGCGTAACTAATGGTGTGCGATCTGTGGGGATTTTCTTTTTATACTGCAGTAAATCTTCATGTGGTATCTGGGTGGCTCTTTCAAAAGTGCAATCTATCGCTCTAGAGGAGTGTCCTTGTTAGCTGAAGCCCCTTTTGAGATTAGTGAGGTGGTGGTCACAGGTATTCTCTTCACAGCAAATTTGGTGGTATCGGAGGGCTTGGCTGTATATTACAGCTTTCTTGGTGTGTTTGGGGTGATTGTGGTTCTGTGTAGACATGTACATTGGTCTGTGGGTTTCTTATATATGGTGGTTTGAATTTTACCATCTTGGATATGGATCACGATGTCCAAAAAGATGTTAGAGTATTCAAGTGGTAGTCTGATGAAGGGGTGATAATCATCACCAATTGAATTGTTGGTGGAAATCAATCAGAGACTGCAGGGTTTCAGTCCAAATGATGAAGATGTCATCTATGTATCTCAGGTATATTAAGGATTTGATGCTGCAGTTGTTGGGGAAGTCTTCTTCTGGGTTGGTCATAAAAAGGTTGACATATTGGTTGGGCCATTTTGGTGCCCATAGTCTGGAGGAAGTGTTGGTTGTTGAAACTGAAATTGTTGTGTGTGAGGATGAAGTGCATGAGTTCAGTAACCTCATGAGGTCTGTACTCTGAGTTGCAATCTCATTCTTGTAGATATTTAAGGCAGGCTTGAATGCCATCCTGGTGTGGGATGTTGCTAGTGACATCCATGGTGGCTAGGAGGGTATTGCTGGGAAGGTGGTCACCAATCCCACCCCACCCCCAGCCAGCTGAACTTCCCTCATGCTATCTACATAGATGGGGAGGCTCTGGAATATGTGGAGCACATTCCGTATCTTGACAGCCACCTCTCTCAACGGGCTACCATGGAGGAGGAAGTCCAGCACTGGGTCAACTGCACCAGTGCTGCCTTCTTCAAGCTGCGACAATGCGTCTTTGAAAATAGAGATATTTGGAAGTCAACGAAGGTCCTGGTTTATAAGACTGTTGTGCTGACCACCCTCTTCTACTCCGGTGAAGCCTGGACCATCTACTGATGCCAATTAAGACCCTTGAGAACTTTCACCAGCAGTGCTTGTGTCGAATCCTGGGGATCAAATGGGAAGCATGCTGGACCAGCACGAGCGTCCTCCATGGAGCTGTGTCCACCAGCATCAAAGCCTTGCTCTTGAGAAATGAACTCCAATGGATGGGCCACTGCGTCCAGATGTCTCAGAACGGCCTCCCTTACCAGTTCCTCTTCTCCCAGCTCTTCACTGGCCAACGCTCAAAGGGAGGCCACAGGAAATGATACAAAGACATGCTCAAGGTCACCCTCAAGTACGGAGACACCAGGGAGGACTATACTGCAGTTGGGTATATGGGGGGCAGTCAGGAATGCCAAGGCAGAGATGGAACTGGAACTAGCTACCCGGATCAAGGACAACAAGAAGTCCTTTTTTAAATATATAGGGGGCAAACAGAAGGTACTGGGTACTGTGGGGCCCCTGCAAGACACACTGGGAAATTTGGTCATCATACCAAATGACAAAGCTAACATATTTAACGATTTCTTTGCCTCCACTTTCCTGAGCAGGGACCAGATCAGCCCCCCCACTAGGCCCCCCTCAGGCCCCAGGGCAGGCACACCTAGGCCAAGGGTCAGTGAGGATCTAGTCAGGGAACTTCTGGAGGGACTGGATGTGTTTAAATCAGCTGGTCCAGACGATCTCCACCTGAGTGCTGAGGGAATTAGCTGATGAGGAAATTGGGGGACCCCTGGCATGGCTTTATGAGCACTTGTGGTGCTCTGGTGTGGTGCCAGAGGACTGGAAGAGGGCTAGTGTGATTCCCATCTTCAAAAAATGGAGGAAGGAGGACCTAGGGAACTATAGGCCAGTTAGTCTTCCCTCGATGCTGGGTAAGCTTTTTGAGAGAATTATTCTGACACATCTCCACGAGGGGCCAGCAGGGGAGATTATGCTTAGGGCAACCAAAACAGGTTCATTAGAGGAAGGTCCTGTCAGACAAACCTGGTAGCCTTCTACAACCAAGTCACCAAATCCTTAGATGCAGGGGTAGCAGTGGGCATAGTCTTTCTGGACTTTCAGAAGGCCTTTGAAACTGTCTCTCACCCTGTTCTCATTAAGAAACTGGGGGATTGTAGTGTTGACACCTACACAGTCAAATGGGTCGCCAGCTGGCTGGAGGGCTGCACCCAGAGAGTGGTAGTGGATGGGTCATTTTCAACCTAGAGGGATGTGGGCAGTGGGGTCCCCCAGGGCTGGGTCCTCAGGTCCACACTGTTCAACATCTTCATCAGTGACTTGGACAAGGGGGTAAAAAGCACCCTGTTCAAATTTGCAGATGACACTGAGATGTTGGGGGATATGGGCACGCTAGAAGAAAGGAATAGGCTACAATTGGACCTAGACAGGTTACAGGGGTGGGTGGAAGAGAACAAGATGGGATTCAACACTGA
>NW_017728906.1:48447117-48468510 GCF_001723895.1 Crocodylus porosus | reverse complement strand
GAGGGTATTTAAGACAAAGCTTGACAATCACCTTGCTGGGGTCGTTTGACCCCAGTACTCTTTCCTGCCATGGCAGAGGGTCGGACTTGATGATCTGCTCAGGTCCCTTCCGACCCTACCAACTATGAAACTATGACACTAATGGCTGAGAGGAGCAAGCTACTGACCATTCAGCATGGTGCCACCTGTTCCACCAAGGCACACACCACATCGAGGCCCAACAACTCAATACCGAGGCAGAATGGTGGCAGCAAAGGAAGGAGAAGGAGACCAACCTAAGACCGCGAATCCCACTACCCCGTGCAACAACATGCCCCCAACATTGCTGAAGAACGTGTGCATCCAGAATCGGGCTCCTCAGTCACCTGAGGACCATCAAACCTGATGGACGTCATCCTCAATTTCGAGGGACCGCTGCCATTGCCATGCCAATATTGCTGCTGGGAAGGTGGTCTATGGTGATCTTTTAAGTTTTTGCAGGAAATCAGTTGTATCTTGGATGAAACTAGGTCTTTGGGCAACTAGTGGTTTTAAGATAGATTCAATGAAGTCTGATATTTCTTCAGTTAGGGTGCCATAGTTTGAAATGATATTCTTCCAGGGTTTCCTTGTTTGTGGATTTTAGGAAGAAGGTAAAGAAGTCTCTGGATTGGGTAGAGGAGGGATCATGGTCTGAAGTTTTTCTTGTCGTTCCAGTGGAAATGATGTGAGCTAGTTTTGAGTTTTGAGGAATAAAGGAGAGTAGGATCTAGGGTAATTTTAAAATTCTATGAATTGGCTTTTATTTTCTATTATGTGAAAACAGAATATAGTGAAGCTTCTCCATAATGGACACAAGCATCTCACTATTCATCATACCCTCATTTCTTCTTCTTATTCCTTCTTCTTCCTATTCACACCCCAATGGACTATTCTGATAATCAACAATAACAAAAAAAAGTTCCATCTGAGATGACAACAGTTTCACATAAACTAGACTGCATAGATACATACATTCCTTTCTATATAAAAAATCTTACAAGTCCCTTTAGAATAAGGTCTGAAATTGACGGACAGTTTACAACTGGCAGTCTAGTCCTTTTACCTCCCAAATCCTCTCCTATTATATTCTATATAAAAAGGAGGAATATTTCTCAGGTATTTGAATCTCATCTCTTTTCTTCTTCCTTTTTACCCTTCTGAAACAGCTGCAATACCAAATTAATCTTTTTGGTATTTCACATATCTTTTGCATTTGATGAGGGCCCAGTGGTTCTAGTAAAGTTCAAAAGGAACTTCAGATTCTATAAAACACATAGTATTTCTTTGTATCAAAATCTGATTTCTCTGCCACTGTATATGCTCACAGTACCTGTCCCACTCTATCTATCTGTGTCACTTTCATCTGTGTCTGAATTGCTAGTGAAGGTTACTTGGACCTCAAAGCATGCTTAGACTGGATTTGCACAATGTGAATTAATTCTCTCCTCAAACAATCCCAAAGATTCTTGGCTTTTTTTTCTTAGTTGCTTATAAATTGAATATCCTTTGGCAACAATGGAGAATCTTAGATACAGTGAAACTATGTCAGGGAATCAAACATTATCAGTTTCTCTTTGCAAATGTTCTCACTATTACTATTTGTTCATTGTGATACTAAGAGAGTAGAACCCTGGAAGTGTTTGCTGTTGACATTTCCAGTTTTGCTCCACTTAAGTAGATTTTAAATTTTTTTGGCCAAGCACCCAGGGTTCCCTGCTGATGAGTTCAGCACTGTTATTATTTAACTGAGCAGAACTTCATTTTCTGATTGAAAAACTGCTGAAATCTCCAACGGCACAAGTTTACTTGTTAACTTTTTCCCCCCAAAATCCTTATTAACAATAGTAGAGCTCTCCCTTTTCTTCTATATCCTGATTTCTCTAACCCAGAAACAGTGCCTCATGGATATTGATTTTCCAGCAGTGAATACTCTTTCCCATCTAAAGTTAACTCTCTTGCAGGGGTGAGGGTGGAACAGCAGTGGTGGTACACTATGGTAGATATTCTATGTCCATGCTCTTTTATGTCACTTCCAAGCCCTTCTTCCTTTATGGGATACACCCAACTCAAGCAGTAATATTAATCCAATGTGCATGTTTTCATTCGTTCAGTCTTAACCTGAGCTATGTCCTCTAGGAAAGTACATTTCTGCATATATCGTATGCATGTTGCACCCTTTAATTGTGTATTTCTGCTCAGCAAATATGCCCTCGAACTGTTTTGTAGAGCTAGACTTTCCCTGTTTTGTAGAGCTAGACTTTCCTCCTGAAAACTTGACGACAGACAAAAGTATTGTAATAGAAAAATAAGCTAATAAAGATTCATGGTTGAGATTAAATGAGTATTTGAATCTCTAGAATGGCTTTTACTTGTTGGCAGTCAACAACCTTTAACAGATAACAGCAGCACAGGTCAGTCTATTTTCCACTGTTACTAAAAAAATAAGATAGTCCTTAGAAACACTGAAATTGCTATAACAAATCAGGCTAATGAACTATCTCATTCAGATCCCATCTTCAGAAGTATCCTGTCAGAAAACCTTCAAATGAAGGTAGACAATACCCCATCCAGTCCTTTTTTAGAATCCTGCTAAATTCTTGGCATCAATAATATGCTTCATATGCATTTTATCCATAAGAAGCATATGCATTTATGCTCTTTATGTATTTTATTCACGTAAAAGATTTCATGTAAAATTTAGCAACAGCCCAGGGCACAGAGTCCTGGAGCCAAGGGCTTACCTTTCTTAGGTGTTTGCCCTCATCACAAGATGAAAGAGTCTTCCTTATTCTTTCTCGTCTATGGAATCTGAAATTCTTTGCTGCCCAGTGAGTCAGCTTCAGTAAGGAGGATGCACGGGACCCACATCTAACCAATCCAATAGCCTGGTGCTTAGGGCCCTTTCCTGAGAGGTGCGAGAATGTGGGTTTGAATCCCCCTCAGGCGAAGGAAGGTATAAAGCCTAGGTCTCCCACTTCCTCACAGAGGACAATAACCACTAGATTATTTTATAAATTGGGAATGGCACCACATGCTTCATTTCCCCTTGCCATAGTTCCAAAAATGGGACTCTTATTTTCCCTGCTTTCAGGACAGGGATTCAGTCTGTGGATCCAAGAAGGAAGGCAGTGTCTTTCTGGAGCCCTAAATGAGGTGGTTAATCCCCAAAGAAGAGCAGGATTTAAGATATGCTCCTGTCCTCAGTCTTCCCCAATGGCCAACATTGGGTATATTCCCCCTTCTGGTGCTGACTGCTTTGGATCCCATTCTCAAGGACCTAAGGATTATTTAGGGAGTTTATGCACCTAGCAGTGGGTTCTAGCTTCTACTCAGGGGACCTGGGGCCCAGCATTGGGATTCTGATATCCCAGTCCCATTTTGAATTTAGTTAATAACATTTCAATTATGAAAACTTATCCTAATAGCAGCTGATGCTGAAGTTGTATATTTCCTCACTTTTTCTCACTGCTTTCCTTCTCTTCTTACTCTGGCCTGAGGTCAAGGAAATTCTATTGAAGTTGCTAGAGTTACACTGCTGTCAAAAGAGTATAAACAAGAGGAGAATAAGGCCCTCATTGTCATCAAGTAATATAGGGACACTCTGGCTTATGAAAAAATCAAAGAAAAAAAGAAAAGAGAATAGAAGACAAGGTAATGTACCATCTGCATTAATAGCATTATGAATAATATATGTAATGTGCCCTGAATATTTTCCTTTTCCCTCTTGCACTCCTTTGCTTATGTTTTTCTGAAACTAGAGCAGTGAATAATATGGGTGGTATGTGTTCGTTGCTGCTTGGTTATACAAAAGGTGCCAGATCCCTGCAATAAATTATTTCCCCAAGACATTAAATATCCGAACAACAACTGTCAAGGACTCTCCTTGCATGGATGGAAGCTGAAAAAACACAGATCTGTGGGGTCTGAATCTCACACTACACTAATGGAGCCCTTTCATGTTACAGGAAACCACCCTGCAGTGTCTGAAATTAATTCATTTGGATCAGGGGGAATCAAATTTGGTCAAATTGCCTTCAATCAAATGACTAATAGTTTGTTAAAAAAATCTCATTGTCAGTCTTGAGATGTTGATCTGGATAAGCTGTGCTGAGCTTCCCCTCACTTTCTCGCCACTCATGGCTCAAAAAGGCTCTTCAGAAAAATATCCCATGCAGCATATTATAATGTTATCATGTGCTAGCACATCTCACTCACAGGGCTAGCCAATTTGATTTTAAATTACCCATAAATCTCAGACTAACTATTATCTGAGCTTCCTGTTGTTTTACTATTTTCTTTTTCCATACCTACTCCCATAGTGTGCTTAACAAACCCATATTTTCCTTCCTATCATGAATTTTCATCATTTTAAGGGTTATATTTTCAATCTGAGATAGGAAAAACTGGCATGGTTTTCTTTTGGGAAACCTAATCACCTAGGTTATTTTTTTTTCCTATTGCAAGTCTTCTAACAGGGCTTGTTCCAAATCTGCATCCCTGTATCCAAACACCCACAGATAATGTGGATTTTTGTATTATTATTATGGCATGTTTGTTTTTGGACAAGTGAGAAGGAAAGGAAAAGTTCAATTTTGGACTGTTGCATTGTGGATGATATAATTTAATTTTCTTAGATTGTGGTGAATGCTATTTGCCTTTTTGTGCAGGTCTTCTGTTAGATCCTAAGGGATTAATTTGGGGTAATGGGTGGAGGGGGATATGTGAGAGCTAGGATGATTATTCAGTAATATCTCCACAAGTTTTCAGGAGCAAATTCAAGTGATGAATTTTAAGACTGCAGAAGACACAAGTCTGTGATTGGGCTTGGTAAGTATCTCCTCTGTGAAGCATGCATGCTCATGTGTATATACATGTGTGCACACACAGTTTGCAATGTAATGTTCCAGTGAAATTAAATTTAAAGCCTTTGTGTCTAAAACAAGAGATTTTGTGACTCACATTGTCTGATAAGGTCAGCACTTTATTTTCAGATCTTTTCTCAGGTCTAGCAGAGATGGACAGTAATACCTGGTAGCTGTAGCTGACTGCTATTCTTTCTGCATATAAACTGCATTCTTCTCTTGTTGGGGGCTTCATTTTAGTCATTTGCCTCTTTCTGTAGCTAGCTCCCCACCCACTGATATCAATTTCACATTGAGTAAGTATCATCCAGGACATCTTACATTCATTTCTCCATCTGCCTTCTGATCTTTTTCCAGTTACATGTTCTTAGGAACTTGAAATCTTCCAAAGGGGACACGTGTGGTCCCATGAGCTCTTGGTTGTGCAGTTTCCTTGCCAAGTTTTATCATTTGAAAGGTTATCATAATTGTATATAATGATCAGAAGGTGCCTTTGATTAAATTTTCTAGTGTGCCTTGATCTGCTAGTGGCACCTGGTCTGTTTCACTGGCAGGTAGAAAGTTGGAAATTTGGGGGATAATTCTCCATTGTCTTGCATGTTCTGTATTCCTTTACACCTATGTAACATGGGTGTACAATGAGCATTTACTAGTGGCACTTGTATAGCTATAAATGACTACACAAGGAGCAAACAATGAGAAACCAGGCCCTGAGGTTCCATGATGCCATGTTGATTCCAGATGTAGGACTACAATCAGCCTTACATAGAAAATGTGCTTGTAACTTAAGAAACAATTTCTTGTTCTTTAAGGACAGTTTCTTCCAAGGTTACTTTAGACTACTGCAGATTGTTTAGATGCATAAATCTGTTTTTTTCCAAATGGTATTCCAGATGGACTCTGGCATATTCTTCCCTTAAAGTTTGATTGTCTTTACGGATTTAAGTGAGGTTAATTATCTTGGATGGTATCTCCAAGGAGCTGTCTTGGAAACTTTTCCAATCCTGTTTGTAAACAGGAGAAGGTAAGTTCTGGAAACTGAAATGCCATGTTATTTTTCTACTGCCGTAGTTACACTTTCTTTCAACTGATATATATAGTTTATCTTATCAAAGGTCTAAATGGTCCATGTGATAACAAATTCATAATAGAATATTTGGATATAAAAAAGCTCTCTTAATGTATTGTCTGTTAAAAATTTATCTCCACATTGTAATCCACCAGGCTTTCTTAATCTGAACAGTCAGCATCCTGTTGCAAATTAATTTCAGGGCTTTCTTCTTTATTCCATATTCAGCATATACCCTGATGAAGAGTAGCCTTTTTTATGGTATTGAGGTGATGACATAATTTATAAAATATGGGAAGTAGCAGAGTCCTAGGTAAACTGTATTATGGAAAATAATTTATAGAGCTCTTAACCAAATCTGTCCTTATCAGGTTCACTAAGGGCAGGTCCCTGTTTCCTCCAGCCATACTAGGAAGCATAGATGCCAACTTATATTTTTGTCAGGGGGGCCTAAGATGAGGGACATGTGGAAAGTTTTCCTCATTTCAGGTGACAGCCCTCTTCCTGAGCGGGCCAGTGCCCTCGGGCCCCCATGAATTTGGCATCTCTGCTAGGAAGCATGGCTATGAAAGCATTTTCCCCCATCTGTTCTCATTTCACTGTCATAAAATGCCAAAAAAAGAGAGGAACTCCACAAAGCTCTGCCTTGTCTTGCCTTACCTTTTTGTTTTTTCTTTAAAACCCCTCCTTAGGATCAACTTTTTCCACTGGAAACTACTACCTGACCAATAATAAACTGGTTTTGGAGGATTTGGAGAGAGCTTTTATTGATTTAATTTAAACATGCACACAAAACATATATACCTACCTCACTTAGAGCTGTCAGGAATCTAGGAACCTTCAGAATGTGAAATACTTGCTTGTGTGCTTCTGTGATCATCTTTTCCTTGCCATAATCCTCTCTCCCTCCTTCCCCTCCAGTTGTTCATTACACTCCTCTGTTGTGTCAGCTCGATTTATATTGTAAATTATTTCAGGGTAAAGTTATGAACTATATGTTCAGACAAGAATTTAGCATAGTATGTTTGTGTCTTGATTGTATTATTAATATCAGTAATAACCCTCCCCAGTGTATTTATGTTCACTTGCTTTGTGAATGTGTGTGTATACACTCATACACAGATATATATTATACACACATACACACACACACACATACATAGTATATGTATGTATATATGTGTGTGTATATATGTATATGTGCAAATTCAGATAGAGTATAGCAACCGCTTTACCTTTTCCTTTGTGCTGTTTGTAGATGTGTATCTTGTGGGTGTGAAATGATGGATTTTGTTGCATTGGGTTGCTTTTTTGTTCTTTTAGAAGGTATGGCTTACAAGAGGAAGGAACTAGTCTTAATAGTATTCTGGAGCTGCGTGTATTCCCTCCATTGGCCTCAGTCTTGATCTGCATCTGCCACTGTTCCAGTTCTGGCCCCACTCCCTGACACAGATTGCCAGGCATAACAGATTGCACAGTGGTTTCATGATGTAGATAAATGTCAGCTGGGGACTAGGTCAAATGCATCAAATTCTCAATTAAAACATTTTAATGTAAGTAAGGAGCACTGGCACATGCTGCATGGTGAATGCTGTTCAGAGGTGCAGCTTGCAGGCACTTTCCAAACACAAGAGGGGGAAGGGTGCAGGGATCAGGCTAAGAAGAAACCTCTGTGTGTGCATGCGTGCATACACACGTGTAGGCATGTGTTAAGGGAAAAGATGTTTTTTGCACAGATAACATGTAAGCATAAAATAAGGCTAGGCAGAGGTCTAGAGGTTCTGATTACCTCTGACTGATCATTAACTGGGTTTAAGTAAATTACCACAAATCTACTAGTAAAGCACTAGGACTCTATTTCCAATTAAAAACTGATTCAAAGGACAATAGTTTGGGGGTAGAGGGCATATCCCTGCAGTATAGCAGGAATGCCTCAATGATAAGCCTAGTCATTTTGCCATTCCTGCAGCTGGGAAAGGGAATTGTGCATTATCTATAGACCCTGCGTAGAGATGTCTGTCTCTTGTTTCAGCTTATGGGCAGCAAGTGTATTGTAAATGTGAAGCTCCAGCTGAAAGGGAGAAGAAGATTTCAGCCTGGTTACAGGTTCTGGAGGGAACCCAGCAATAGCAGTCACATAAATATAAAGAGTTTACAAAGGTGACTAATGCCACTATCTCCTTTTTATGGCAGGGAGGAGAAATAAGCAACTGGCATCATGGAAAGGTGACTTGCTAAAGGTCAGACAGTGAGATAGAGGCAGAGCAGGAAGGGGCGTTCTTGTCTGCTCTCCGTCTAGTGCCCTCATCCTGGGAGCATCCTGCCTTTTTAACCCAGAAGTGACAGTCCTGCAGGGCAAATGGGAGAGAAACTGGTGGTGCTGACTGAGGAACAATTTGGGAGTTGTGAAAACGGCTCAGACAAACAAAAAGAAGAAATCTCCATGTTGGGTACACAGCACTGCAACCTCTTCCCTCCAACACCTGCTTTCTCAGTAGGCTTGTCCAAGGCTTTTAGTCTGGTAGTTCACAACCGGGGTGCTTCAAGGGCAGGTAAAGAGGAGGGGTCTAGTCAGTGGTATAACCACCCTAGAGAGACATTGTGAGAGAGCTTCTGCTGAGAGTAAGATGTATGGATCATATTGTAGACAGTAAACTGGGCAGTAACATCAAAAAGGTTGAGAGTCACTGTATTAGACTACTAGCAATCTGCCCTTCTGACCCTGTCTGTGGTATTCTAATCCAGTCCCTTGCTTCGCTTGTAACCACAGCATTAGACCAGCCCTTCCCCTCTGCCACTTCAGCACTCGCTGTGTCTCAGCTCAGCCTCAATCACCTCGGCACTAGGCAGTACTCTGACATTAGCTTCTAATAACCTTTTGCGGGTTTGTGTGTGTACCTTGGTAGCCTCTATGACAAAGGGAAAGCTCCACAAACTAAGCAAGATTGTCCAAATACTAATAAAGTCTAGGGGAGTAGGCAGAAGGAATCAAAATGGGAAGAGCCGGCAATCCAGATAATTAAGCTGTAAGGCCCACAGGGGATGAGGCTGTCATCGAGTCATCTGATATGTGATGAAGCCAAAAACAGAGAGAGATTCTTTGTCTCTTAATCCCCTCCTCCAGTCCCCAGCATATCCCCATAAAATCTTTGGATGGAAGGTAGAAAAATTATTAAAAGAAAAAAAAAAGAATCTTACAGGATAAATCTTGTAATTCAGAGCACTGAACAGCTGGTAGTTTAAAGCACTGAACAGCAGTTTAGTGATTAATTTACCTCTTTAAAATGCTGAACAATACAATACAATAAAACACAAGTTTTATTTTGCATGGCCTCTTTCATACTGACTGGTTCCCAAAGTGCTTTCAACAGTTAAAAAATGGCTATACC
The DNA here is from genome assembly GCF_001723895.1 of Crocodylus porosus. Classification (NCBI taxonomy): domain Eukaryota; kingdom Metazoa; phylum Chordata; order Crocodylia; family Crocodylidae; genus Crocodylus; species Crocodylus porosus. Next base: position 48,459,169 of record NW_017728906.1, on the reverse strand, counting down.
ATGAAACAACAAACAATAGCAGGGGGAGAGAGCAGTTCAGAGACAGGAAAGGAATAACAATATCTGGAGACCCCTTTCAATGAATTTAATTGTATCAAAAAGAAATCGCCTTCGTATTTCCCATCATTTTCCCCTATCAGTGTATTCTGCCTTGCATGCCCTTTTCCTCTCCTCCCACTTGCACAGGCATCGCTCTTCTGCTGCTGATGGTGACACTCCCCTGTGGCATCAGTGTGCTGCTAATTCTGCTACAGGCTATCTTACACTGGATGGCTGCCAGTTCTCTCTCCCTCTCTCTCATGATTATAGTTGCCTTAGGTGCATGGTTGTCCTGGTACAGTCACCAAAGGATATCCTGCCTTTTTGTCCTTTTGCCCAATACAGCGGATCCCAGTGACCTGCTATATTTGCAGCTGCATTTTGTGACTCCTGTGGACATGCTCCAAAATCAAGTTCAGTCTTCCTGCATGTGTAGCTGTGACTGATACTGTCTCAAAAAAGGCTGGGTTGGGGGAGGGGAGCCATAGGGACAGGAGGAAGGGAAATCAGGCACATACGTTTCACGTTTGGGGCCAATTGCCTTAGTCCTAGGCATTTAGATTAATCTCTAGTGTAACACCATTGAAGTCAGTGATATTACAGCAGGAATTAATTGTCCCCACAATCATAAAGAGCCATGAATTCTCAATGTATTTCTCAAATGCATTAAAGACGAAGTGTTTGGGAAGCATATTTTAGGGGTATTCTGACTGTTTCATGAAACCTTCCATTGTGCGATGTTGAGATTTCCTGAAGTCCTATCTGCAAATCTGCCTGATTTTTCACTGGATAATAAGGAGAATTAGTTAGCAGACAGATGCTAAACCCTCTCTTACTGCATTTAGCATTTCAGAATAATGAATAGATTTGCAAATGCCATTTCAATGACTGCTTTTTCTTCCAACAATGATATTGCCAATTGTTTCCAACCTCCTTTGGATTTGGAATGATCTCTTTCAACTAGTAAAATGGTGTTAAGTAGCTTGTTGGTGGAAAAATGTCATTTTAAAGTAACTCCAAGAAAAGTTCAAATATTTTTATAGGAAGGACTGTGTGCTGATAAACAATGTATCTAGGAACACAAATTACATATAAATTACACTGGGATAAATGATTGGAAACTGGTTTAAACCTGTAACATAACAGAAGTTCAGGGCACATATAAGCCAGTTTAAAATGGCCAAACCCAGTTTAACAGAGATCTGGATGGATGTAGTATCAGAGTTAAGTGATTTAAGTTAAAACAGTCTATCCACCTTCTTTCCAGATCCCTTCCCAACTCAAGTTAGGTCACAGTCCCCCTTCATCCCAGGATGCCTTGCATCTCCCCTAAGCCCCACTCTTAGGCTAGCTCCAGCTCCACTGTCTGCTCCAGCCAAGCCAAGCTGAACCCCTCCCCCCGGCTATCACAGAGCTGAGTCAGCAAAGCCTCTGCTCCCTAGCTTGTATCCTGCCTGCACCTGTCAACCCAGCAGGGCAGGAAGTGGGGAAAGAGGAAGAGACCAGCCCCATGCCCCAGCCCTGTCTCTGAGCCCTGGTCTGCCAAGCTGCCCACTCCCCACTCCCCACTTTGTGCCTCGCATGTCCCTGTCCCCATCTCCACCCCTATAGGGAGGTGGGAAGTGGTCCCCTGTCTTGGTGCCGGGGGGGCTGCCCATGTGGGGGGAGCTGCTTCATGGGTTCCCCCAGGCCACCCAGGTTTTCCCAAACCCAGGCCTCCTCTGGGCCGCACAGGGAGGGGGGCAGGGAGTAAATCCTCCAGGTTCCCACTGCGGGTGGGGAAGCCTGGGCTTGGGGGATCCCCACCAGCTGGGGGAAACCTCTTGAGGCAGCTCCCATTGCCTGAGCAGCAACCTCCCCGCCCTGCACCAGGATGGGGATTCACACTGCTGGGGGATAGCAGAGGGTTAGGGTTAAGGTTAGGGCATATGCTGGGCAGCCAGTCAGGGATGGCCCCAGCTCGGTGGCTCAGCCTGGCTTGGCAATGGCTGGCAGGCTGGGAGGCATGCTTTAGTGCCTGCAGTCTTCTGGCCAGGACCACTGCAGGCATCTGGCTGCCTGCCTTTCCCAACTGAAAACTGAATGCAAGTTCAATTAGTTATTGGTTCAATCTACATAGCTTAGAGAAAACTGTGAAGGTTGAATCAATTCCTCCACAGGATTTTTGACTGTCTGTACTTACCCTATGTTCTAAACTCCCATTGAGGTGTGTGGTACTGATGGCAGGAGGGGTTGAATGACACTCGCAGTTTACACCAGTTTAAATCTGGAGTCATACTGATGGTTTTAAGGCAGTCTGCCAGTCATTTGGTTCCGTAAAATGGAGATTTGTACTGACATCATTCAGATCAGAATCTGTTCCCAGGGACTCAAGGGAATAAACCTATTTGCAAAAAGATCCCACTGAGTTAACAAGGCAATGTGAAATTTCTTTGAAATCCTAAATAGTCAGGCTAAAAGTCTTGACAGGTCTCATGCCAGGGTTTTGAAGGTCACCCTCTCAAAAGCAAAGTATATAACACTGCAGCAAGCATTTGAAAAGGCACCTTGTGCTTTTTCAAAAACGGATTGGTGGTTGCTTTTTTTTTCTTTCTTCCCTCTCTCCACTAACTGATCTTTAATGTGGATCTAATTCTGACGACATTGCAGTACAGTGAAATCATATTAAGTAATGTAAGGAGATTGGCAACCCCTTCAAGCATGATAAACTTTTGATTGCTTTCCTGAAGCGCTAATGAATCTGCGTAGACTGAGTGTAATAGAGAGTTGTTCTGCCTGGAGTGGTCTTGAGCATAGGTGCACAGTTTGCCATCATGACCAGGTGTTATGCAGGGAAAGATACTGTTGATTCTCACTATGGTGATAAAGCAGGTGCTGTCTTGCCTTCTTGAAAGAGGAAAGACACAGTGTGGAAAGGGTGAAGGGAGGAAAAGACCACACAAAGATCAAAAGCTGTGGTTTCTTTGAGATTTTTTTTACATTTACAAAAACACTAGCAGATTCAACAGTGATAATCCAAGGCATGACCCTAACTTTATCGTGCTGTGCCATGTTTTTGACCACTCTTCTCAGTAGCATAATTTTTATACAAGAACAATTGAATTATATCTAAGTAAGTGGTGGGGGGGGGGTTAGTTACAAATAATATTTCTTAAATCCTATCAACAGAGACTCAAGCAGCAACATTATTGAAATTTTGAAAAATCCCTAAATTTCAGAAGTGTCTGAGAGTCATTGTCGATTCAGGGAAACTACTGAGTCCTGAAAACTCTGTCTTGTGCATAACCTAAATTCTTTATCTAATGCAGACTGAAAGGCTGCTACAAAAATGGGACATTTTAATGATCAGGTTACACAAAACAGTGCTTATCTCTTTAAGAAATGGAAATGAAATAAAATTAGCATATACTGGTTGCAATTAGCATATAAGTCCCATTCTGGGATATGGAGGAAGGGAAAGGACCAAGAAGCAACTTAATAGGATTTTATTAGACAAAATTATCTACCATAGAACAGTCATAAAACTATCTAAATTATCTGTATCTCTGCAATTTAGTATTAGTACTGCATGGACAGTGTAATATCTAGTGGATCATGTATTTAAGGCCCACTTAAATACAATAACACAAACCACGGTACAAGTGTAATCTATCTGCTGTGCATTGTTGTTCCACAGTAAGCACAATTTGCAAGTTATATATATTAAAAAGGTGAATGTTCCTAAGTTGACTTGACGGGGCGGGAGGGGGGAGCTGTTGCTAAAACAAAATGAGTTTTGAAAATGGGCCACATCGGAGAGACAATGACTGCATGTTCATTTAAAAGCAACACACGCACAAAAAGAATGGGATTTTTTTTGTACACTTCAAGCAAGCTCTGTCAATTCAGAATGAAATGCAAAAACCCAGTCAAAGCATCACAAGTATTCAAAACTGACAGATAAGGCCCCTCAAGACTGACATTGGTTTAAGTATAATAAGCTTTTTTCCCCCCCTTTAGGGATCATAATATGATTTTTGTACTCTTCTAGGGTTTTCCTTAAAAATCCATATGTTTTTGTCCTTTCTCAACAATACATTTCCTCCAAATATGGATGTATCAGATCAGCTTGATTCTTCTGCAGGTTACACATGGGCCCCAGCTGTTCACCCTAAATCTATATGGAGCCAGATGGGTCAGATTTGGAGCCAGGCAGCAAGGGAACGTAATAAAGGAAATTAAGCAGGCTAGACAAGGAAGAGGATGTTCTGAAAGAAGCTCTGCTTTGAAGCCTAGGAAAGAGAACAGAGGCTATAAACATACATCACCAAATGAAGTGAATCAGCTGTGCCAGGATGGCCTCAAGACAGCAGACAGTGTCTCCCAGTCATGTGGGGCATGACTGGGGGCACCTCTGCAAACAAGCGAACCCATATCCATCCTGCTTGCATGGGCAGGCCCAGGAATTCCAACTGGGGCACACCGCTGCAAACAGGGAAACCTGTGTAGGTGCTCCCAGGGCTTCAGGGACCTGATCCTGCACACCAGGGGAATTCCCCTCCAGATGTGGGCTGCCCACACGCTCCCACCTTAAAACAAACAGATGTTCACCTCTCCAAAATAGCAGCACAAATTTATACTAACTTTTGTTGTGGCCACAGATCTAAGCTTAGTGGCCCAACAAAGTGTGTGGATGTCTGTTTGTTTTTGCTTTGTGCCTCCATAAACATTTTTATGGTGGCACAAAGGTGACACCTGTTTGCAGCAAGAGAAATGAGGGAAGCTGTAGGAATCATACCATTTCCCTAGGCTAATAAAATTCCACGTTCAGTGCTGGCACAAAGAAGCTTCTTATGATTCCTTACCATTGTCTATGAAGAGCAGGTGCTGCTGCACACCATCTCCTCTATTTCTCTGATCTGGAAGACTCCCATCTTCCCATAACTTGTAAGATGTTGACTGTGACACTTGGAGCTGACAGAGAGTCATGACTGTCCCTCTCTCATTTCTGGTAGGATTACATTACAGAAAGCAAGTCTACCGCAAGCAGTGCTAGCCTATAGGCGTGTGTAGACAAAACGGAGGGCCTAACTTGAAATGGTGGGTTTTTAAAACACCACTTCAATTTAGGGTCAAGTATACCCTCATGTCATGCACACACCCGTGCACTTACCTGCCTCTCAGGTGGCAGGGACGGGAGGGTGAACTGTTGGCAGGAGGTGCAGTCCCTGGGCTTTGGGGTGGAGGGACTGGTGCTTCCTTCTGTGGCAGCGGCAACCTCTCCCCCCCAGGCAGCACCTACCCACAGACACCCAGCTCAGGTGGTTGTGGAGAGGGGCACTGCAGCTGCAGAGGGAAGCACAGGGCACTCACACCGCTCAGGCAGGCAGGTAGGCTCCAGGGGAAAACAAAAAAAGATAGCCACTTTTTTTTTTCTTGGGCGGACGAGCTGCTGCCAGGCTGCCTGTGTGGGCTTCCTGCAGAGCACCTGAGCTGCACAGAGCCTGGTGCTTCACTCTGCAACTGTAGGGCAGCAAACTAAAAGTCCTTGGAAGCATTTTAGTTTGCTGCACCCCAAGGCATTTAAGGCATATTATGCCGCTGAATTTGCTACAGCGGCTGGAATTAACGTGCAATATGGCACTGACACGTGCAAACACCAGCACCATTAAAGTGGTACAAAAGCATTTAACCTGCTTTAAAGTGTTATGCACACATGCCCCTCGTTTCATCTATGCACGGCCTATGATGCTGGCATCTCTTCATGGTGACACTTTACCTGTGAAGGTCCTATTGGTCAGGAAAGAGGCACATCCCATCTCCTTTACAAACCCCAGGTCTGTCAGTGCTTCACTGTATTTCTTAATTGTGTTTGTTACATTATGCACTGAGGTAACTTTAAACAGGAGGGAGGAGAACTTGGCTTCAAATTGGTAGCAGAATTTTTTATATAAAGTAAAAAACAGGCAAAAATAATCTTAAATGGCTGGCATAATCCAAGCAGCCTCCCATATTGGAAGAGGAATTAGAACAACTCCTGCATTCATCTATTTGATATGTGAAGAGCATGGTGAGTCTCTGAAATGTTGACTGTGCTGCCTGATGAGGAGCCCAATTTACATATTCTCAATTTAATCTAAAGTAGGTGCTAATTGATTACTGCTGAATGTCAGCACGCTCTGATTATCTGTTCAAGATGCTCTGGAAAAAAAAACCCTGAGCTGCATGTGAGAAGGGGGTTTTGCATTCTATATGTGGACAAAAGAATATTTGCTTCCTTTTCCTGATACCATATAAAGGTTTTAATTAGCTAGACCTGAGGTTCCAAGGAAACTGAGACTGGTGGGTTCACATCTGTTCTTGCTTTTGGTCCAAAGTTTCCAATTCAGTTAATATTCCTGAGTTTAGACAACTCTGGACAAATTCTTCTGTGGATTTTTTCCCCTCCCTCCTTCCTATCATTTTCAGGCTTTGGCTTTCAAGGCTGGACCGAGAGAGAAAGGATAGTCTGATATTGCACTGACTCGGAACTCAGGAAATTTGGGCTGAATTCCCAATGTTGTTGTGCCATGTAGAGAACAGGCATGGTGATCAGGACACACTGCTCAGAGGCAGCGTTGATTGCTCCTCCTGATGTACTGCCCTCAGGCAGCTACACTTTTGTGTGGCCTGGCTGAGAGCACCACTGCCTGGTACAGTAACTTTTGTACTGTAGACACACCCTGAGACTTTAATCCTAGCTGAGCCACTGACCTGGCATATGCATCTTCAGACAAGTCACTTCACCTCTCTTTACCTATGTTTCCTGTTTCCCTGTTGATCTCTCACTTCTATTTACATCAAAGTCTTTGGGGCAGAATTTCTCTCTCATAATAGGTCTGTGCTTTGTGTATTGCAATGGGGTCCTGATTTCTGTTGAAGCTGTGGGGCTACTGTCATATTAGCCACCAGACTTTTCTATTTAGGCCATTCAAGCTTTCCCTTTCACATCCCATGATTGCTTTGTAAGCTATTTTCTTTTGTTTGGATTTTCTTTTTTTAACTCATTCCTCTGGGCCCTGGCCTCACTTTAATCTCTTCACATGTTTTACTTCATGCCACTTTTGTACCTGGAGTGAGGCAACTTGAAATGAAATAAATAAAATAAGGCTTACATTATGAATAAGTCGGCACCACCACTACCAAAAGCAAACAAAGCCATGCCAGGTACAACAAAGGAGTACTCTGTGTGTGTGTGTGCGTGTGTGCGTGTGTGTGTGCATGCGCGTGTGCACGCACATGCACAAGTGGCTCTCAGTGTGTGGCTAATGTGTGTGTCTGTGTGTGGCTACAGTGTATGTTGTACATGTGTATGTGTTTAGCTACTGTGTATGTTGTATGTGTGCCTGTGTGTGGCTACTGTGTATGGCATGTGTAGGTATATATGTATGGTTACTCTGTGGTCCTAATGTGTGTATGTGTTTGGCTGCTGTTATGAAGCAACCTTCTGCTTTCTTGGACCATGGCACGGTGAATCACTGATACTGTAGCAATGCTCTTTTTTTTTCTGGATCTTGCCTAGCTTGCCATACTACTTCCCCATGAAGTGCCATGGCAGAAGAATTGGCTTTGCATTCATGTTCCATCACACAGAAGGCTTTTGGTAATGTTTGCTCACATATACCACTGTTCTAGTCTGGCCACACAATCACGACCCTATTGTTAAGGGTATAATTACCATGTACATAATGCAGTAAAACAGCATAAAAACCATGAAATTTATGTTGAAATGTGTTTTACACCTGCCTTCGGATTGTTTTTCACCTGTAGGGGAAACAGAGAGGTAGATACCCATGGGAGCCTATAAGGTGTCATCCTTCCTTTCATTCTGCCTTTAGGGAGAAGCCACCCGCCCTTTTTGCATAGTCATCTCCAGGTAAAAATTCAGCATAAATACATGCCCCAAAAGAGAAGCCTCCCTGTTCATTGCTTGGAAAGAATTCTCCTTACCCTCCCCTATCCCCTCAGTTAAGTGTAGTGCTGTTTTACCCTATTCCATTCCACTCCCCTCCTCAGCTGGATAGGATAAGCAGCTTCCTCACTTACATTTTTCTGTCCCCACCTGCCTTCTGCATTCACTTGTCCCATATAATTTCCCTCTCTTTTAGTTCCTAGTCTCCTCCACACCACATTCCCTGCACTACCCTTCAGCCTTCCCTGCCCTGACCACCCCCCTGACTTGTAAGGGTCCTGTCCTGTGTCCTAACACATTCTTTCTCTCCAAGCACCTTTTTGTCCTCCCATCACATGTCTGTCCCTCACAGAGTAAATACTTGGCTACTGTCTTCCCTGAGAGAAAGCCAGCTTCAGCCCTTCTAGAAGCAATGGAAGGTGTTCTAACCATTTTGTTGAGGGCAACCTGACTTCTATCAGGCCTATTTAGACGAATGGGAGATGGTGGTCATTTAAGGCAAGGGCAGAACTTCATGAGACTGAAGCCAGAAATCAGAAGCTGACAAGAACGCTGAAAATTGCAAGACTTGCAATAAAATCGTGAGTTTGCAATAGTAGCAAACTATCACCCTATGTTCTCAACGGGCATTTGTAATAGGGCTGGTTTTTTATGAACAGGCCATAGACTCGTAGGCCGCATCCAGACAAGCACAGCTGTGCAGTATGTGGTGCTGCAACCACGTCTGTGGCACCACATACCTTGTGTTCAGGTGTTCTCCATACTGCAAGGGACCAGCACAAAGGGTTTTTTTTGACCCCTGGATATCCCCATAACCTGACACATTTTAAAAGACTGAAAAACTGTTCTGTTTTGGGGTTCTGGCTTGTTGTTTTTTATGGAGGCAGAGGGGAGCAAGGATTCAGAAGTGCTTGGATTAGACAAAGGATTTCATGGGCTTTGCAGACCTGAAGCACAATATGAGGTAAGTTGTGTTTTCAACTTGCTGACTCTATTTACAAATATTTTACAGCTCTCTGTCAGTCATGGCTTCATTCTGAAAGAACATCAGAGGAGATAGTTGTGTGAAAGTGGAAAAGTGGGGAAAATTATTGAGAGAGAGAGGAGACAAAGATTAGAAAATGTGAATCTTTTTTTGTTTTGCCATGGTTGTTGCCAAAGTATATTAAACTGTATACATTCCTCCTTCCTCAGAGCAAATACTCACTTCCCGTTTTCTCTGTGTGAAGGTACCATTCAAGCAAAAATAGAAGCAAAGTATAAGCTATGATTGTAAAATGCTACATTTCAAGATTTAATATAAATTTTAAGACCGGGAGAATGATTTTGCCAAAACATTTAGAGGCATTGCAGAAAAATGTGAAAATGATTAGTTACTATCCAATGTATTGCAATAATTTATGTGAAATGTTTCACTTCTGCAGCTTTCCCAAATATTTGACTACTTCTAATGTGACTCTGGGATAATGGAAATTAGCCACTTTGCAGTGGTAGGCCTGCTGAATATGCAATGAGCAAACTCAGCTCCCGCCAGCAGTAAGGAGCCGTAACCAAGAGGGAAGATGAGAAAGACAGAGAGCTGAGAAACAAAGGTAAAGGAAGGAGGCAATGAAATCAAGGCATTTCATTCAATAGCTAAAATACAAATCTTGGGGGACTTAAAGATTGTATGAACATCAATTTCCCATGCCTATTGTCGGAGTGATATTAGTGTGCAAACTTCTCCCTACCCCTGTGACTCTGAACAAGAAGAAATCACAGCAAATCAAGAAACAGCAGGTTTGAATCAGCTCCATCATATGAAAAGTTTAACACTAGCTTGGACATAGCATTAGAGAATATACTGTATGTAGAAAAATCATTCTCTACTTGCTTATACAAGTATACTCATTGAAGTCAGTGGAGGTGCTTGTGTGAATAAAACAAGTAAGACTTGTCACATAGGAGAAAGCAAGCCAGTATTAGACTTGATGACAGACTCTCCCATCTCAGACCTCACTGATAGGATAGCTGGTGAAGCAGTTTGCAAAGAAAGTCTCTTTAAAATAGCAACAACTACAACAAAGGTTAAAAATGTGAAGTCATGTTTCTCTTACGGAGAGTTTATTCTGTCTCTTAGGAATGAAAGCAAAGTGCCAGCCAGTCATAGCTGTTGTTAACAATATTCAGTCTGCTGGGAAAGATAATACATGGATCAGATTTTGCTGCAGTGAGTTGGAAAGGTCCTGTTTCCACACATACCCTTTCTCTTCACCCCTCTATAAAAGTTGACAATTAGCTTTTACTGCACATACATGAAGGGAGATACATGCTTTGGCCTCTCTGTGAGAGCAATAATTCTCTTAAATTGATGTGTCAGCGAACTAAAACTCAATATTTTTTCGCACAGTATATTTTACAGTCAGAGGGCCTTCACTAATCGGAATAAAGCAATTTGGCTCCCTGTCATTGCTCACTGAAAACATATGAGCTGGTTGGCATGTATGGCCTCCTAGATTTATCAGTGTCTCCCATCTAGTGCATGGGAGGTTCAGGGCTGCAGCTTCGAGGCGAGTGATTTTTTTTATGAATGCTTTTTTCCTGAGAATCCCCATTGGTAGATTTATTCCTTAGTTTCAGAAACATTTAATTTATTGTCCATATCCCATACCCTCTTTAGGTCAAAAGGAAGTCATATTTTACATTTTTTATTTGTATTATTATGTCTTTATTGCTTCATTTAAAAAAAAATCTGGCAGATGCCACCATTCCCAAAGCTCTCCTTCCATTGTGTGCTTTTCTCAACAAATTCCAGACACCTGTAATGTGACCACTTGCAATTCTCACTTCAGTGGGGCCTGTTTAAAAGGGCCAACACTTCTAAGAACCCTGTGTTTCAGTACAAGATGTCATCTTGGGCGCTGAACTGTCTTTAGTACTATTAATTAGCTTGACCACCTCAGAGGAAGACTTTAGCACCCCTCCAGCTGTAGCCTATGTTAGGGATTTGCTAGGTTCAGCAGGAACAGCCATGCCATAACAGTCTTCCTAACTCGACCACACAATGATGTGCCCCTTCCCCCAGTGAACACTGTACCATTCCCTGCCTTCAGGCTCCAGAGGGGCAATCACACACAAAATATTATGCTGTTCATTTCCTCAAAGCAGTGATTCTCAAATTCTCCCATAATATCTGCATGTGAAAATACCACCACCAAAAAAACCTCTTGGGACATCCTTCACCTTAGTCATAAATAAAGGGATCTTCTGGATCTACTAAAAACTTCCAGTTTGAGATGCAGGACCTCCATCTAACCCAGAGACACCTTGTTGGACCTGGTGCTGGCCACGGGCGGTGACCTGGTGAGGGATCTGCGGGTGCTCAACCACCTGGACGACAGTGATCATCGCCTGCTGGAATTCACCATCCAGCACAAGGTGGCAAAGGCCTGCAGTAAGGCAGCAGCCCTAGATTTCAGGAGGGCAGACTTCAATGAGCTAAGGAGAATAATCGGGGAAGCACTGAGGTCCCAGAGGGAAGGGAAACCAGGTGTCCAAGAACAGTGGTCCAACAAGAGATGATCCTCCAGGCCCAAAGGGAGGTAATCCCAACATGGATCAAAGGGAGCAGGAGGGCACAAAAGCCCCCATGGCTCACCAAAAGCATCCAGGAATGTCTTCTAGCTAAAAGGGAGGCGTACACCCAATAGAAGGGAGGGGCCATCACCAGGGAGGACTATACCTCAGTTGCTCGGGGATGCAGGGGGGCAGTCAGGAAGGCCAAGGCGGAGAGGGAACTGGGACTAGCTTTCTGGATCAAGGACAACAATAAGTCCTTTTTTAAATAATAGGGGGCAGAAAGAAGGTTCTGGGTAACGTGGGGTCCCTGCAGGACACACTAGGAAATTTGGTTGTCACACCAGATGACAAAGCTAACATATTTAATGATTTCTTTGCCTCCATTTTCCTGAGCAGGGACCGGAACAGCCACCCCCTCCCCCGGGCCCCCCTCAGGCCCCAGGCAGGCGCACCTAGATGAAGGGTTAGTGAGAAACTAGTTAGGGAACTTCTGGAGGGACTGGATGTATTTAAATCAGCTGGTCC
>NW_017728906.1:48439484-48447017 GCF_001723895.1 Crocodylus porosus | reverse complement strand
AACTATGAAACTATGAGACTCATAGCCCAGAATAGAAATGGGTCCTGAAAGATGGATGATCTTCTGGAAGATGCTCTGGAGGGAACCAAAAAAGGAGACTTCAGTAGTGGATGAGATCTTTAGTGAAGAGCTAACTTGGACACTTGTATCCCTGTCATCCTATTATCTCATCTCTCATCACACTCAAACCTTGTCACCCCAAGTTCAGTGGTACTTTTAAACCAAGCTGGGTGGTTAGAACTTGGTTCTGCTTTGACTTAACACAGGTTGGGCTTTGTGATGTAGACCCAGTCACCCTTGCTAATATTTCAGTGACTCTAACCATCCATCCTGCAAACTGGCACCCGCAGTTCATCAATCTTCTCCCCCAAAAAGATGTCACACACTAGAAAGAAGAAAAGACATTCTATGGAGATCTTTCATATCTGCCACAGGAACCAGGGCTGTACAACTGGTGTCAGACTGCCAGCAAGAAAAATGCAATTTTTTGGCTTGTTCCAATGTTATTTTTCTCTCCCTGTGGTATGGCCTGGTCAGATGAATGCTGGGAGAAATTGAAAGTTTAAGCTATAACTGAAGAAAGAATGGTCCAGTCTCTTGCAAGTCCATTTATGCTTTTAATCATTCTCCCTAATGGGCTTCATTTTTCTTACTTATATTTTCCTTTGTTCTTTCACAGCAAGGTGCTTTTCTCACTTTTCGCCCAAACAATATCTGTTAAATAAGAAAATAGGATGTAATGCTGCTGCACAAGGAAGTAAAGCAGCTTTTAAAAGTAAAAGAACTGGCTAGGCTTCCATTTTCAAAATAATTTAATTTAATCCGGTCCCCACTTCTAATACATTTTAATAAAATGGCTTGATGGGAGCATATTAAAATGTCTCAATTGAGCTGCTTTAATAAAAAGAGTTTAAAGAGCTCTGCTGTAGATGAAAAGCTGTTTGAAGCAGACAGGTTGGATATTTGTGGCACAGAGGCATTGGGTAACTCTTTCCACTTATAATTAAGAGGTTCTTATTGTTCCACTTCCACAATACGTCACACATTAAAGACCCAGGAGAAAGCCATGTTGTCCTATGCTTCTACCTCACAACAGCACAGGGGAGTGTAGAATCAGTCTTGTTTGTGAACAAACCAACAAGTCAATCCTTGAGTTTTACAATCCTGATAATCCAGGAATGGAGTTCCAGTCCAGTAAAGTGAATTCCACTGAGTAATATTGAAGTCCTGTGAAAATGATGTTTCCTTTCTGCAAAATAGGTTGAAATGTATAACAATGTGGACAGCAATAATGATATAAAGAATACATGTTTTATACCTGAAGTCTTTCTGCAAATACATCTCCCTTTGGGGTTGCAGGAGGAATTACTTCTGTGGAAAAACAGCAGTGTTGCAGTTTTTGCTGCATTGTTGAGTTGGCTTCATTGTCTCTCAGCAAGAGAATCCCTCAAGGAGGAAGGGGAATCGGTTTCTTCTAGTGTCCCTAGTTATCTAAATATAACTGACACTTCATCAGGCTGAGGAAGTGTCTGAAGATGGTCTGCGCTCTTCCTGAATGGAGTGGTAAAGCAGGCATCCAGGCTGCTTTACCACTCCACCCAGGAAGAGCACAGACCATCTGCAGATGTGTTCTCAGCCCAACTAAGGATATTTGCCCGAAAGCTTGCTAAGAAGATTTTTTTCAACTATTTGAGTTGGTTTAATAAAAGATATCAGATTTACCCAAAGACCCTGGTCTGCCTGTGTATCTATCTTGCTCATTCAGAAACCTGTGTAAACAAGTTTGTCAGCATTACTGCTTTTTCAGCAACTTACCACACAAACCCCAGAATGGGAATAGTGAAAATGTTAGCATGAACCAAATGCTGCTGGGATTTTAACCAATGTGTTTACTGTCCCAGCTTTAAAGCTTTCTCTTTCCAAGTTCACTCACCATTCCTATTGTTGGTGGAGCTACAGTGATAGGATCTGTGAGAAACATTTTGAGGAAAAAAATCTGAGTGTACATCCAGCCTTTCCAGCTAAATATGCAGAACACACTCCTTCCTTTCTGAGATGCCACCAGCTGTGGGGTGCAACATGGTTTAAACAAGGCAGAAGCTTAGAGGCATCCAAGTGGAACTGCAGTAGGGGACAGCAGGGGAGGAAGAGAGGAACTACTGCTTAGGTAGAATGAATGTACTAGCAAAACTGGCATTTGGTTAGGTGATATAAGTGCATTACTCCTATTCTTACACGAAATGAAATAGGTTACTTAATGACTGCAGGCGGTCAAGCCATTGACACTGTCTAATCTTTAAATCTTGCTTCCAATATCCCATACCGCCATGCTGAAGCATTACTTCAGTTATAATTCAAAGAAATAAGTGCTGCTTGTTGCAGAATAACCAACACCACTATTTCAGCACTTGGATTTCCTCTGGAAGATTTCCATCTATCGGTTGCCAGTCTGACTCTGCTTAGTCAGAGATCTTATGAAATCACAGCCCTGGGTGATATGACTGTATGTAGGAATACAGCTCAGGTGATGGCTCCACCCTTTTGGGTTTTTTGTTTCACTTTTTTAGATATTCTAATTCTTTGTCACATTTAACTGTGCAGAAGGTAAGAATGGAAGTACTTTGAATAAGTCCTAAGGGCTGAAAAAAGGGAAAGAGGCATAAATCTGAGAGAGAGAGAAGAGCTCTGGTTTATCAGCATGAGAGACCTCAAGCTGAGTGACTGGGAGTTGACATTCCTTCTATTTATTTATAAAATTTGTAACTGTGGAAATTAGCCTTAGAAGTTGTAGACCCATTACTATTAGTTTTATCATCCTTCTAAGACATACCCTGAGGCATTCCTGGAGATTGAATCCTATTGTACTTTGCAATAAGTCCATAATTGATTATGCTATGGAGCCTTAATATGGATTGAGGAATGGAATTCAGAGTAAATACATTCAGAATTTTGCTAGCAGGCCAAATTTAAAACTGATTTTCTGAACCTACCAGGATTATTCCTCCTTAGCTAATGATTTAATTTGAGCTAGCCACCCTGAGCAGTGCAGTATGTGAGGTAAGTCTAGCCTGGATGCCCATTGTGCTTTTTGAAGAAGTTTATCCTATATATTTCACCTATAAATGTATGAAGATAAAATTAAACTCTAGTAGTATACATTTAAGACCAATACATAATACTGATACTTACACAGGTCATGCCTGGTGCTTCTCAAAGTAATATTTCAGCCTTCTGCCATTAATGCTATGAGTTTGTTGATTCATTTCATTTCTGAAAAACAAGTAAATTATGCCATATTCCTACAAATGACAGAGGACAGAATTAAAGGGTTATAGTTTGCCTTTGTATTTCTCAGCTTGAGAAGAGCTTTCAAGGCTCCAGGTGGCTCGACTATTGTCCATAGGTCGGTCTTACAATGCACTTATTGATAAAAATCCAGCCTTTATAACTGAAGCTTGCTCATTGTGATCATTAAAAAGCATAAGATGCTGGTCTCTCCCCTCCCTATCATTAGAATGAACACTTCTTCCTTTCTCATAGTTTCTAAGGACTACATTCTTTCCTTTCATATGTAGGTGGCTCCCACTGATTTTAGCTAATTCTATGGTTTGAAGTGGGCTAAACTGCAGGCCTGCTAGGAAGTGACATGATTTGGGGTATGACAGTTACTATCTTGGAGGCATTATAAAGAAGCTGCCCAAACCCTAGAATTTTGCCACAAACTAATGAAATGATGTAGAGAAGTGATAGAATTAGCAGTGTTTTCAGATCATTTAAAATCCTGGATTTATCTCTTGACTTCAAAGCTCTAAGGACAAAAATATCCATTGAAGTCTATCCTAAGAACTGAGTTGTTTTTGTCAGCTCACAACATGCGTTTCTGTGAGTAGCTCTCATGAAACTTTGTCATCAACTTTATATAGTTTTATGAAGAAAGCTTCATAAGAAGACAGAAGATTAGTATTTGATAGCGGAAAAAACTTTTTGTTGTCGTTTTTCCTTTGCAGTCTGTTTATATGTATTTTGGTAGCACATGAAGGCTGGTTCTCGAAGCAGTTCAGTAGAAATGCATGTTTCAATGCTCCATATGTGACAGTTTAGGTAAAATACAGATGATGGTGTAGTTCTATAAGTTCTATCTCAGTCCAGGCTGAGGTGTGATGTAGACTTGAGAGAACTGGAGATTTTTTAGGTCAAACTGGAAACTGCTGAGAAGATGCAGCTAATGCAGAGCAAATATTTTGGAGGCTTTCTGCCTTTGTCAATATGGAGCAAAGTCCATTTCCTAAGATCATATGAGTACATTTCCCCTAACAAATTCACTGCCAGCGCAGTCCCAAGGCATGGGTTGGACCCAGTTATTTTCCTGTATTAGGCTGTAACTTTTTCAAGGTTCTGAGTTTTTGTGTATTAAAGATCCTAAGTTTACTTTGGGGATGTTATGGGTGGCTTGTTGTGTACAGGACAGACTGCTGCAGTCAATGATCTTGTGGACCCTTTATTCAAGATGTTTATTGCATGGTTGTCTACAACCACAGGGGACTGAACTCCGTGATTGGGGTAGCCCTTTCCAGTCCTACATTCCTAAATTTTGGGCTAAATCCTTGCATTAGACACAGTGGAAAAGGACTGAGAATTTTTATTTCAAAGGGTATTTGGACATGTGATCCAGGAGTGGGAATGGGGGATGCGGGACTTTAACTAGACCAGCTCCAAGAGCCACTCTCAGAGCTGTTTTAATTAAAGCAGCCAGCGCATATCATGTATCAGCATCCCCGTGCTTCAAAATGACAGTGGGGACACTTTATCTAAAGCTCATTGGATGAGCTTTAGCGAAAGCGCCCCTGCTGTCATTCTGAAGCACAGGAATGCTGATACACGAGATGCGGAGGCTGACTGGAGCTTGGTAATTACCATGCTCCAGCAGACTCAATTAATTGAGTCTGCTCCGATGCACTGCAATTACAACATGTTGGAGCAGCCTCCCGGGCTCAGACACCAAAAATGTTTACAACTGAATATAAACAAGACACAACCAGAAGCGTAGATGGATGCAGAGCTTGGGAAATAAATAAGATCAGCATTAATGAAAGCCAGCTATGTGCAGTCCAGCCACGCAACTTCTGGTTTTGATTTTTGCTTTATAAAATTGACATAAATATTGAATGTCCAGTATATTCCAAGATGAAAAATATACTGTCCTCCTCCATACCAACTCAACCCATATATAAAAATGAATCCTTCATGTCATTCAAAGAATTTTACCTCTGTTGTCACCTTTTTTAACCTCTCATCCCACAGCTCTTGCCTTCATGGTGTTTTGGCATATGGGCTAATTCTTGCTCTGGCCCTGCAAAGCTTAGATACAACAGTTTTGTGTCTATGCACAGTTTTGCTATATAGCAAAGCTTTTTCCATTTGAAACCATCATCTAGACTATTCTAGGCAGGGTGGATAGTATAAATAATAAAACACCATCAACTGGCGTATGTTATGAGGATGTCTATACAACAGAGGCATAACAATGCATGCAAGTCCCCAGGGCAGTTGCAACCTACAAGGCACAGGAAGAAGTGGAGCTCCTGGGTATCATGGCAATTCATAGAAAGAGCCATGAGTTAGATTGATCCTCCCAGTCCAACAGACATTAGCTGTTGGATTGGGAGGGTGGAGGATCGGCTCCAATTTGGAGCCAATACAGGGAGAGAGGCTGTGTCTGTGCAGCCACCACCCCTAACTCTGTCCTCCACCCCCCCAAACTTGCAGCTCTGCTGCTGTCTTTGGATGGGAATAGGGAGAAGACAGAGGAGGGAGGTCCATTCTGGGGTTTTCTCAGCCTTGCAGTATTGGGGAGATGGGTAGATTGGACCCCCCCCAGTTGAGAGGCTACAATCCATCTGCTCCCACACTCCAGCAGGGCTGAGAAAACCCCCAAACAGTCCTCTACCCGCTGCTTTCTCCCCCTCCCATCCACAGATAGAAGCTGTGCTGCAGCTGGAACAGACAGAAGTTAACGAAGATGCTCCACTTTGGAGCACCTTCATTTGAACCCTCGTACAATGAGGGTTAATTTGTCGCATGATTGGAGCGCTTTGCAGTCATGCTCTTCTGTTTGGACATGGCTTTAAAGTGCTTTCAAGGGGCTGATCACATGACAAATGTCATTTCTGTCTGTGCCCACTGGGGCAGTGACAACTTCTGGTTGCTGCTGTGCCACTGATGCAATCATCCAGCAGTGGTGACAGTGGGTTTGTTTTGCTCCCCCCATCACCACAAGTCATTACCCAGGACAGCTACCCCGGTCGCCCTATCCTAGTTTATGCTTTATGCCAGGACCAGGAACACCATCATGAAATGCATCCTGCCCACTCCCTTCCTCTCCACGCATGCCAAATCCTGGAACTGAGGAAATATAGAATGGTGTCAGGGGCCCTACCAGGCAGCTCAGTTTAGGCTAATTGACTATTGGGCCACATCTGCCTGGAGCTTTGACTGGCAGCACTTACCCAGCTAATGACTCCAGCTGGCCACTCTCTGGGCCTACTGATTGACCGCAGGGAGAGCAGTTCCTCCATTTAGCTCCAGCTATAGCAACAGACTCCAGCTTTACCAATGGTTTTAATGAAGGTGTGCTTTGGTAAGCCTCTCTGTTCCTGTGTTCTCTGGCTTTCCTGGTTCCTGACCTTGCTTGGCTCTGTTCTTAGATTTTCCCTTGGATGTGGTAACTTGTCATCTGATTCCCAGGCCCTGACCCTACCTTTATTTTGTACTCTACTGGTGAATTTCCCAGAGACAAATCTGCGAACTCAGTCTCAGCTTCTTGATTTTGTCTGTGGTTTGGATTCTGCCTCAGGATTTCCCCTTTGAATCTGGTAGCCTGGCCCCTAAACCTGTACTTGTCCTTTGTCTTACACTACAGTGCTGGCTTCTGCTTTCTCACAGAGCCCTAACCACTAGGCAAGATCGCCTATGACCGGTCCCTTACAAATGGCACCAAGAACATGATAATAAATTCACCCAAGATACAGCTAAAAGAAGTTCTGGGTAGGTGCTGGGACTATTCTGAGTTGGCTGCATTGCCTTGTTTCTCAGATTTGCCATGCGTGCATTGCTAATTGCTGGGATATACTTTGTAGCAGGGCTGCCAGGTGGTGTAGACATGCCCTCTTTATCCAACAGTTGCTGCCACCAATGAGGCTGTGCCAGTGACACTGAACATGAAGATACGCATGGATATTTTTGGTGAAATACTTTATTACTGAGTTGGTATGTCTATATGCAGCTGTATGGGTTTATTCCAAAGTAATTTACTCTGGGGTAAACCCACCCTGGACAGGCATCTACATGTGCATGCATTTGGGACCAGGGCCTGTCAGGGAGCATGGGGCCAGAAAACAGCTGTCTCCTCATAGAGCCTGGGAGATTGCTCCCTGCCCCTGGGAGCTGCCTGCTGCTGGGCAGGCTCTGGTGGTGAAACCCAACTGGGGACAATGTCCCCTGCCCTGGCAGCAGGGAGCTCCCAGCTCTGTCTCC
>NW_017728906.1:48428781-48439384 GCF_001723895.1 Crocodylus porosus | reverse complement strand
AGGGGCAAGTCCCAGCCCCCTGGTCTAATCTGCTGGTGTGGCAGCTAGCAGTCTAATTGTGGAGCTGGGGCCAGAAGCTCACTGCTGCCAGGGTACCGGGACATTGTCTCCACCCAGGCTTCAGTGGCAGAGCCCACCCCAGCAGCAGGGGCAGGAAGCAAACTCCCAGTCACGATGCTGGAGCCAGGGTTGGAAGCTCCCTTCTGCCAGGGTAGGGAGACATTGTCCCCTCCCAGGCTCCAGTGGTGGAGCCCACCCCAGCAGCAGGCAGCTCCTATCTCCCATTCCCAATCAGCTGTCTACATGTGCCTACTGTGTAGTAATTACTTGGCAGTTAATTTGCTACTTGCATTTGCAGGTAGCAAATTAACTACATTTATGTGGCATGTTATAAAACAAAATCTTTCTTCAGTTCTGGGTACAATAGTAAAGTACTGCATGGTAATGAAATCTTAAGGTTCTGAAATTAGGTTTAGTTCCTAGCCTGTATTAGCCTTCAACAGTGAAAGAACTGGCATTTCCTCCAATAGTCCCCCCTCCGTATGACATTTAGTGACATTTATTGAATTTTTAAGGGCCTTGGTTGCAGATTCCTGTAGTGATTTTTTTGTGTATGTGTAGCCTCAATATGTACCTGCATCTTACTAATGTGGATCTTCTCTCTTCTCTTACTGTTTTTACAACAAGACGTAAAAAGAAGATTAAATGAATGAACAGTCCTATATTTTAAACAAACTTAAATCATTCCTTTTTTCCACTTGAGTTGGTCAGGATTATTTTTTTCCCCCTCCCCATTCAAAACCTCTTTTATCAGAAAATGCTGATAAAGGGATTACTTAGTTCAGGGTGAAATGTCTGATCACAGATAGAAAACTTTCCCCCTCTTTCCTCCTTCCCCCAGGCACTGGGGCACTCCCTTGGAGACCCAGGTTCAACATATTGCTCTGTCTCATGCCTGTGCCCAATGGGAATGCTCCAGCTACGTGGCTGTAGAGGCTTTCTTTCCATCTCGGGTCTAATGAATGTTTAATTGTTTATACAAAGAAGAGCAATTCCCATAGAAGAGGTTAAAAATCGGGCAGGACAAAGCCTCAAGCCTGGCTATCCATAATCTCTAATCACAGGCAAGCGTGCAAACAAACAGTGAACAGAATCTGTCTTTCACTGGTCTGTTGTATATAAAGTTGAACAGATGAAATAAGAGAGCTTGAGAGATTGACTTGAGTCTAAAACTTAACTGTCCCTGTACTGAAAGAACAGTGCAATAGCTGAACTGTGTGGAACAAGAAAATGGCAGAGAATGCAACAAAGAGTCAGTTCACAAGACCTTGTTTTCCTACAGAGCCGGGATTCATAGAATGCAACTCAGCGTTTGTGAGTTTCACTGTCCCTTTGCTGTTGGCAAATCCCTCTGAAACCTACTCACATGATGTACGCCCCCTCTCACCCCTGGAGCTACTGTAGCTAAGGCATGAAAATGTATGATGGTGGGTGGGTGTAATACACTCTCAGCCCATTGTGTGAGGTACTTGGCATTAAATTTGCTTAAGTGACTAAGAATGAATTTTTAAAATGTCCAAAATTATGTTTTACTACACAAGCAAATACATAATAAACAATAACTAAAAATCTTACAAAGAAAACATTCAAAATAACAATACATATTGTGATTTTAATAATGCTTTCCTTGTAAGGTTTTCATTATATTGCTCCTCGGTGGCAAATAAGTTGCAAACCAGCTTCACCATCCCTGAGAACTCCTTGCATTTTGAACCCATAAAAGGGAAACAGAAAAGAAAAAATTAAAAACAGCTCCTCCTGGACATGCTTCTACTTTGTTTCAGGTCTTAATGTTCAGTGCTTGATATTCCTGCCTGAAATGCTGGCTTACATAGATTTCATAGACATTAGGACTGGAAAGGACCTTGTCAGATCATCAGGTCTAGCCCCCTGCCCAAAGGGCAGGAAGTCAGCTGGGGGTCAGGTCACCCCAGCAAGATAAGCACCCAAGCATTTCATAAAAGTATCTGAGCAGGTGTATGCACTACATCTGGGGCGAGTCTATTCCAGACTCTGGAGATTTGGATTGTAAGGAAGTTTTTCCTTATGTCCAGTCTAAAATGGTCTTCCAGCAGTTTGTGACCATTAGACCTTGATATCCCTTGGGTGCCCTAGTGAACAGCCATTCTCCCAGTTCCTGATGCACAGCCCTTATATACTTACAGGATGCCACCAAGTCACCCCTGAGCCTTTGCTTCTCCAGGCTGAAGAGTCCCATGCCTCTCAGCCTCTCCTCATAAGGCCTGTTCTCTTGACCTCTGATCATGCATGTGGCTCTCCTCTGGACTCTCTCAAGCTTCTCCACATCCTTTCTAAAGTGTAGACCCCAGAATTGGATGCAGTACTCCAACTGCAGCCTCACCAAGGCCAAATAAAGTGAGAGGATGATTTATTGGATATTGCTTGAGATGCATTGGTAGGTGCAAGCCAGAGGTTTTTTTGCTTTCCCGGCTGTGGCATCGCATTGGTGGCGCATGCTCATCTTGTGGTCAATCATGACCACTCTTTCGGTCATGGCGCTAGTGAGTGTAGCACTGCCAAGTCTATGAATATGATGTGGAGTTATTTCTCCCAAGGTGAAGAACCTTGCATTTCTCTGCATTGACTGTCATCAGGTTTTGATCCACCCACCTTGCAAGCCTGTCCAGGTCAGCCTGAATTGCCAGCCTATCCTCTAGCGTGACCACACTTCCCCATAATTTGGTGTTATCTGTGAACTTAGCCAGTCCGCTTCTGACACCAGAGTCTAGATCATGTATAAATACATTAAAGAGTACTGGTCCGACTACTGAGCCCTGGGGGATGCCACTGGGCACCATGCGCCATGTTTATTTGGTTCCATCAACTATCACTCTCTGGGTCCGACCACAGAGCCAGTTCCCCAGCCATCAGACTATAAGGTTGTCAAGGCTGCAGTTCCCCAATTTTACCATGAGGACATCATGGGAGACCAAGTCAAAGACTTTTTTCAAATCTAAATATGTGATATCAACCTCTTTTCCTTTGTCCAGGTAATAGGATCCACTGCCCTCTCATACTGGGCTGATGGTGTTGCTTCAAGTCTGGTCAGTAGATTGAAAGGATCCAGCCCTGCAGCTGAGCTAAGTGATATGGCTTGGTGCCAACATGATGGAATTTCTGGGTTGTTTTCAGTTTACCTTTTAAATAGCATAGTAAATCTCACACAACACACACATGCATTCAGAAAACATTGTTATATTCCAAAATCAGCCCCTCAGAAGTTCAGACATGCCAGAAAGAAGGTTGCCTGTGGAACCTTATGCTCGTACCAGGGGACTGAATTATTGTAATGTCATAAATTCTATGGAAGAAGCAATCTTTGGACCAATTTGAATAGTCAAGAGAGATGGGATATGAGCTCCTGTGCTTCAAAGTGCCTTTCCTCAGGTCTGGGAAAGAAGTAATAGTCCTAGCCAAGAATAAGTTAGAACAATTGCTTTAGTTTAATCTAATACTGTTAATTTTCTGAGCATTTGAAAGGGAAGTGGGCAGTGACAGCAGTGAATGTAAGAATATAACCCTGCAATAATGAACCCAGACTTGCCTTTCTATAAGTATCTACAGCAGGTCCAGGAACCCCTTCTAGTTAGCAGCTATGCTCTCCAAACTTTTGGACAGTCACCACAAGTCAAACTTCAGAGACTGTGGGGAAAACACTAGGATGAAGCACAGACCCTGCTGACCAACCACCTGGCTCCACCAAGCAACCTAATATGTTGATCAAAGAAAACTGCATTGCAAACTCATTCAGGCACTATCCTCCCCTACCACATGACTGAGAAATGAAGAAGAATACAATATGCAACTATGGGGAAGACAGCCCAGCCATGGAACATCTAATGAACCACTGCCTTCTAAGGGTAGGTACAGGCATTACACACAAACTGCTGCAAGTGATCAGAAACCAGTCTACACCTGTGACAGAACAGAAGTTCAGCACACATCGCCCAGTATAAAAATGGCGGAACCTGGTCTAAGATAGATCATTATTGCAGGGTCGTGTTCTTGCATTCACTGCTGTCATTAGAGGGGTGGCAGTAAGATATGTGCAAGGATAGGAACCCAGGCTATTGGTGTTGACTCTAACATTCCTGTGATGATTCTCACAAAAAACTTACAAATTTTCTGTGTGTACTGCATGCCTAGTTTGGTGTGTGGAAACCAGCTGCTGCAAAGACCTGGGCCAAGGTAGCTGTTTGCACGGTGTGACAGCCTGCTTCCCAGCTAGCCCCAACTAGTTTGTATATTTTCCTTAGCCTTTGTCTTGGCACCAGTCTTTATCAGATGCTAGCAGCAAGGGAGGCTACATTCCAGAACCATTCTGGAATATTTTGAGAAGACTTTGTGCCTGTTTGCTACACTAGAAAGCAACTTTTTTTGCTTGGTCTGTGTGCTTGGGTGGGGCATAGACACAGAAGTTTTGAGGTTATGTCCTGTTTTGCCTGTATTTTGCATCTATCCTTGTACCCCATCACAGCTCCCACTGCAAAACACCAAGCAGAGAGGCAATTTGGCCATTTTTTTTACAATACATGCATTTTCTTTGGGATAAGCAAATAAAGTAATACTTAGCATTAGTATAGCATTTCCGATCTCTATGTTTTGTAATAACAGGCTTTCACAATGTCATTGTGAGGAAGATATTAACGCCATTTCATAGACAAAGAAATGGAGGCATGAAGTTTCAGTTACTGGCCAAAGGCCCGTCTAGTGATTTGTAGCAGAACTAATCTTAAAACTTGAAAGTCCTATGTCTCTGACCCATGCTCATCCTGCTAGTTCACGCTGCCATTCAGCTAATTTACCAAATATCCACTGTTGCCTATGTAAATATAACCTAGGTCATGTGCTTTGTCTAATATGCTTGATGTGTGTAACACTTAAGAGGCCCTGAAGGATCTATACTTCTTGGTGGTCTAAGGCAGATTTTTGTCTCGTGGTGCCTTTTGAAACACCTCATTTGAATGAAAGCTAAGGAAGATGGTACAGGAAAACAAATACTCATTTCTCCTTAATAATACCTTTATCCAGAACACTGATATTTTGAATTTTGAAGAACACAAAGCAACAAATATAATCAGGTCAAATGGGGAAAACATTTTTTCGTTGGTTGTTATGTAAGTACAGCCGCACAGCAAAGCTAATTCTTTGCAGGACAAATTAGCTGGACTGAGTTCTACAATAAAATGGTTAAATGGGTTTGGAGGCCCAACTTAGCTCATTCAGAGCTCTCTCTGCTATTTCTGTATGGCACTATATCATGCCATATAGACATATCATAGAGCTATGGATTTGAGGGATATGAAACCAAATGGGATTACCCCATGTGAGCCTGCCACACAACCTATGATAAAATCATGTGGACTGGGTGTGTTTTCTTTCCAAAAAAAAAAATGGAAGAAAGAAAGAAAAAAATCCATCCTGTTTTTGCTAAAGTTAAGTTGTTCAAACAATTCCATTCTGTTGCATTTCATTAAAAAAGGTGGGGGTTTTTTTAATTAAATACTTAACCTGTCTGCTGGTCTTTTCAAAATCAGTCCTAAAACATGCTGTTACTCTGTTTCTTACTTCTGTATATTGTTGAGATTTTTGTCCTCCTTTGGAGCAGGATAGCAAGAGTAGTTAAAAACTTTTGTATGCCTTAGGCTTCAGGGACCAGAAGAAATCCAAAGTCCCCCAAATGCTGGTGATGTTTAGATTCCAGGCTTTGAGGCCATTTCTGGTTTTGTACAGCAAGTACTTAAGTCCATGTCTAACTTTAGGCCTCTGAGTAATCCCATTGACTTCCATTGTATGGGTTTTGCAGTGTGGTTCTGGATGAGGTACTCTTCACCTACTTCCTCATTTTCTGTCATTACTGGATGAGGATTATTGGTATATGCTGTGTGCCTTCTGGCTTATCTCTACTGTAAGTACCAAAGTATTTACTTCCCCTCCCCCCCCTCCCATTTTTTCTTAGAGCAGAAATCTTAACTGCTCTTCAGTGCTATTTGCATGTCTGATTTGTATAAGGCCAAAACTTTGAGCAGCGGATCCTGCTGCTATATTTTTTTTTTAAATTGCACAGACTGATAATACTCCCTTTATCTTTGATATGAGGTTTGTTTATATGCACTTTGCAACATGCCCAGCTCTCTCCTTCATACCGCAGTCATTAGCAAAACTTGCTGGTTTCTGGAAGAAATGAATTGGTGCAAAAAATTTTGAATTCCTGTTCTCGTTCCTAATGTGAAAAATTTCCCAGAGGCATAACAGGGCAGCTCTAAGGGCAGCTGTGGCATACAGGGCAGCATTGGCTGCTCCATTGCTAGCTGTGGCATGGCCACCCACCAGTTGCAGCAGTAGCTATTTTGCCTCCTCACCTTTCCCCAAAGGCAGTTCCTGGGGCTACTTCCCAGATAACACCCCAGTCCCATTATGCCATTGGAATTCCAGTCTTTCCTCACCTCCTCGCCCCACACCCCCAGCAGTGCTCTTCCCGCACCTCCTCCGTTTTCTGGAACTTGGAAAGCAACACAATTTGATGAAAGAGGCCTGTTTTCAATTGATATTTTTTCCCACATTTCTCATTGTAATTCATTGATATATTCATACGGTCTTTATTAAGACAGGTCAGATTTATTTTTCATTTGCTTTAAATTGTTTATGCCCTCTTAAAAATGCGCTGTATCTTCAATATTGGGTTTTCTGCTATCTGCCTGACAATGACGGAGTGTTATGTGCTAACAAGTACATTAAGAGCCTATTCTGTTGCATGCTTTGTTCTATTTGTAAAATGAGAGTTGTAAGGAGGAGAGACAGACAAACAGACACAGAATAGGTCAGTTATCAACTCGGCAGTTGGTCATTTGAACTCAGTCTGGGTTAATGATGACCAAAGATCACTAGCTATAGGCTGTTACATGGCAAGCCAGATTTTCAAAAAAGCTCTGCTTCTAAATAAAGGATCAGGTTTGCAAAAGAACTTGAAACCTGTTTTCAGAATGCTTTAAAAAACCTGCTGATTTTAGCTTGGGGCCTAAATGGATCTCTTGGGAAATGAATGAGAGGTAACCATCCAGTTTCTAGTGGACGAATATCCCTGGTCAGTTCTAGTGAATATGCACTGGAGTCCTATATTGAAGCTGTTCATTTGGTGGCTAGACTTTCTGGGGTACACATGTTCTGGATATTATCCAAACTGGAGACTAAAGAAGAACCTTATCGATAGGAAGCAGCTTTACCGGGGGTGGGGGGGCTTCATCTGGGTAGGCTTGTAGCCTGTGCTGTGTTCCAAGTTTCTCTCAGATGAAAATTGCACTTTGCATAATCTTACGTACTGTACCAGAATAGCCAGCAGCCTCAGCAAGAAGGTCAAAGACTGAACAGGCCTGGAAACCAATATGGCTCAGGAGAGCAAGACTGAGGCATGGTGGTGAAGCCCACACACTGCTTGTTAATATTTCCTGCTCTCTGAGTAGCAAGAAGATGTCCGTGCCCCCAGGTTTTCAGATCTGATATTGTTCCCCAGCACTAACATCTGTATAAAACAAAAGGTGTTCTATTGACTAGAGACATCTGGCTACTGGAGGTACTAAAGTTAATTTATTTTGGTTGGTAAATTCAATTTAATTTAAAAAAGCAAAATATAATCTAAGAGTATTTCACTAGTGGTTCCCCCTTCTCCCCTCCCTCATCTCTCTCAAATAACTGAGGTATGATGAATCTGCAGCTAATATTCATGCAAATAGCCTCAGGATTTTTTTCCCACCCACTCCTGCACTTTGCCTTGTCATCTTATTAGAGAGTGGCACGGCACAGAGTAGAAATGTACAGTCTCACTCTGCAATGAGAAAGCAAAGGGGAAAAGCACAGGTTACAAGACGTCTGTCAAATCAGATAGCAGGAGGAGGGGCAGTGCATAGCCAGGCATTCTTGAAAAAAATAGACTTGATTTCCCACTTTGTTACAGCAGTTTCACACCCGAGTGCTCCATTGGCTTCTGTAAGGCTAGTCCTGATTTGCCTCTGTACACAGGAGAGAAATCAGGAACCTAGTGTGTTTAGAGCTGAAGCAACAAAAGGAGCAGAGGGAGCTTATTCTAGAGATTTCCCAGCTGGCACTGGAGGGTGGGTTGAGTGAACTGGAGCCCCCCCACCTGGTGGGGGGAGGGGCTCCAATACACCTGCCTCATCCTCCAGCCAGAGCTGAACCCCTCCCCACCCCGACCGAAATCCCTCTGCTCCCTTTCCACCCTCCCATTCTGAAAATAGGTTTGAGGGAGGGAAAACAGAAGTTACAGAAGACACTGTGTTTTGAATTGTCTTCATCTGAACTCGTATGCAATGAGGGCTCTGACTTTTGCCCGGTGGGACATTTTTAAGTGGTCTGCAGCCATGCCCTTGTGTTTGGTCATGGCTACAGACCACTTTCTGTGGCCAGAATGGGTGAAAATTGTCACTTCTGTCTGAGCCCCTAAAGTCCACTTACTTCCTTGGTTCTTCAGGTGGGGGCAGCACACCAAGTGATTGTCTGACATATGATTCATGAATGAAGCTCATTGTGAAATAGAGCCAGAGAAGACGATAAAGCCATTTCCATTGCCACTAATCTTTTGCTCAATAGTTCAGTCTCTCATGTAAGAAGTAGAAGACCTTGGTTCTCAAACAGAACTCTGGCCTATGCTCCCATTTCTCAGGACAGCATCTTGACCATCAGGCTATGAAATAGACTCAGGGAAAAAGAAGCATTCTCCCCTTCCTGTTGAAGTTAGGCCACAAGGTAGCCAAGAGGACACAATTCATGGACCAGAAGGAAAACAAGCAAGAGGAAAACAAGCAAGAGGACCTGTAATCTGTAGCTCACTGGTTAGAAAACTTTGTACTGAGGGAGGATTCTCACATGCTGCTCCCTACTCCCAAGCTTATTTCTGTTTGCAACCCAATAATTATCTAATGCACAGTCCTCCCAGCTGGGATCAGAGGCATTTGCTATCCTTTGTTGCAAATCTGTTGCAATGCAATCAACCTTCTTTTTATATGAGGAAAAAGATTGAACAGGTGACAAAATAAAGAAGAAACTCAGCATACATCTTGCCTGTCTTTTCAGAATCTTGGCTGGCAAGTGCTTAATGAAAATTTGTTCCAGGGCAGGTCTGAGGAATAATTAATGGCTTGAAGCAGAAGCCTTTGTAGAAATAGTAGCTGGGAACAAACAGTATCAGAGGGTTTCAGTGTTGTTTATAGATGAGGAATGTTTGCTTCATTCTCAATGGCTGCCCTCAGTTGACACGAAGAAGCCACATTTAACTGAAATCTGTATGATAATAAAGAAAGCTATGATGTTTGATATTCAAGATTCATGCTGTGTTGGCCAGTTTCGATGAGACAGAATATGTAATGGCGCATGCTCCTGGTTGTAATTTGATGAATGTAAATCTTAAAATTGGTTTTACCTTGCCAAAGCTCTTATTTACTAGTTCCCAGTTAACTGTTGCTAATACTCTATCCTTTGATATTTACTTAGCATTTGCTTTCCACCACTGTTCCCACCAGCAAACATATTTGCAAGACTGTAAGACTGATTAAAATGTAACTATTCTTCTCTAAGAATTTTTACTCCTTGTTGATCCAAGCACTTGAAGCGCTTGTACACATGACTAGGTTGCCAAGTATACGTGACAAAAATTCCTTTGTGTGTAGCTTAATGGTGTCACACTTCACACGTATGAGAAGTTTGGGTGTCTCAAATTATTCCACATCGTGACAAGCAAAACCACATCCCAATGTATTTTAGTTTGGCATGTAACAAATTGCCCCATTGTAGCCAAAACTCTGTCACGTATACATGGTAATTCACTGAATTACGTGTACTTATCCCCCCTGCCCACCAGGTGCCGCTACAATTTGCAGGTGTTTGCAGGGAATTTGCAGTGTAATTTGCAGGTATTTCTATGTAATGAATGTTTTAGCACACCAGGTGTGCTGCAGAGCCCAGCATGGATCAATCTTTTGCTGACCTCTTTTTTTTTTGTTCATTAAACTATTATTTCAAACAAACCATTTTTTGTTAATCATCTCCAATTTAACTATACTGACAGCTAGGGTGTTTTGGGAGGTTGAAGATCAGGGTGGTTGAACTATGCCAGGCATCCAGGAGCATGATAGCATTCAGTAAAATTACGTTACAAGCCCCCACCTTTTTACACGAGACACCTTTAGCAGTAAAACTATGTGGCTGCTCAGCAGAGCACTTCAACCCCTGAACCCTGAATTCAGGCTTGGGTGGCTACTGCGGGTATCAGGTCCCCACCCCATACTTAACAATAGGCCCCATTATCACAGCAACAGCTAGGTGCCAGAACCCAAGAGCAAAATCCCACAACTAGCTTTGCCGGGTCTCCCAGAACCCTCTTTTTTACATGCGATGCCCTCAATGGTAAAAACCGTGGGTGCTGAGTGGAAGTGTTTCAGTCAGTTTTTACCTTTTGTTGACTTTGTTATTTATTTCTTATTGTAAGTCTCTATGTTTTCAATCAATTTAC
>NW_017728906.1:48408394-48427869 GCF_001723895.1 Crocodylus porosus | reverse complement strand
TCTGACCTTTTGTCATCTGACCTTTTGCCATCAGCATCTGAAATCAAAGACTTTGATCTTTGACACTGGCCAACCAAGCCACCCAACCCCTAGATCCTGTATGGCTGTCAGCATGCTGTGCTGGCCGCAGGCAGCTTAGCTGCCCTTCCCCCTGCCCAGTTGCCATAGCAACTGATCCCACTTCCGCCACTATCTCCTTTCAGGCTGGCTGGTTTCCAGCAGCCACTCTGCTACACAGCCCATGGCATCTAGGGTTGGGGTGCATGGGGCTCCCAGAAAACTGGGGTAAGGGGCTGGCCATATCCCCACCCTACCTGCAGGGGCCTTCTCTGGGGAAAGACCAGGGAGACAGCCCCCACTCATGCTGCTGCCGTGCCCTGAGCATGTCCCTGAAGCGTGTTTCCTGGTTGGTGAAAGATTATTTGTTCATGAAGGCATAGGGTAGCATATGCCCTGCTCCTGCTTATCATGCTGGTGCTCCAGTTCCTGACTTGGGACCCTGAGATATGATGTGCTTGGATAAAGTCTGGGCTGCCATGCAACCTTCAGCAATGGCTAGATGGATACCTGTCACAGCGCTACATGTTCCTGTCCCCCGCTGCCAAGGATGGCATTACTGCAGGAATCAATGCCTTCCTTAGCATTTGACAGGCCATTGCCTGCACAACCTTCAGAGCATGGGCAGCTCAATAAAAAAGTGTTGTACTGTTTCCCTTTCACCTTTCTGTGTGCATTATGAGTACAACCTGGGTGCAGGGGCCTTCCCACTGCAACCGTTCCCCTGTCATCAGAAACACATGAAAGAAAACTCTTTTAAAATTAATCCTAGACTTTATTACATGTCAGTAAAACAAAGCAGAATAGAAAAAACCCACTAACAACTAAAAGCCCATGACCCATAATTACCTCACCTTTGCACCCTCCAGCTCAACCTCGCTTACGTTATCCTATGGAAGGATAAGCAATTCACTCACTCCTAAAAACCCATCTCCCGGAATTGGCCCTGTACTTCCTCCCTCTGCCTCTCCTTGAACCCTGCATCTCAATTTTTTTTCTTGGTTTTGCTATAGAAGCATGAGCAAATAACTCACAGGTAAAGATCCCATCACCTGTCATTGTCCCTCTCCCAACCCCTTGTCTCAATCAACTTGCATAGGTTTTCCTATGGAACCTTGAGAAATTCACTCACAGCAGAGAAACCAATACCTGTCATTGGGTCTTTTCCCCGCATCTCCCCTAAGCCCCCTCCATATCAACCTCCCCTTCATCCCTAAAGCACACGGGGGCTCTCCTGTCGTTAAAGGAGAGGTGTCCCTTGTTCTCACGCACGGTGCCTATCAATGAGTTTGTCTCACTGGGGCCCTTGGCCAGTCACTTAAGGAGCTCCTGTCTAAACTTTCCATCCTGACGCTGGTTCTGCCCAGCATTCAGACAGAACTTATCAGCTAGGTCAAGGGATCTTATTGTGTTGGCCATGATCTCTCAGTGAGTTCCTGCCTCTCTCTTCAATCTTTATAAACACCTCACGCATTTCATCACCCAAATGATCTGAGGCCTGTACGCATGATTGAGAGGCTACCACCAAAGCCTCCATTATGCCTTTTTTTGAACTTACTGCCTGCAGTGGTGCTCACGCATTCGCTCAGCTCTGGTGCGTGCTGCAGTCTGACCTTTGGGTGCATGTGCCAGAATTCCAGCAGATGTGGTATCTGGTAAAAGGTAAAAAAAACAGTAACTTTAAGAGGCAACTCAGCACATCCACCCCTTCCCCAGTGTATGCAAAACATTGCATAACTGCAAGCAGCAGACATATTTGCCACTTCCAACACTAACCCCCTCCCTCCCTCACTCCCATGCACATAAGTCCTAGTCACCCAAAACAATTTAATGTCTCTTCCCCATAACTTACACATCCCTGGGCATGGATCTTTGGGCATTTCCTGCACTGAGAACAATCTTTCCAGCATACAGAACAATACTCAGGGAAGGCCCTGGGGAGATTGCAGTCATGTTCAAGATAACTTCTTGGTCTTGGTTTTCCATTTCCTATAGCTGCTGTGAACACCCACCCCCTGCCTCTGAATGGTTGAGTGAAGTTTAAACAGTGAATACCGCACTGGCTGCTCCAGTGTCAGGACAGTCTGTGGACCTTGGCTGGGTAGGTGACACTATGGCTGCCTTCAGCACACCCATCATGCCAAATGATTGTAGGCAAGCATCTCCTGCATCCTTTGAAAGGATGGTCACCAGCTTATTATAGAATGGGACTACTCTGTGTCCACCCCCAGAATGAGAATTCTGGTCCTTGGCTTGATGGAAAGCATATTTTAGGGACCTCATCTTTCTGTGTCTTTGAACCCAGCCATGATTGTAGATAGGTTCCTTCATTTGCTTGTCAGTGGATGCATAGACTGGCTTATTTCACTGATATTCCAGCTGCGTTATAATCTTTTGTTCCCCCAAATATCAATCCGCTTCATCATGGCCCCAGTTGGGGACATGGCTTTGAGATGCATCTGGCTGCACCTCCAAGGCAGATGCACATTGCTTCTTTTTTTATGACTCCATAGAATATGTTTTCAGAGCCAAATTGAGACACTGAGAAAGGGGTTTCTATGACTGATGCTTTCTGACCACAGATGAAAGTATAGGAATTTTTGTGCAAAAATGTCTTGACTTGTAAGTTATGCATACTGATGCAGGTGTGAACTGTGCCTTAGTCATAACATTCATGCCAGTCTGCCCAAGTGACCTTTCCTAACACAACACCATTGAAATCCATAGTCTGACCAAAATTGTTCCCCAGATGCATCTATTGTTCAAAATGGTACATGATAATGGCTCACTGCTGGTAACACCTGAACTCACTGCCTGCAATGTAGCTTGATTGAAAGGAGTTGCTGCTGGCCCTTCAACCACTTCACCTCCTTACTGCCTTGGCAGGACTTGGCCCTGGATGCCTGGCATAGTTTTGGATGTGTTAATGAGATCTATTGATAAATATGGAGTGGGAACCTGACACCTATAATAGCCACCCAACCCTGAATTTGGGGTCTGAGGGTTAAAGCGTTCTGCTGAGTGACCACATAGTTTTACCGCTAAGAGAGGCTCATGTAAAAAGGTGTGCTGGGAGATCTGGCAAAACTGGGACTAGGATTTTGCTCTTGGGTTCTTTTGCCTACCCATAGCTGTGATAATGGGACCTATTGATAAATATGGGACAGGGACGTGACACCCGCAGTAGGCACCCAACCCTGAAATTGGGGCTTGCGGGTTAAAGTATTCTGTTGAGAGCCCACATAATTTTACCACTGAGGGCATCTCATGTAAAAACAGAGTGCTGGGAGACCAGGCAAAACTGGGAGTGGGATTTTACTTGTGGAAATTGGGATTGTTTCTGTGGCCATTGGACACCCCATGTTTTCACAGGAAGGGCACTTACAGGAACCTGATCTGTAGGTTAGGAATTGAAATGTAAAGAGTGTGAGTGTTATAATGCTAATGACCCTATTCAACAGCCCCATCTAGACAAGGCCCTTAGTGCAAGCAAGTGTTGCTCTGTTCTATGCATAACAAGATGGCTTTGTTGACTCCTAACTGAATCAGTGAGAAGATGCAGCTGATCTTGGATTCCCTGGAGATGTCCAACCAGAGAACTGAGGAAATGGATAATGAAGTCATCCAGGTACTGAACACAATGTATACTATGCTGACCCTTGTACTGGGGTGCCAATGCAGGTTAGCAGCTTCAAAAGGCTCATTATACTGGAAAAATTTTTGGATGCTGCCTTTGTTGGACTGAGAGGAAGCCATGGATCTTGAGAGTGACAGGGCTAAGTGGATGAACCTACAGAGCAACGATCACAAGGTCTGGGCATAGGCAAGCAGATCTAACAGGTGGGAACATATCGTACTCCTCTCTTGGGATGATCAGCAGTGGCTTGAGATGCTCTGAAGGAGCAGGGAGACATTCTTTCACATAGTTACTCTGCTTTTGCCATGCAGTGAGCAACAGGAAACTGTCATGCAACAGCTCAATGCACCAGAAAAGAGGTTGACCCTGGCTGTCATGAAACTGGCCACCCCAACCAGCCTCTGCTTCATCAGGGACCAGTTCAGCATGGCTCCCTGCATGGCCAGGGTGGTGGTACATAAGGTATGCCAGCTACTGCAGGATGTCACGGTGAACAACTTCATCTGCCTCAATAACCCCTGGGAAGTTGTTGAAGACTTCAAGGCAATGGAGTTCCCTAACAGTGTGGGTGCATTGGACAGCACACACACCCTGGTACTATCCCCATCCCAGAAGAGCTGGTCATTTGTCAACAGGAAAGGATTTCACTTGGTGATCCTCCAAGCTGTAGTTAATCACCAGGGGCAATTCACTATCATTTATACAGGCTGGGGAGGCAGTGCTCACAATGCGCTTGTCTTTCAAAACTTGCCACTGCCTGGCATGATGGAGAAAGGACAATATACGCCCAGGCTCCCTGCTGTAGTGACCCAGGATTTTTCTGTGCCCCTGCTTATCGTAGCAGATGTGGATTTCCCCCTCCTGCCCTGGCTCATGAAGCCATATGGTGGACAAGTGACTGACCAGCAAAAGTACACATTCAACGACCACCTCAGCAGCAGCGTTCCCTCTAAGCTGTGTGCCATGCATGGCCATGCAGGTGTGCCTGGCAGTGTGGCATGAGCACACCTGTGCAGCCACGCACACAATGCAGCTTAGAGGGAACACTGCTCAGCAGGTGCTGTATAAGTGTCGAACGTGCCTTTGGCCATCTGAAAGCACAGTGGAGGTCACTGAACTACAGGCTAGAGGTGAAGCCAGGAAACATCACCTCTTTCATTGTGGCAGCCTGCATGCCCACATGAGACCAGGGGGGACATTTTTAGTGACTCCTGGGCTGAGGAATTGCAGAAAGTGAAGGAGGCAACAGCCAAAAGCAGACATGGACAGGCAGGGCATGGTGCCCCCTTAATCAGCAAGCAAACAGTGATTGGGGAACTATTGTGAGGAATTGCCTGGCCCAGCAGTTCCCAATCTGTGGTATGGGTACCACCAGTAGTACACAGAAAACCTGCCAGTGGTACACATTAAGAGTTTTATTACAATTACTTCGTATGACAAAAATTTGCTGGTGGTACTTAAGGTTGTATCATTTTAAATGGATGATGTGCAATCTGTCAGAGTTTGAGAATCACTGGCCTGGCTGCACATAGTCTGGCTGCTGCTGACAGAGAGGGGCTCTGTAGGCAAAACTAAAACATTCAGAAGTAAACAGGGTTGAGTGTTTCCTTAAATTAAATTTAAAAAATTGCTCTAGCACCTCTGTCCATGTGGTCAGTACATTGCCTCTAGTGGGAGTGGGGGGTGTGGGGGAAGGGGTGATCTGTGGTGGGTGTGTGGGTGGGTGTGAGCCGGAGAAAGCTGAATTCTTTGCTTTGATGTCGGGGGGTGGAGGACATCAGGCCACTCCTGAGCCTGTCCCCTCTGGGCATCTTGGACAGGCAGTGCATGACTCCTCCCCTCCAGCTGACCATGCCCAGGGGATCGTGGGGTTAGGGGCATGTACAGAGCTCCCTGTGGGCAGCGGCGGCTTCCCATGGTTTTTTGAAACATGAACCACTGGGACTTTGGCAAGGTGAGGGGGACTTGGGGGCTAGGGGGGTAAGATGAATGCCACTCAAGCGAAGGAATGGGCAGGATCTCTACACATCAGCATTCTGTGAACTATAGGTGCCCCCTGCTGTAATTTAGTATTAAGAGGTCAGCGGAGTGAATTGTTATGCAGTGCCCCTTCAGTATTTAACTTTGAATAGAGCGTGGAACAATTTATGAGATTTTTGAGCAGTCATGTGTACACAGTAATGGAAATAATTAAAGCCTAACCATGTCAATTTAGGGGTCATAGAATGATCAGCTATCGAATAAACCCCATTAGGTATACAAGTACCTTTGGTGAAAATAGGGGGTGATATAAACGAATTCTTGTTAGAAGGAGATATTAATGGTCAGTAGATATTTCCTTCATGAAATTCTAATTAGGTAGACAGAACATGTGAAGTCCAGTTCTTTCTTCAATGAAGGGCTCAAACCACTGGAGATACTGGCTCTGCTGTAGTTCCAAACCTCTTTCAGGTAGCACTGGGCCCAGACGCTCAGTCTCTTAACATTTTCCCAGGGTCATGTTATCATCCTTCTGTGGTGCTTCTCCAGCTTCACTTTCATACTCACACACTGTCTACCAAAACAGTACCAGCAAAGTCCTTTGGCCAAATTCAGATTCTTGTGGCCCCACATCTTTGTTTTAGGCATTGCTATGTGATTTCTGGGGTGACTCTATTGTTTTAGCTACCTGGTTCCATCAATTAGTCTTATGCCATCTCACAGCTATCTACCCACCACCACCACCACCACCATCACCATTATTTTAAGTGAGGTGTAACTCAAACCATAAGCACATTATCACTTGGGGAGGCGGGGCAGGGAACCCTAATAATTAAATTGTAAAAGCCTTTATGAGAAGGGACCATTTTTGACTCTGTCAGGGCAGTCCTTAGCTCCCTGGGAGCCCGGTCTCATCTGGATTTTTATGTGCTACTACAACTAATAGTAATAATCTAATACAAAAGGCCTTTCAGAATTGGAGGCTGGCAGTACAAGCCTAGGAAAGGAGTGATAGTTTGTGCTTATCCTCACCCATTTCTGTCCCTTCATATAAATAACTGTATTGCAGTGTCACCAAAATGAAACCAGAAGAGTCTGAACTGGGAACTAAGAGCTGACTGAAACAGTGTTAAAAATGCCCGAAGGAAAAACTGTTATGTGAGGAAGGGAAAATGTTGAAGAGCAGTATCAGAGACACTTTGCAATAGCAGCCCACATTTATACCCATGCAAGCCTGAGGGCTGCAGTTGCCCCACAATGTATAATTACAACTTATACTAGCTCTTGGTTAGATTTGCATGATAGTGCAGGTCATTAGTAATCACACGGTAGTTTTACATTGCTCTACGTCACTAAGCCATGGTGAGCATTTTCCAGGATTAACTTTGCTTCACTTCTCAATTGGTTTCCATGGGCTTAGCAAGCCCTTTTTTAGCCAGCGTGGAGAAACTAATGCTCTTATTTCTCGAGCTTGTTAACAAAATGCATGAGACCAGATCATCCCTTCCCATTTTTGCCACAGCAGATATAGCTAGCAGAAAGTCCAGTAATATAGTTTGCAAACTGTTAGAGGAAAAGGAATTAAGCCTAAGTGAATTCAGTTGACATTTCTTCAATTTCTCATAAATGCCCCTATGCACACTCTGTCCATGTGTGGCTGGGCAGGTGTTAAGGGGTGTAGGCCTAATGCCAGAGAGAGAGAGACAGAGAGAGATGCTCCAGGCCTCACCAGTGCTGGGAAGCCTGGACAGAAATACCTGTATGCCCAGAGCAGTCATTGGTGTCTGGCCTAGGGCATGTGAATCAGACTACTTGTGATTCACAATGAGATAAAGCTCTAGTAAAACAAAGGCAGAAACTGATGGTGTCTCTGAACATTGATTCCTACAGGTTATCCTGCCTGGGCACTGGGAATACAAACAGCAGCACCAAGGGACTGGCCCTACAACATGGCATCCCTTGCCATTCCCAGGTCACCACAGAACTGATGGAGTTTAATGAATATTTGGGGGATAGCAGTATAGCTGGTGGTATCTGCAGGTTACTTTTCAGGAGGGCAAGTATATTCCCCCCTTCCACTTCCCCAGCACCCCTTTGGTCAGAGGGTGACTCAAATGCTACAGGAAAAACTCTACAACATGATATCTCTTCTCCACCTGGAGCATGATACAACCCAGGATGAGTACCCTCAGGTCTTTAGTATTTCAAGTGGAGTAAGCATAATACCTTTCCATCTGTCTTTCTCTCTCTGTCTTTTCCCACACATATTATTAATGAATACAAGAGTAACAGATTGCTGTGGATGTGAGAGGAGTGTTCCAGCTGCATCTGAGAACTAAAATGGGTATAGCCAGGGTCTCTTACTTTTCCTACCTTAGTGGGTCAGGCTATAGATTTTCCAAGCCAAAATTTGGATTCAAACCCTGCTTTATCCAAACTCTACAGTTCAAGTAGCAAAAGAGAGGCATTAAAAAAAAAATGTAAAGCCTTTCTTTGGGAACTATATTTTTCTTATAGGAAAATGTTCTTCTCCATATGAACCTCCTCAGTTCACACTGTTAAAGCCAGTATGCACTTGCTTATCCTTTGTATTTCTACAAAATCTTTATTTAACATCCTCTAAAAGCAAAGAATGAAACCCAGTCTCAAATCACATACAAACAAAGGATCATACTGCTCCAAGTTGTGAACAATGAGCTTGGACTGTGACTGACACATGCCATTCTCCCTTCAGACTGTGGAGAAGTGTCAAGAGATAAAAGCTGGCCAATCGCATGAATGATTGGTTTTTTACATTCTAGACTTCCTGTTCTGTTTCATGGGAAAATTTAGGGCAGGAGTGGAAGGGTTGGGGGGAGGCAGATTAAAAAATAGGACTTGAACCAAAGAATGTGTTGGTTTTCAGAAGTTGCTGCTGTAGTGAATACTGCCCTGCCCTCAAATTTACTGCAGCCAGTGAGCGTTTTTGCTTTGGTGGTGGTGAGCTTCTAATTTTGTGTTTCATCGGGTGAGTGTGTATTTCACTCGGTTCTACAGGTGAAATGTGTGGGAAAAGTTTTGGAATAAAAATAATAGGTAATAAAAGCACTTGTGTATGGTGCTGTTTAATTGAGACTTCAGAACATTTTACAAAGGCAGTTCACTATTACTCCTCTCACTTTGAGTGGAGAATCTGAAACAAAGGGAGGTGAAGTAATCTGCCAAATAAGTGAATCAATACCAGAACCAGGAATAGAAACGAGCTCTCTCGACTCTCTGCCTGGTGCTGTATTCATGGGCTATGCAGAGCCAGAACGTTCCTGGTTGTGTTGTCACAACTGCAGTGTTACAACTCTGTCATGTTTTCATTCTGGTAGGGCCTAGACACCTCAGTTAGGGTCAGGGCTACTAGTGTTTTTCTAATTTGCTTGCAGCTCCTGATAAAAAAGAAGTGGGATCCAAGGAACTGGCACCCCAACCCAGAGAGTTTAAGACACTTTATGAAAAAAAAATGTAGATCTGTTTTAAAAACCATTCATCTTGCTGTTCTGATCTTCCTACAGCTCTTCATCAGGAGCAACCATGAACCCTGTACTCTTCATTATTTCCATCCTGCAACAAAAATGACAGCTACCCCAAGCACTTCTTAACTGATGGAAAGTTATGACAACATCCGCAATACAGTGGCTTGGAGAACACAGTATTTTCAATAATAATTAAAACTTAAGGTACTCTTGGTTTTCTTTGTACTGTGAACAAACACCAATTCATCAGCTTCATCCCCATGAAGTAGGTAAAGAAATTTCCTGTATTTGAAAAATGTGGATATAAGCCCTGTTATGTCTATTTGTCCAAAACTACACACAAGCGAGGCACAGAACAAGGACTAGAACTCATGAGGCCTTGTATTTCCAAATTGTCTGTTTTGTCAAAGAAATACTGGTCCTGCTAAGAGCA
Source organism: Crocodylus porosus (assembly GCF_001723895.1). Lineage (NCBI taxonomy): Eukaryota > Metazoa > Chordata > Crocodylia > Crocodylidae > Crocodylus > Crocodylus porosus. The sequence goes on along the minus strand of NW_017728906.1, from coordinate 48,418,259 downwards.
GACTGAAGTCAATGGAAGGCTTTCCATCAACTTCAATGGGTTCTCAAACAAGTTTCATATAAATCAAAATGAATGTGATGTTCATACATTATGTGAGTGGACATGTAATGTATCTTTAAAAAATAAAAAAAATCAACTTAAATAGTACAGTGTATGTGATGTTTTCTTTTTGCAGTGAGAACCTTCTTCTCTCATACATTCATTTACTGCTTTTCCTTTAACCAAACTCCCTTTCTGTGACTTTCATGTTTTCTTCATATTTAATTTATAGCCTGGAATAGTGTTTAGAAAAGAGAGGGGATGAAACCCTAAAATCCAACACGGGGAGGAAGATCATGCTGTCCAAAAGAAGATCAATGATCTGTGGCTTATCTGAAAAAATGTCTTGAGTGCAAAAAAGAAAGGTTGACCAATTATTTTCATGGGAATGGTCCACAGAAATCCAACCAGAGATTTGCCTCATCCCAGCAGAAAGAGCACAATACTACTTGAATGGAGTGAAATGCTTGCAAGAAAAAAAAACAGAAATCACAGAGAATTTGGCTAGTTGCTTTACCAGCCGGATACTTGGCCTAGCTTAGTTAGAAGGTTTGCTAGGAGGTTTTCAGTTTCAACTGGTGGCTCAAATCCAGTGGTGACTTGGCAGATTTGACAGTGTTTAGCAGGGTTTGCCACCAAGCATGTGGAGGCCACCCCTCCCCCCACGCACTCCTGTGGGACACTCCATGTGCCCCGGCATCACAGCGTTTACAAGCCATGCTGGTACCTTGAGGTATGTAGAAAAAACTTTTAAAGCTGTGTCTATATCCAAATCGCTGATTCTCCAAATCAGCATTGAATCTTCGGATTCAGCCAAACTGAATCAGGGACAGTGATCCAAATCAGCGAATCAAATCACTGTCCCTGATTTGGGCCAAATCTAAATTAAATAGGGTGTGTATCTCCCGAATGGTGCTTTGGATCCATATAAGGAACACAAGTGAGCCACAGTGGGCCAAGGAAGCACCATCAACAGCACAAAACTAACATCTCAAGCCTGTTTGTGAGCTGGGTCCAGAGGTGAAGGGGAGGGGGAGGACTTGTAGCTGTAGCACTTGTGCTTTGTGTTGATCTTGGGTTGTGCATCAGTAGAGAAGCTGTTATAAATCAGAGCAGCCCTGAGGCCCTGCTTCTCAAGTAAATTGCCACAAAATCTGGCCCTACATCTGTCTCATGCAGGGCAGTATCACCCCATTGATAGTCACACTGCAGCACCCTGAGGCACTCTGAAGTCTTAGGACCAAAATGGCAACATGCCAAGAGCAGCAGGCTTGCTAATCACTGGTTGGCTCATAGGCTTACTGAACACAGGTGGTGAAAGGTGACAAACTAAGTCTTCCTCACACAAGGGATATGAACAAGGGAAGCAGGATTCTCTGTTGACTTCAACCTATAGGCTCAGATACTATTGTGAGGAAAAGCAAATGTCCAACACCAAAATATATGTCTTTTTCTTTCAGTTCTAGTTCACAATACTTCATAGTCATATAGCCACTGATCAGTCACCAAAAGCTATCTAGATCAAGATTTGCTCCATTTTTTATTTTAGTTTATAAATTGGAATTGGACCAATTTTATTGCTCAAAAATAACTTGGGGGGAACAATCTTTCCCTGCATACCTCTAAGCTTCAGCCATTTTTTTCCTGATTTTGGAGTAATTCCTCCCTCACATTCCTACATACCATGAAGAAACAACCATTTAAACAATGTTAAGTATCTGATACAAATGACACAGCCCAAGCAATTGTTTCTCACTCATCCCCTACTTCCCATCTGAGCTTGGCTACTTGGACACACATGGCATATCACTCAACGGTCCAAGGCTCTCCCTGACAGAAGACCATGGTGTGTCTTCAATACCTACCTACATTTAACTAAACAACAGATGCTTCAACTCGAACACCGAATTCTTTGGTTTAATTCTGATCTCCATTTAATTTTGGCAAAAGCTTCTGAGTATGGATTTCCTTTTCCTTATAGCAAAGTAGGGAATATTAGAAGGTAATACAGTTTACATGGAATGTACAAAAGACCCTGCAATCTCAAAGAGCTATTTGAGGAAAACAGTTTTTGGAATTACGATAGACATCAATACGTCATAAAAGGATACTTTTTAATTCAGCTTTCAGTTGTTTTGAAATCCCTTGAATGTTTTAAAAAGCAAAAGGATAGCAACTTAGCAGTAAAAGGTCAGTTTACAGTTCATACCCCTTCTACTGTTCAATATGTGCATCTTTTGAGGGATTCGTGTTATATGTGTTTAGCCAAAAAAAACCCCAACCCACTGTATGCAGAGTACACTGGGTGTTTCTAACAATTCTCAGTTATCTGCAATGACTAGTTTATGCTACCTGGCCTTAGTTTGCTCTGACTCACCAATGTCAATCTCTTAACTTCACTAGACTTTCTCTGGCTTTTCACCAAAAAACTAGAATCTATCTCAGCATCCCCAAAGCAAAAAATGCATTTGTTGGTCCCCAGTGGGTTTTTGTCCATCCTGTAACAGTCTTATATATAAATTATCACATTTTGTATAACCTTTGTGAGAGGAAATGAGAAGGCTGGACAATGAGATGGAAAATGAAATGGACCTCATGTCAGGTTTGCATTTTAGCTAGAACTGTGCTTCCAGTTCAGAGGTCATAGAGACAGTAGGGAGCAGACCATATGGCAGTAGCATGGATTAGAGATTATCATGGGCAGATGAGAAAACTTAATGTCTGCTGTTCTCAGCAACCCCAGAAACATGAAAATAAAGACTGAACTAAACAAAACCACCCTTCCCATCCTGCGTTCAGCTGCTAAAACAGGGGCATGGTAATGGCACTTAGGTCTTCCCTTCAAAATACACCTGTGAGGATTAATTAGGTGAAATCCCTTGCCTGTTGTCTCTTCAGGGAAGTCCACTGAGATTTATTGCTGAGCCAGTAATGAATTTTTAAGCTGTCAGAGAATAATGTAAATGAATGGGATATGTATCTGTTACACAGCCATTACTAAGTTAAAATACATGCACAAAATTCTTGTTTCAAGTAGAGGTTAAAGCTTTAAGTAAGTTTGGACACTGACCGTGCTGTTTATAAAAAACCTGCACACCACTGGGGTGAGAGCAATTAAGGTAGCAATAACAGCGTTCAGAAGAGCTCCATTAAAAAGAAAGTCATGGCTGCTGGCTGAAACGCAGCATCAGTTAATATTTTTAGATAGCATTTGACAATAGGCTGGTGGGGGTTGGGTATTTTTCCCAGATTCATAGCAGAAAACAGGTTAGAACATCGCATTTGGGCCTAAACCAAGGTCCATTGCCATTAATCGGGTGGCTCCTGTTTAGAAAAATGAATGTCACCAGTGGGACTCTGTGACATGTGAGCATCTATGATGACATCCTGTTCTTTCTTGGTCATCAAAGTGGTCAGTTTTTGGTTGTTTACAAGGTATTTTTGGTACTTACATGTACAAAAGAATTCCATTCCTGGACATGTAGACCTGCACATGTGGACAACTATGTACATACCGAGACTGGGGCAGCAAACTATGAGACCACATGCACCCCTATCTTTTTCCCTCAAATAGGTAAAGCCAGAGGGTATGTGGCTCAGGCCCCATCTACACATTACACTTGAGTGGTTACCAGTTAATCATGTCATAAGTGGTCACCCAGCCACATATTCAATCAGTTAATGGTGTGATTAAAAAGGGTAATAAGCCACAAAGGTATTCAAAAAATATGTGAAATAACTTTGAAGCTACTTCAAGTCATGCCATTAATTGAACATGTGGCCAGAGGCCCCTGTGACTAAAAGCCCCATCATTAGGGACCTAGTGAAATTAAGGAGGCAGGTAGGCAATTTCACAGCTAACTGCCATTTTCATAGTTTATTACGGCAAGACCCTTCCCCTCCCTCCACTGCTGACTGGATGAAAAGGCCACTGTTCAGGTGGTCCCAACCTTCAATAAGTTTCTTTTTTTCAGCTATTTAGCTAAAAATCAAGGGGAATACAGCTTTTACTTGGGTTACCCGGCAGTTGCCCCACCCTTGCTGCTGACTGTCTGAAAGGGCTACCCTTCAGGTGACTCCGCCCCTCACTGCTGATTGGCCAAAAGCTGCTGTTCATCCAGTTCCCTCCCTCACCACTGATTGGCAGAGGGGCAGGGCCACACGATAGGTAGCCCTCTTGGCAATCAGTGGCAGAGGGAGTGGCTGCCATCTTGGCTTCCTTTCTGTGTGCTGGTGTTCATTAGAACTGCTGTCTCCAACTGGAAATCTTGCATTTTATTTTCAGTAAGTGCCTTTTTTCCCCAGTAATGGGCCAAAAATTATGGGGAAATGCCACTTTTTGCTGAAATGGCCTCAAATCACTGTTTCTGTGAAAAACACAACATTGCAATTTGATTTAAGTCCCTACCCATCATGACTGGAGTTCCCAGCTGCAGGAGGGCTGATATGCACCCCTGCACCTGGGCCTCCCAACTGACAGGGCTTTTAGCCACAGGGAACTCCCACACACCCTCACAGCCTGGAGCTGCAGCTTCTGCGATCTCCCAGCCATGGGAGTACCCCACACACCCCCATGGCTGGAAGACTGCAACAGATGCTATCTCCCAGCTGCCAAGGTATGTGGGTGTTACCAGATTTGCCCATCACTTTGGGGTGTGCTCATTTATTAGGGATATGTTTTTAGGGTCTTTGTAATTCCATTCATGTGCTGCTTGTGTTACTTGTGTTTCTATATGGAGCTGTATCTCTCCCTTCTGCAAGCCCTCACCCCCAATGGAGCTATCTTGCAGGACTCAGTTTCAATTGAGCTGGGTTCCTCCAGTCACCAAATCAGTCATACACACAAACACACATAGATTAACATGACACGCCTGACCCGGCTGGGTTGATCAGCATGGACAGGCTGACACCCCCATATGCCAAAAATCAGTTCATTAAAGGTACCAATGAAATGCAGTCAGACACAAGCACTCAAGTGAACAGAATACCTCTGAGTCCGGCTGGGTGTCCAGCTGACACCCTCATGGGCCAGCATTCAGTTCATTAGGGCACGTCTGAGCCAAACTGGGTCACTCAGACTGTACAAGCTGACCCCCTTATGTGTTTCGAACTCAGCACGTCCCAATCTTTTGTTCTAACTGTCCTAGTAATGGTAGCCTCTTGATACATAAACCCAACAGTATTTCTGGGCTTCACAGCTTAGGTAAAAAAAGCATTGCTGCAGAGCAAGTGGGGAAGGAGAAGTAAAGAAGGAAAAATACACCCAGTTACCACCAGTTTGACTATAATAGTTATTTATTGCTAAGTATATGAAATATATAATGGTACTAGTAGTAATAGACATGCAAAGGAAAACAAACACAAACAATTACAATACTACCCTGGTTTCACTAAATATTTGGGGAAACTTAGCTCAAGTTTAAGTAATACAGTTCAGGTTCAGAAATCTATGCCTAGAGAAAAAAAAGAAAAGAGAGACAGAGCAAGAGCTGAGATCTCACCAGTCCAAGGCACTTGGGTTCCAGTGCTGACAGGTAAAGTTCTTAGCACAATCCTTGAAGGAAGATGATCTGTTTCTTCCAGCTTCTCAGGAACAACAGCAGATGGTGTTGGAGAGATTTATCCTCTTCAAGTACACCTTTGCTGCTTTTATACCCTCATTTCAGCTTCTTCAAAGCATTCTTTTAATAGTGTAAATAATTGTCTTTTCTATTGATAAGGGGTTATCTGGTTTGGAACATCTCAAGAAACTGATCAATAACCAGAAAAACATAAGGTTAAGAAGTAACCAGACACTTAGAAGCCAGCTTGAAATTCTTATGGATAGCAGATATACTGATGGGATACTTCATTATTTCTTCAGAAACAATAGATAGCTTGCAGCATCAGGGTTTTGTATTTTTACCTGCTGTGAATAAGCCTCAGCTTAGCATGAGTGTTCATAAACTTTTGTGGAGAGGACTTCCACCAGTCGTCCTGAGAAAAGTATGACAGCACTTGTGGTCAGGGCTCCAACGGGCTGGACGCTGTGATGAACTCTTTACCTTTGTTCAAATGTTGCCCATACCACTTCTGACTCGGTCTCTTGCCTCAGCATTCCCTAACCCGGCAACCGAGTTGTAGTCAATCAAGTTTAACTAGGCCTCCCATAGTGGGACCGGGGAAAGTACGGCCCGAGATGCCTTTTAAACTTACTTCTGCTTAGTTCTGGGTAGATGAGGTGTAGGGGGAAGGGAGGTGGGGGGGGGAGTCCTTTGTAAATCCAGATTAGAATTGGTCTGATAAATGCTGAGCTGGGTGTGTGTGTGTGGGTTGATAAGCATTTGGAGCACAGATTCCCCATCATGCAGTGCTCCTCTGCTTTTCTGATCCCAGAATTCATTGTGGTCCTTGCCTTGGAATCTCTGTTCTCCATCCTGAATGCTAATGAACGTACATTCCTGTCCCATCTCCCATTTAAATGAGTTGTCATCTGTTTCCATTTTGGATGCACATGAGGCCTAGGGCAGTTGTTTCGCTCTTGTCACCCTTATCTGGAGGGCTTTAGGTGTGTCTCCCACTGCATCTTCATTGCCTTTCGTAATTAGTTCTTGTTCAGGTAGAGGTTGGGGAGGGGAAATTCTCTGTGAGTCAAACAGGTTGCATCCTGTGCCAGGGTTCCCAAGAACACAGAGCTGAGAGGTAACATGGTGCACCCTCACAGCTGGAAGCACTGTTACCTGAAGGGGCTCCCAACCATGGGGGCTCATTTCCTGCTAGTTCAGGGGGAGCCCAGGATTGAGCTCCCCCTGCACCAGCATTAAGGCATGATGCGATCTGATTTGTGATCCCACGATCATGCCTCCTGCCATGCACATACACTATGGGAGGAGGCACAATTATTTGGATCACACATTAGATCCTATCACACCTTTCCCTGCACATGTAGAGGTGCCCTCAGAGAGGTGGCTGTCAACCTGGCAGGAAGGGAGCCCCTTTTTCTATCTGGGGACTCTTGCTTCCTGTAAGACAGAAGCTTCCCCATGTGCTGACCTCCAACCATTTCTTCCAGTGACTATATGTATAGCTCCACTTCAAAAGGAGTGCAAAAGAAGGGAGTGAATAACATCTATGTTGTACAGGCAGTCCTCAACTTATGGCATTTTGATTTACAGTGATTCGCACTCTGCCATTTACACCCCTGTCATTACTAACAGTGCCAGATCCTCATGCTTACGACAGGCAACAAGCTGGGCGTGGAGCATTGCAGAGGGATGGGACACTTACCAGAGGTAAGCTCAGGCAGTGGCTCCTCCCCATGGCCATGTACTCCTGGAAGCAAGGCAGGGACAGGGGTTGGGGGCTGGCATGCGCTCTGCCGGCTCTGGGGAACTGCTCTGCAGGCTCCACCAGCTCCAGGGTACTGCTCCGCAGAGCCCATCCCTGCCCTTGCCTTGCCTCACCTCGGGGAGGAGCTGCTGCCTGCCCCGCATGAGGACCGAGGAGCTTACCTTTGGTAAGTGACCCGTGCTGTCCCTGGTGCCTCCCTTCCATTTCTATCAATCGATTGTGTCCAGCCCATGGCCTTCTGATTAAATAAAATTTTATCTGATTAGTTACTGCGTTGCACTTTAGAAAGCTTTGTACAGCATATATCATTTATCAGTGTACGTCATTTATATTTGATTAAATTGTTGATTTAAATATCTATAAAAAGTTGGGCATCAAGCCTGTAGCAGGGTGACACCCTAGGGTAGCCGTGCTCTCCCCTAGGGTGTCCTCCATACCGTGCCAAACATTCTCTGAGCGCCCTGGGAATCTCGCCTACCATGTCTTTGATGTTATGTAGTTATTGTAGGAAGGCTGCCCTTCGTTCCCTTGGCTACAGTTCTGCTGCTACCCCGCATCTCGGTTCTATAATGGGGTTCCAGGCACCCCAGCCTTATGAGCTATGCGTGGCTCCAACCGCCCCTGTACCACTCCCCAAGCCTCGCAGATGTACCGGACGTTGTTTGGTCTGTTTCACTCTCTGGGCCCCACAGGCACTCTGGCTTATCTTGCAACCTGTGCCTCACCGGCACTTCCGGCTTGTCTCGCAACCGTGCACCCTGGCACCCGCCAATTGCTGCCCACTCTCTGGGGCTTCTTGCACTGCCCCCTTTTCTCTGGGGTTACCACCACCTTGGGGCTCAGGTGGCTGTACCTGTGCCTGGCCCCTAATCTCCTCCTCGGGGTCTCGAACCCCCTGCAGGGCTCAGGTGGCCTCAGCCTTACCTGGCCTCCAATTCTCCGCTCCCCTTCTCGGGGCTGTGGTCAGTCCACCCTCTCTGGCGCCGGAGCCCCACGCTACCGTGGAGCCCCTGTGAGGCCTCCTCCAACCCCTAATAGCTTCACCTGGTCCTCCAGTGTAACAACAACAAAAACAGCCAATCGGCTATAACACAAATCTAGACCTCATGGCTAAAAAGTCCTCCAAACCACACTGCAGGTGTTCCATCTCTCATCCATGTCACTAGCTGCTTGCACATCCAGGCCTTTTCTCTTTCACCTATTCAGAACCCGGCTTCTTCCTCCTTGGCCACAGGCTGCCTTCTCCCTGGGCTTTGGCCTGCGATTTGTATCTGAGCCAGGCCCTGCCCCTTCCGTTCAGCTGACCAAACAGGTCAACTCCTTCCGGTTGCCCCTAGCAACCAGCATCTGAGCCACTACTCCGGCTTTCCAAGTAGCAGGCACCTTAGTGCCCTGCTACAAAGCCCTTGGTCAGGAACGTAACCCCCTATTATAACATTGTTTCTATTGGAAAATCAGATTCAACTTAGATCATTTCAACTTACAGCGCCTTTTCCATGAACATAACCTGCTGTAAGTGCGAGGACTGCCTGTCGTTGGACTCCTGTGCTGGGCAATTGGTGATACCCAGATTCAACCATTCTCTTGTCAACTGGGGCCTAGAGTCCAAGACATCCAGCTTTCCAGGTGAGTGCCTTAACCACTGAGCTATAGGGATGAAAGATGGATAGGCACACTTACTATTTCTGTTCCTCAATAGAAGTCCAGTAGTCATGGGTTTTGGCTGACTCCATTTTCAAGCATCAGAGGTTGCTATGCATTCACAAGAGATGCATGTATGTGTTATTGCTGCTACTGTCCACACAACAAAGTATTGTTATATAGTTGTCCACATATGCAGAATGGCACACCTGCTCTACCACCCAAGATGGAACCTAGATGTACTCTGCCCACTAGAATTGCTTCATACATATATAGGCTTCCTATGCCACTTTGCTTTGTTCTTTCAACTTAATTGTGGGAATATATTATTTTGTAATAGCTGCAGCAGTCAATTAAGATAGTCTTAAATGAGTTTTAATTTCTGACTTATATCCAATAAAGACTTGACCTCTTATTTATATAGTTATTTACTTTTCTGAACAAGCTGATCTCATAATGGTTGTGATTTCAAGATTTTATGCACTGGAAAACCAAATTTTACTAGTCTGGAAGAGGTGATTACGTGTGATGATCAAATTTTTCTGAACTCACAGGCCAGACTTGGCATTCTAGGTGCCTGATCCAATCAGTGAAAAGACTTGAATTAACATCAGTAGGATTACATAGCTACTAGGGTTGTGTGAAGCTTCAGGTGCTAATTTGATTCAGAGGAGATTTGACCCAATTCGGTGACCGAATCTCCAAATCTGAATTGAATAAAAAGGTCCAAATCTATTCGAAGCTCTCCAAATCTTCAGAAAAGATTCAAAGAGCTTTGGTGATTTGGGTAGTCCCTGCCCACTGCGGCAGGGAGCTGGAGCCAGACTCCAAGCTGGTAAGTAGAGGGTGGGGGAGG
>NW_017728906.1:48406272-48408180 GCF_001723895.1 Crocodylus porosus | reverse complement strand
CCCCACCCAGCCCAGCTCCAGCACTTTAAGGGGAAAAAAAACAAAACAAAAAAATCCCCTGAACTCACCAGCTCTTGCAGTGGCCTTGGGGATTCAGGGAGCTCATGGAAGAGCCCCCCCCCATGCAGCATGGGACAGTGGGGGGCAGCGGGGATCACTCCCCTAAGGGCAGGAACTGATGAGTCCGGGGGGGGAGTTCTTAAAGGGCCAGAGCTGGGGTGGACAGGGCAGCCATGGGGGGCTGGGACAGTAGGGAGGGGTCAGGGGCTCATGAAGAGCCCTCCCACACAGCGTGGGGCAGTGGGGGACAGCAGGGATCACCCCCCCTGCCCGGCAGCACCTGGTGAGTGGGGGCTTTTTTTTTTCCAAAGTGCCAGGAGCTGGGGCAGGCAGGACAGCCATTGACAGGGCTGGGAGAGTGGTTGTGGGATAGGCCTGGGTGATTTGGAGATTCAGAGATTCAGCAGAAGCTTCACGTCAGATTCGGCCAATTTGATTCGGGATAGCGATTCGAATCACTGAATCGAATTGCTATCCCCCAAATCAGCTGAATCCGAATCCGAAGCGAATACTAGCTGCTTTGCATAGGCCTAATAGCTACCTCTTAAACTTCTAAAGCTACTCTATCATGATCTTGCTGTCCTTCCTTCTTCAAGAGACACTCCCTAAACTTCAAGTTAGGTGCTAGCTTATCAGGTCTAGTAAGAGAATCTAAAAAGGTTTAAGGATTCTAGTAATATATTAGTTGGGCTGCCTGTCGAAATGTAATTTATAAATAGTAGTCTTATCCACGGTATTCATTATGTGAAGACTTAAGTTCTTACTCATTTTTTATTTCATGTATTTTTCTGCTATAGACGCATTAAAAGAAGAACACCTATCCTGAGCTTAAGCCACCTTACCATTGATTTAAAAATATAATATTGATGTTCGTTATACAATCAGGAGAGCAGTACATTTCTGCCCACTTGCATATACCAACCATGCATCAGAATATCTAAAAAGCAAATCATCAGTCAGTATAAATGAGCATAGCTGTACTGGCTTCAAGCTTATTTTAGCTGAAGATATGAGCCCAAATCTCTCCTCATTTTCCAGGCCATCCCCATACATTTAAAAGTATCAGTGATTGATCCCTCATTCTTGGTACCAAGCAGGTTCTTCCTCCCTGAAGGCATAGTCCCCATAAAGATATAGCTTTGACCTTGCAAACTTTGTTTGAGGATATATATTTCAAAACTTTTTCTAATATGCACTTTCTCCAATAACTGGAAAAGGAGAATCTTGCTCCTTGATGAGCTCAATAGCTGTTTTATTTTCATGGTATTTGCAAAATCTTCCCAAAACACAAATTGCCCATTCTACATCCACAAACTTTACAAACACCCAAATATAACATTCTCCTAAAATAAGGGTTGTAAGAATTCCACCATAAGCTGAACCTGGCTGGTGGGTAGTATACTCTGGCCTATCCTCACCTTCATCTTCAATACAGAGGTATATCCCCTTGATATCCAGGGCCAAATTTTGATCTCACTCACTCTCTATTGACACCTGGAACTAGAAATAAAATGTAGATTAAGTTACTCCGGATAACCAATGTAACAGAGAATAGAACCTGGCCCACTCTTTCACCCTTTCTGTTTTAGAGAACATACGGAGTAGGCATGTAGTAACCTAGTTTACTAGTTTCTGGTAGCTTCTAAATCCTACAAATCATAGCAGCAGTATGTGTGGTGGTAGGCCTTACACATTTGTATATATTTACTAAATGTGGCTATTGAAGCCAAAGTGTGTCCTTTTGGTCTCTGCATATGTTTTTGTTGTGTAAATAGCAAAAGACACTATGTATTTCTGTTGACTTCACAGAACTCCTAGTGCTGCTGAAACTGTTGAGAGAGTTTGGAA
>NW_017728906.1:48384690-48405797 GCF_001723895.1 Crocodylus porosus | reverse complement strand
TAAATACAGCCTGCAAAAATTCCTCAGGGGTTCGGAGTAATCTGAGTCTTTGACTCTGCTCTGACCCTATTTGCAAATACACCTTTTGTGCTGCTAATAAGTGTGTGTCTGTGATTTTGGTGGCCTCCAAGAAATGGACCGCAATCTTTTGCAACATGCACGTGCAATTGGTGCACTTGAATAAATTCTAGAGCTTATTATTCCAGAGTTTTTTCCTCCCACACATGCCATTTGAATGTGCACCCAGGAGCAATCAGCTCCAGAGTTTATTCATGCACAGCATGTACAGCCCAGTCAGAGCGGCCCTGGCTGCCCAGGGTCAGCCTGCCAGCCTGGGACTGCTCCAACCAGGCCCAATGTGCTGCAGAGGGGCTGGCTGGGGCACGAGGGTGCTTTAGCGTAGGGCTAGCTGGCAGGCAGTCCATGCACTGAAGCACCCTCATGCCCCAGCCAACTAGGTCAGTGTCTACATGTGGCCTGCTGCACATGAAAAAAATCCACAGCAGGTATTGTATTTACATGTACTACCCTGCTGCAGCATTTATTTGTTTCCTGCACCCTAATAGGGCTGCATGTGTAGACACTAAGATGTTTACTATGGAGTTAATTAGTCCGCTCACTAGTAAGTATCTTGTGTAGACACACTCACTGTGTCTGACAGTAGGAGCAGTTACTTCAGAAGAAAGTACAAGAAAACATGCAGCAGCCAGTTAGGAAATATCTGGAGAAGAATTTGGTCATTCTCTCCTAATCCCAGCAGTTAGTGTATTACTTGATTATGAATCAGGATGAGGTTCGTACGGCTTCTAATTATGTAAATATATTCCAGATTCATTTCTACCAGGACATCTTCTGTTGAACTCCAATTTGTAGGTTCACACTTTTTCACTTGCAAGTGCTGAATTAGAATATATTTGGCATGACCTGGATAAAATTTTATGAGGTTTATGCTGAAATGGAATTTTCCATGATTCTGTGCATATGCTTCTGAAGAACAAAGATGTTTTAACCAAAATTGTGAATAAATGTGCATTTACCTTCCAAACATTTTCAAACTCTGTTACATCTGTACACGAGGAAAAATCTCTTAGAGACAAATCTACCTTGTTCATGTAGGTACCTATGTTTATCAATGCCAGTGCCTAAAAGGACTCACTCTGTTTACAGGATATAACTACTACCACTTTTGCATAGTGAATGACAGAGACAAAAGGATAAAACCCTGATTCTGAGATTTCCTCTGAGTTTTCTGGTTTCAGTCCTCCCATTTTTTCAGTCTTATGATGCCGCTTTCAGAGCTGTGATTCCCATCAACCACTGCTTTAGTAGGGACAACCAAAACCATTGTGCTGAAGAACTCCTAAGGTGTCTAAGGAGATACCATTAGTATAACTCAGTGGTCACCAACCAGTCGATCTTGTTCAACTGGTTGATCATACAGCCTCTGACGGTTGATCTCAGTCTGTCAGAGGCTCCAAAGTTGGGAGCAGTGGGATGCACGTGGCTGAGCCACAACCCCTGCCGCCTGGGCCAGGCTGGATGAGTGGTGTCACAGCCTGGGCGGTTTGTCCAGGAGGTGAGGGGGCAGGGCATGGGGCAGGGCGGGGGCTGGGGTGGGGTAGAGGCCAGGGACCAGAGCGGTAGCTCTTGGGGTGCTCTTTGCTTACAAAAAGTGATCTTCACCATAAAAAGGTTGGAGACCACTGGTATAACTCCTTCTCTTATATTTTGACATTTCTGACCACATTTTTACTCTAATAAGGAATTATGGGCCAGATCCAAAAAAGGAATTTGAAGCCTAAAGTGAAGAAGATAGAATTAGGTATCTAAGTGGAAGTGAATGATCCACAGAAACTCACTCTCATGATAAAGGGCTTGTCTATAAGACATCAAGGGACAGTCCAGGGAAAGACGGAGCTGTCTCTCTAAGCCCCCTAAGCAGACCACATATAAAACACCTCGAAAGAGTTGAATTAATCACAAAACATAGCATGCTTAACTATTTTAATTGGAAAACAGTGATGGTGGTGCCCACTTCTGCAAAGCATATTTACCTGAATCCAAGATGACTATGAATTTAAGATGACCCAACCAATATTAGATTCCATACATGGAAATTCGATTAATTGTGTTTCAGTTTTCCAGGTAGAGAATCTAATTAGCAAAGATATTTATTAAATTAACGCCCCCCCCCTTACTACAGTAGGAAAACAGTGATAGGGGGGCAGATAGCTGGGGGGGTCAAGTAACTGGGGATCCAGGCAGCCCCCTTGCCCTCTGCCCCCACCCACTTCTTCCCCCTGAAGCCTGCTCCCCCCATAGTGCCAGTTCTCCCTGCCACCTGGTCCCCCAGTGCCTGTCCCCCACATTCTCTCCCTGATTCCCCTCCGTAGCGCGCGCGCGCACACACACACACACACACACACACACACACACACACACACACACACACACACACTCCTTACTGTCAGATGTAGCTCCAGCATCTGAGTACATGGAAGTGTGGCCCCTGCCCAACCACACAGCAGTATCCCAGGGCCAGAGCTGTACTGCTTCTGATTGGCTGAAAATGGAGCCAGAGCCAGAGCTGCACCTGACAGTAATATGAGGGGGCAGGCAGCTACTGTGCCTTGACTCTGGCCCTAAACCTGGGTCAGGGCTAGAAAGCTGTAGCAGCTGCCTGCCCCTTCTCCCCCTCGTACTTGAATCCAAGACGAGGAGCTATTTTCCCCATGTTGAATGGTGAGGAGGGTGGAGGAAGGAACCTTATCTTGGATTCAAGTAAATATGGTAATAGCCCACTCGTGCAGGAAGCAGGAGATCTGGGTTTTAGGCCCTCCTCAGCCTGGGAGTGTTCAAACCAACATTTTACACCTTCCATGAAGGTGCTCTATACCCCAGGTTAGTTGGGGACACTGGGCTGGTTGGGGACACTGTACCCCTTCTGTTGAAGCTGGGCAATTGTAAAAATATTCATGGGTCAGAGAGACAGAAAACAAGGGGGAACCTGACTTTGCAACCCAGTGATTAGGCACTCCCTTGGAAGAGGAAAATCATGGGTTCCATATGCATTTTGAGGAGTTATGAAATAACTTTAATTAAATAAAATTAATTAGTTCCTCAACATCTTTAAAAATCAGGTCTGTAAACAACACCAGAGTAGTTAGAACATTCGTTTACACCACAGATTAATAGAAGTTTTGGTCAGAAGGGACCTTAGCAGATCTTTGAGTCTGACCCCCTGCCCTGGGCAGGAAAGAGCTCTAGAGTCAGATGACCACAGCCAGGTGTATGTCTAGCCTCCTCCTCCCTTGGATGCCCATTCCAAAATTTGGCCACCCTTACCATGAAGAAGTTTTCCCTTTTATCTAGCCTAAATCTGCTCTCCATCAGTTTGTGGCCATTGTTCCTAGCTATCCCAAGGGGTGCCCTGGTAAACAAAGCATTTCTTGCTGTCTCTCCCCCCTTTCCCGCCACCCCCCATGAATTTGTAGGCGGCCACAAGATCACTTCTCAGCCTTCTCTTGTGGAGGCTGAAGAGATCCAGGTCCCTCAATCTCTCCTCGTAGAGCTTTGTCTACAGGCCCCTAACCATACGAGTGGCCCTTCTCTGAACCCTCTTGAGGTTGTCCACATCCTTCTTGAAGTGTGGTGCCCAAAACTGGACATAGTACTCCAACTACAACCTGACCAATGTTGCATAAAGGGGAAGTATCACCTCCTTGGACCTGTTTGTCATGCACATGTTAATGCATGATAAAGAGCAGTTAGCTTTACTAATCACTTCATCACACTGATGAATCGTGTTCATCTTGGATTCAACAGTGACTCCAAGATCCCTTTCCACTGCTGTGCTGCTGAGAAGGTCCTCCCCCAGCCTGTAAGTGCACTGGTGATTCCTTCTCCCTAGGTGCAGCACCTTGCATTTGTCCTTATTGAACTGCATCTGATTCTGTTCTGCCCACTTTCTAACCTGTCCCGATCCAGGTTATGGGTTAACTTTACCCCATAATTTGGAATCTTCTGTGAATTTGGACAGAGTGCTTTCCACACTCTCATCCAAGTCACTGATGAAGACATTGAAAAGCACTGGTCCAAGGATCAAGCCTTGTGGGACTCCACTGCCCACATCTTTCCAGGTCGATTCCAACTCATCCACCACCACACTCTGGGTGTGACCCCTAAGCCAATTTGCCACCCACCTAACCCTGTAATCATCTACATCAGTCACTCAGTTTATCTATAAGAATATAATGAGATACTGTATCGAAGGACTTCTTAAAATCCAAGTGATGACATCCACTTCAATCCCTGTGTCTAAGCATTTTGTAACCTGGTCCTAAAAAGAAACAAGGCAGGAGCTACCTGCTATGAATCCATGGTGGTTGCCTTTTAGCATTGCTTTCCCCACTGGACTCCCACAAATGTGATCCTTAATAATTTTGTCAAAGTTTTTCCTGAGGATAGAGGTGAGACTAACTGGTCTATAGTTACCCAGATCCTCCTCCCTCCCCTTACTGAAAATAGGGACTACATTGGCCCTTTTCCAGTCCTCTGGGACCTGACCCAAGCACCAAGAGTGCTCAAACAACCATGCCAATGGCTCTGCTATGGCACCAGTCAATTCCTTCAGCACCCTTGGATGAAGATCATCCGGGCCTGCTGACTTAAACACATCCAGCCCCTCCAAGTGTCTCTTCACTAAGTCAGTGCTAACAGTTGATGGGTTTTATGCCTGTCTATGATCCAATTGGGAGATTTCTCCTGATCCGAGTTCATGAATACAGAAACAAAAAATTCACTTAAGAGCTCAGCTTTGTCCCCCCTATCTGTCACTAATTGCCCTTGTTTGTTTTGTAGGGGTCCTATGCTACCCTGCATCTTCTTTTTGCTCCCTGTATAACTGAAGAAGGACCTTTTGTTGTCTTTTTGTTGCCAGCCTAAGTTCTATTTCTGCTTTGGCCTTTCTGACTGCCTCCCTGCAAGTGTAGGCCAAGTAGGTATAATTTGCCTTGGTAGCTACCCCCTGCTTCCACAGCCAATATGTCTTTTTTTTGCCCCAAAGCTTTCCTGGATTTCCCTGTTCAGACAAAAGGGTTTCTTGGCCCCTTTGCCCTTTTTCCTGCGCAAGGGGATTGTGTCCTTCTGCACCCAGAGGACTGCTCCCTTTAAGAACGACCACTCTTCCTGGACACCAACCTCACCAATTCTCCTGTTCTTCCATGCCTCGCTAACTAATATCCTGAGCATGCTAAAGTTAGCCTTTCTGAAGTTTAGCACTTCTGCCTTACTGGTTATCTTTCCTACCCTATGCTGGATAGTGCATTCAATCAAGTGATGGTCACTATCCCCTAGGTTACCTCGTGTCAGTTGGTCCCTCCACCAAATCATCCCCTGTAGCCAGGACCAAGTCCAGTAAGGCATTTCCCCTAGCGGGACCTCTTGTGTTAGGTGAAGGTCCTGTATTCAGGTTAAGAACCTACATGAACGGTTGGATCTAGCTGACTGCTCCTCCACACTGATGTCTGCGTAGTTTAGGTCACCTGTGACAATCATGTCCCTTGACCGTATGGAGAATTTCATGTCCAACTCCTCCTCCTGATGTGGTGGTCTGTAGTAGACCCCCACAACCAAGTCCCTTTCCCCCTGACCTTGTTGCATTCTGACCCACAATATCTGAATTTGCCCCTCCTCTGATCCCATCTTGACTATGGAAGATGTATATTGCTCCTTCACGTAGCGAGAAACACCTCCACTCCTTCACGTAGCAAGAAACACCTCCGCCTTTTCTCCCTACTCTAACCAGATAGTTCTCAAAGTGTTACTCCCTCTTTGCCTTAATTAATAAAAGCACGAATCCAATTAACATTTTACAAATGAGTAACTTTATTCTTTTAAGTGATCTCTCCCTGGAAGAGATTACTTAAAAATGGGGGAGACACTCAAGTATTTTAATCACTTGCATTGTACCAAAGTTAAATGACTTTATTTGTGAAAACTGCTTGAAGAGGCACAGTTTGTTAATTTTATAGAATTACTCTGGGTTCAGTATAGGAAGACTACAGAAAGGAAAGGGTGATACAAATAGCTGTAAACTCTTTGGGAGTAGGAAAAATAGGAGTGTGTAAATATTAAATCAACCTGTAAAAGGAAGGCTGAAAGTGGCCAGGAAAATATGCAAATTGTAAAAAAAACAAAAAATAAAACAAAACAAAACAACCCTCCCCCCAAATTTCCAACAATGGTTAATAAAAACCTTCCCATCAATACAAACACATTAATTGAATATGGACTGAATTCTACTTTGATACATGAGGCCAGGCCCAGGGTGCCTTAATCGTACTTGTAGAAAGCCGGATTGCACAATTTAATTTAGAAGCAGCAGTGTCTTAATTTTTTCCTTTGCTAGTTGGCAAACATCAGTTTCCTCCCTTTTTTTTCTCTCTGTGACTAATTTTTAAATTAAATTAACATAACTCACTTCTATTTGAAAAAGAAAATCAGGGCACTTTAATACAGAAAAAATGTGCTGGGATAAGGGAATAGAGCTTACAATGCATTGTCTTCAGGGCCTACCACAACAGAAGTTCCCAATCTGCTTTGGCTCAATATAGACTGTGGGTGATCATGGCAGGAGGGCTGGGGTACAGATGCAAGATCATGTGGATAGCAATGAGTATGTGTGATAAGTTTAATTTCAGTGTGGACTGAAGCAGGGACACATTACCAGATGACTGTTTTAAGTTGGAATCGTCAACTCAACACAATAGGGAGGAGACTGTTATTACATATTGATGAAGGAGTATTTTACTGTAGTTTTTTCTAGAGAAGAAGTGTGGCAGGGCAATTAAGGTGACTTGTTTGGCTATAGAAGCATGAGATAAAGCCATGCTCCGCATTTGTGCTAAATACTGTCCCCCAGCCAACCCAGTTAGAAATAGGTATCTGGTCATTTGGGCTAGGGTGCCAGATTGAGTGCCATAAGCCTCAGAAACTGGTATGTTTAACCATGTTAGCCCAATGGGTTGTTGTGGACTGGTAGACCTTTGGTATCAAGAATCATCCACTGTTGCTGTTGAATGAGAGAGCTGTTACCAGCTGCATATTTATGTTTTCCTGTACTAAGTATAGATCAGCCTTCATTAGGCTGAATAACTGTCTTGTACGTGGATCCTATATGTCTACTTTAACTATCGTATTTTTCAGTACTTATACTAACCTCTGAGAAAGATGCTGAGGTCTGTGAACCTGTGAAGAGCAGACTTCGCTGTGTACTGGATTTTGGGTGCAGAAACTCCATAGTCAGGATTGTTTTCTAACATTGACTTTAAAATGCATAAATTCCCATTTTTTTTTCTAAAACTGACTTACCATTTAACAAAGGGTTAGCTGTTAGCCTTTTGAATTTCTGCAAGGATTTGGTTTGGTTTCTCTTCCTAACATTTAAATAGAATATCTCTGGACTGAAATTTTTCTTTGACATAATTTTCTCAAAAAGCTTTGTCTAGTCACGTAAAGCTTGAAAAGGAGGTGGGATGCGAGAAGAATAGGTTCAGTTGGGGGTTGATTTTTAAATGTTGGGTTTAAGAGTCTTTTTAGCTATTACACATGTTATAGATGAAAGTTTGTGTTGTGCACACGAACCAGATGGATGGAAGACAGACACATGCAAACTTCATGAGTTGGCTGGAGCTTAATGTATCCAAGTATGACTGATGGCATGGAACTGAAGCCAAGTCTAAATGACAGGCCAGTGCCCAAGCCAAAAAACCAACCTTCCGACTTTGTTTGAAAGATTACTAAGGGAACACCCCTCTGTTCATTTTGACCTGGACCCCATACTTTGACCTTGGGGCTGAGCTTTCAAAATATGCTATAACTGAATGGTCTACTTATGAGGCAATTGCAGAAGGAATATTGTTGCCAGGGCAGATAGGATTTGCTTCATTCATGGCCTTGGCTACTCACTGATTACAGGTCAAGTTGAAAAGCTTATTGTTTTTAATGTTTGCTATTTCATGTACAGCTGTCCATGATTTTTTTTTTTCTGGCATGTTTTGTGATGCATCAAAAAGTGATGCATCAAACTTAAAATGTTCTTTGGAAATATGATTTTGCTCAATGAAATTCTGATGAAAACCAAGAGATTTTGTGATGGAACTCTACCTGCCTCACTATGAAACCTACCCAGTTGCCTGTCAGCTGGCCTACTCAGCCTCTTGGAAGTCCACCTTGGCAGATGGACAGGAAGACAGGAGCCCCAGGCTGCCAAGCTTCTAAGTCATCATAGTTCATTGATTGGTAGCTTGTGCTCTCAGGACTTCCAGGGTTTTGACTTCTCTGGTTCCTGGGCTCCCAACCTGCTTGTCCTTCTGCTTGTCCCGTTCTGGGGATCCAGGTATTTCAGAGACCCCTAAAAACATTAAAAGCTTCAAGTGAAATGGCACTAACCTGTTTCTGGGTGTGATTTTAAAACTCCTATTCTGTAGGTAAGTTCAATTTTTTTCCTTCCTTTTCAGAATGAGAATTTTTTTTTAAATTTCAGAGTTCCCCATGGAACAGTAATTCCCATTTCCTTTGAGCCCCAGTTGAAAGCACTAGAAGAACTCAGTCCAAGGGATCTTATGAACCTTTTGATACCTTATGTAACCTCTCCCTTTAAGGCCCATGGAACAGAGTGCTAGATTTCAAAGACATAAAGGTGGCAGTGGATAGGGCGTGTATTTTTTTGGCTCCAGGAGTTTAGCATACCCTTTCTCGTGGCCTGCAACCTAGCATAGGCTTGATTGGAAGCATATCTTGGATGTCTTGATATGCCATTAGCTTTGGCAACTAATCACAATTAATTGTATTGACTTTTGTCTTTAAACATACCTATGTACATTCCCAGCAAGTAGAAGTTTCCAGGCCCAGGGTTGAGAGAGAGGATTTTGTTTTGTCTGACCACAGCCTGCAGTGCAGCATAGAAATATCTAAGGTAGCTCTAACCCAGGAAGCAGTCTAGCCATAACAGCTGCAAATAGCAAGAAA
Source organism: Crocodylus porosus (assembly GCF_001723895.1). Classification (NCBI taxonomy): domain Eukaryota; kingdom Metazoa; phylum Chordata; order Crocodylia; family Crocodylidae; genus Crocodylus; species Crocodylus porosus. Next base: position 48,396,767 of record NW_017728906.1, on the reverse strand, counting down.
CAGGGTAACTTAAGCAACACTGAACTCCATGCTGCACTAGCTAAACTGCTGCTGGTATCCAGCTTCACTGGTTTAAACCTAGTTTGGGTATCTCTGCATGACTGCAGTATACACTGTAGAAATATCTTTCCCCTGACAAGTATGTAGTAAAAGTCAGATGACAACTGACCAATAATTCATAGCTGACCATTAAATCCTGGCCATCATGGAGCAGTGTGTTCAGGCAACATTCCAAATTGTTGATGATGATTGTTGTTGTCTCTACATTTGGTGGATTGTGAGTGCTCTGAATAGTAAGAAATATTCAAAGTCAGTTCAGAGGATTTTCCGTTTCAGTTCTGAACTGTTCTAAAGTACCAGATGTTGGGTCTAGATTGCTTGGTAGTGAATGTCTCCCAATTGCTGTGCTTCATTCTTGGAACTGTTTCAAGACCCCTTGGAGTTTTCAGCTGGATTTTCCCTTCAGTAAATGAGAGAGGTCCTTAGGTTGTATTTCTTTTATGGCACAAATGCAGATATGGTCTGTTGCCTCTATTATAGTCCGATAATGTTTTCCTAGTGACTCTCCCATTGATCTAACATACCATTACATCCTATCCCTATTATAAAAAGAGGCATAAAGCAAAGGAGGTCTGCTTTTCACTAGTTTTGAACTTGCTGCACAAGAACTTTTCTTTAATACAGTTCATGATGGGGTTAGAAGAGGGGAAGGCTTATTAGTCATTACCTTTGTTTCTGCTGCTGGATCATAGGCTTGCCTACAGACCTCTGCCTAGTCTCTTGGGGGCCAGGAACTAATTCCAGCATGCTTGTGCAGTCCTGAGCCTCTCTTAAGGAGAGTCTCCCAATCATGACAAATTATCTGTGCTGATTTTGTGACATGAACTGTTACCCATTAGGGAATGAGCTGACACCAATAAATTCATTTCACTTACAACCTCACACCGTGCATGAATTGAAGTTCTAGAGGTGAAAGACATAAATTTACCAGGTGGGCAGGCATGCTGCTTCCCCCTAAAACTGTGCACTTCACCTTTGCTATGTGCACTGCCTTTGCCAGGCCAACCCAACATTAATTTGGCATACAGTGGATTTCTCCTGTTATGTACGTCTCCGTTATGATTTATGCCTGCTCCTCACAGCTGTGTGAACAGCACCATTGCAAAACAAGCTACTGGCTTCACCAAAATAAAACCACAGCACCAAATACAGCCTGCCCTTCATGTTACAATATAATAACATTTACATAACAGTTTCTGTCATCAAAGCTCTGTGCAACCAATAACAAGGTAAACTTCTCTACAGCACTGTAAGGTAATACAAGCATTATTTATTATGTGAAAATTAGTTTGTGTATGTGGGGCAATACATAATAATATTCTTTGTGCTGTAGATGTTAGTCATACTGTTATGTGGTTAGCAATTCTGAAAGACTCATCATTAGGGCAAATGGCTGAAAGTTTCAGTCAGTCACTCAAAAATACTTCTAAATATTTGGTCAGATTCCTAATTTCAGTAGCCAGCAACTTTTTGAAGCCATGGGCCAGAACAACCTGGCTCAGGCCTAAGGTAGCCTGGTATTCCATCCTAACTACTGCCACTGCCACTTCTTGCTCCCTGGCTATGGTATGGGCACAGATCCCCACTGCACATTCCCTCATTCCCAGAATGCCACCAAAGCCCCCCCATCTCTACAGACTGGATTCAGTCGTTCCACAGGCCAGATCCAGCCTGCAGACCATACATTGCTGACCCCTACCTAATGTCATTGTTTGACCTCTCAAGCAAAGGGATAAAATTATCACAGTCCAAGACAGTAATGAGGCAAGCTGCAGCAGGGCAAGAGAGCAGTCATTCTATATGTTAATTTTTTAATTCAATTTTTTTATATTTTATTGCAATTGCACATAGTTATCTCTGTCAAGATCATGGCCTCATGATCATAGGTGCAGAGAATGAAAGCCAGTTCCTGTTCTGAATAATCTATAGACACACAGCTTTTGTTCTGAGGAAAAGAAAGTTCCTGTGTGGACACAACTCAGCCATAATTACTGAAATTAGGTCAGATGGGTTGTTAGAAAAGTGACATTGTTCTTGCTGTCTAGACAGTGACTTAAATTTTCCCTCCCTGCTTGCATGTTTCATTGAGCTACTTTGGAAATATTTTTGTGTAAGGCCCACTGGGTACACAATGAAAGAGAGAATGAAAGGACAAGCATCTCTCACATCCCTGCTCTATTTTTCTCAAGCAGAGCAATGGGAGGAGAAGAACAGAAAAGCTCTAGTGCAAAAAGTAGAAAATTAGTTCTGCCATAGTTGTAGAAGGGAAGACATGTCTTTTCTAGGCTTTCCTCAATATCCTTGGGAGATGCATCTTTGTCCTGAACTATTCTGACTGAGTACATTTCTCCCTGACCTCATCCAGAAGAATCCCACCCATATATGCCTGTAGCATGCCCGCTTCCCCTGGGGTGTCCATGGGAAATATGTCTGATTTATACGGACAACAGAACATAAAAGTTACTTTAATGCATATGTATATGACAGATGGTCAAGAAAAAATCAGCTCTTTTCTGTAGATAATTTCAAGTATTCAGCAAAAAATAAATAAATAGCCTAAGCTGTGTTGATTTGGAAATGCTGTCTGATTGCGTGATGGGAGCTGTAGTTCATTTGCTGTGTGCCTATAATGCATGCTCTCTAGTTAGACTTTCATCCCCATGATGGGCCAGAGATGACCCACAGGTAAGAGGAGAGGAAGATGCATTCTGGAAGCCCCAGTCTCTTGTGTGTCTTGGGAAATGTAATGACTCCAGGGAGACCAGCCCAGAGAGAAAAAAGAAACCAAACTGCATTTTTCATGAACAGTTTCAGTGTCAAGTATCTGGTTTTTCAATAAATATTATTTAGTTTTCTAGAAAGTAGATGCTTTTCACCACAAAAAAAAAGTTGAAAACCCAATGTGGTTTTTATATGAGTGTCTATTTGTCCTAGCAACTTATCTAAAATTAGAGAGTCACACACTTCACTGCCTGTATAAGCTGAGCTATCCACCCAGGCAAAGAGAGCAGCACATGAAATTGCTGCCTGTGACAGGTGTAGGTAGCAGCTTGAGGTTCTAGAAAGATTTTTCTCCCTGAAACACCAAACTAGGCACCTGCTTAATGGAAACTCAATTACAGACAAGCAGAGAAACACTGTTAAGACTTGGCCAATATTCTTATTTTGCACAGTAGCACATAAACCTCACTGAAGCCGTTTCTATAAAGTACTGACAGAAGAGCAGCTCCCCTTTGTAATTCATGGCACTTTGCAGGAAGCACCATGGGTTACAATGATTCCCTGGACCCAACAAAAGTTCACTGTTGGGTCCTAGGGGCTGGGGAATTCAGTTGCTGACTGAAAGCCTGCAGTCAGTTTCCTCTAGCAATGCTCCACCCCCCTCCCAGCCCCAGTGCAATCTTCTGAATAGGAGGGTGGGGGGACAGAGGGTCTCATTCTAAGGGTTGCCAACTGGTGCTGGAGGATGGGGTGCATGGATTGGAGCCTCCCCCCTCAGGGCAGCTCCAATCCACCCTCCCCACTCTCCAGCACTGGCTGAGAAAATCCCAAACTGAACTCCCTCTTCTCCCTTCCCCCGTCCCATGCTGAAGACAGTGCCCAAGCAGAGCTGAGCTGAAGTCAGCCCATCCCTGCATGCAGACACAAGTTACTGAAGGAGCTCCACTTTGGAGCTTCTTCATCTGAGCCCTCATGCAATAAGGATTCAGATTGTCATGGGATCAGGCCCTTTTAAAGTGTTCTGTAGTCATACATTTCTGATTGGTCACGACTATAGAGTGCTTTCAGGGTCCAGATCAGGCAAAAATTGTCACTCCTATCTGTGCCTAGACTGTCTATCAATTCCTTCATGGCTTGCTAGCTCCTTGGGGAAGGGAATATGTCTTTTCTGTCTAGAAAGTGTCTGGCACAGTTTGGGCTTTACACTAGATAAACAAGGCAGGTTGTCCAGGGGTAACATGTAGGCTGAGCAGTGCCTGCCCACAAGATCCCTGGGAAGAAGTTGGACCTCAGATTAATTCCTGAGTCCAGAATTCCCCTTGAGTGGGCCTCTTGCACAGGAGAAAGAAACAGGGCTTTTATCAGTAAAGCCCAGAGTTCTTACTCCCCTGCATGGTGTGTCAGAACGTATCATGATCCAAATACTAATAAATAATTAATAAATGTTTCAGCCAGTTTCCCCTGCTGCTGCAGGAAATGAAGATGTGGCCTTAGCAAGTTCCCCACAGTTCCAAAGAACAAGGAAAAGACATGTGGCTGGCACATGATCTTCTGAGCTCAGGCCAGCTAGCGAAAATGCAGAGCCTTTTCATTAAGAGGACCAGCACTCTGCTTTGTCAGTTTGCTGAGGCATCTGGCACTTCACTTTCTATAGACGAACACAGTTTTTTCCGTGATATTATATCCTCTCCTTGGCATATTTTCTCCTGTGCTGGTAACATTATATATATATCCTTATTCGTGATACTGTCAGTCCCTCAATAGCCAAAGCATTATTACACACATTCCTCTTCATCTTTTAGGGCTAGAAATGATACACTGGTGGTGTTGGTAGACAGGCAACTCTGCAGAGGGAGAGGTAAATTGAAGTCTGTGGCTATTTTAAAAAGGTGGGGGGAATTATAGTGGGACTTCTTTGAATGATGAATACACTCTATTTTGATTGTTTTATAAAAATCTGTTCAGGCACCTGTCCAGAAACATGATCACATCTTCAGTCAAGTGGCCAAGTGCCTTTTAGTTTTAATCATTAGATCAAATGTCCTAGTGAAATGGCCATTTGTTCAAATGATTGAAAGTTTGTCATTTGACCAAATTACTAGTCTGACAGTATGACTAACATGTTATGCCACAATGTCAAATTCTATTAATGTCACTTGAGAGAGGCAGGTGGGGAAAGGAAGGGTTAAGAAAGAAATTTTGTGAAAGCATTATTTTCCAGACACCACTCAGAATAGAGGCCTGGACTGGTCAGTGTGGGGCTCTTTGCTCTTTGCCCCCTAAAAGTGTTGAAGTGTAAAAAAGTCAAAGGTTCACCAAAAGTAACATCCCAACAGACTAGTATGGTTAAGGCACACTGGTTTCTGTAGCCAACAGCACACAAGGGAGGCGTGTGACTAGCATTGCATCTGGACACCTTTGAATTCCCAAGTTCCCAGTTATAGCTGTATTGACTGGGGACAGCCTTTAGCACATGGCTGGACCCAGGCTTATACTCACACCTTTGAGAACACAGTGAGATGCCCTCACCATCACTATGCCCCAAGAAGTCCATTTCCACAAAAGATAAAACTAGATAGCCAGGTAAGAGCTGTTCCAGTTCACTGGAGTGCCACAAAACCTGCTGTATCATAGGGAAAAGCTGGGACCACAGACACATCATTTGGGCACCATCTCTGACTGACTGTTGCTACCCGGTAATCCCATGGCTGCTGCCAGGAAACAAGCCCACCCACTCTCACTCTGTGTATGCCACATACTAAAAAAGTTCTTTGTGGTCACTGTTTTGGAGCGTTCCCTGAAAGATACTCTCTAGATTTCAGTCTCAAGTGTGCTCCTAGGAGCGGTGACTCAATAACTATGTACAACAGGAGAGAGTGGGTGGAGTTTCTTGCCAGTGGTGTCTGGATCACTGCGGAAGCAGTATAGACATTCTGGCAGTAAAGAAACATGCCTCTGCCAAAGGAACTGCTTTTAAGCATGTAACATGGCTGAAATGTGAGAAGGGTTCTGTGGGTCAGAGACACTAAGCACTGCATGCATCCAACACCTTCATGGTAGACACTTCAGTCAGAGTGTTTTAATTGACTAGCTTAGCTTGTGATGCTGGTAGTTTTTCCCCTTGGTGTTTGTTTAGTTGTCTTTCTGCCTTAAAAAGCGGGGAAGATATAACAGCAGCCACTGGAGGAAGTGAAAACTAGCATTAGAGTGGTGTTAACCTTTTCTAAACCCAATCAGTGTCTTATGACTGAAGCCAGGAGTAACTATCATTCTACTATCAGCTCTCCTGTTATTATAGAGCACTTGGGTTTCATGTGAATTGTGTCTTCCTTTATAGATGCATGAGTACAGAAAGCCTATTTGTCCTAAATAGCTATCAGAGAGATCTTACTAGCAGGGACCCAGGCCTGAAGTTCAAATTCAGATCCTCTCTGGGATGGTTTGAAAATGGTATTGTAGCTTAGATCCATCTTAAAAAACCTGAGTGCCTCTCAGTGTGACTGGGGCACCCAAGTGCTACAACGATACAAATGAATAATAATGATGATAAACTACCATATGCCCCTCAGCCGTCTGACATGGCGCATACAGGAACAACAAAGAGCACAAGCAAGTATCTGTGTGTGCATGCATCTCTGTTGTAAGATCTACCTTAAAAGCTTTTTCTGCACCTACCCATGAGACTTCAAAGGTTACAGCTTTGCTACAGTTGTGTTTGGCTTCCTCCAAGTCAATGAGTAAAATAAATAATTGAGTTGGTGGGTGCTGGCCCTGGTGGCTGCTATCAGTTGCATGACACTTCAGGCTTCCCCTTGTCTGTGACAGAGACTGAACCAGCCATTCTGGAAACAAACAAAGCAATTGCATCCATCTGGCCCATTCAGATAGTTTATAACTCCTGGCTCCCTCTCTCTTCCTCCCCTTCCCATTCCTCTCCTTTCAGAATGTGCTGTTCCAGAAGAAATGCTGTTTTAAAATGTAAGTGCTCTATGTAATGTTGTTGCTGATGAGAACAGAATAGAATAGAACAGAATAGAATTCCTAGAGATCCTAAGCCGCAGCATAGGGACAAATGGAAGATTGTCTTGTTCCCATGGGCCTCCTCCCTGGTCTGGGGGTTCAAGTAAAATTAAACCTACTAGAGCCTTTGCCTGATTCTGCAATTCCTTCCTTCAGACATTCAGATATCTGTGGTGTTAGCTGCTGCAGTCTCTTCCCTACACTGTTTGTACTCCTGTTCTACTGAGGTGTGTACTGTAGGTTTTCTTAAAGGCATATCACTCCCTGCCCTGTAGTCACCTCCCAACCACAGAGCCAGAGTTATGTGTCTCCGTCTTCTGCGACTGTACAGTGGGAAGACTCCTTTGCTTACTGCTGTGGGATTGTGACAGTAACACTGATGGCACACAGGTGATATACATATTTCTGCATGCTTACAGAAACTTGGAGACCCTGCAAATAGGCCTGCTTGACATATCCACAAGCAAAGGGGATGCTAGTATTTAAGGAGTTGCAAAGACACGTGTTGGTTATAGAAAGATTTCCAGTTTTGCCTCAGAGAAAGAAAAATGTCTCAGTCAAATCCATTATGTATTCTGTGTATACACAATGAGTTTGACTTGAGACGTATTTATGCCCAGCAATATTATGCATTCTCTTTATACACCAAGCAAGGTTACATTTTTTTTTAAATTTATATTTGCTTTTACCATACAGACATACAAACGATTTATGGTCAGACCTGCTGAATCTGAATCAGCCTGTAAACTCCAATTTATTCTGGATTAACCTCTGAAATGCTGGAGATCACTAATTTGCTCACTGCTCTTTATGTATCTTTGTGCTTAAAATCCCAGTATCTGAAATCAGATTTGGAAAAGTAGAGTTACAATAGTAGATAGATGTGTCTATAGATGCATATGGGTTGCAAAGTTCCAGTGTCTGGAATTTAGCCTGTTACAGATATAAGGGCTAACCAAAAAGTTTGGCTTTAAGTCTGAATTTCCTCAAGAGTTTGGGGGTTTTATATCTGTGTGTTTCATTTGGGTCATTCTCCAATAGAAAACACCAGCTTGTCCTTATGTGGCATGTTTTTACCAGTAGCCCTGAAAGCACAAAGAAGGATGTTTTCAGTATCCCCATTTTCTGGATAGGGAACAGAGGCAAGGTGATGTAAAGTGGCTTGCCCAAGGTAATTCAGTAGTAGAGTGGCAGAGCTGGGAATAAATCCACCCCCAACCCAGATTTCCTGAGAGTCACTCTCTGGTGTTGTATCTACTAGGTAACTTTCCTGGAATCTTCTTTGACTAAGAAGTACTTTCAAGATCAGTACAAAGTTACTTAGCAGCAAGCCAAGAGTGCCCATTCAGGTGCCCAAAGTCGGATATTGAATTCCACAGATAGTCATGTAAGCAGCCATAATTTTAGATATTAGGGTTTAGACGTTTATGTATTTAACTTCAGACATTCAGTGTTGACAATAGCCCAAATATTTTAGAATAATATATTCTATAATGTCTCTGGAAGTTTTAGAGCTTGGGTAATATATACTTATATTTCTAATGACTTGAGTTTGATCATTTGGGGGCAGAGTGCTGTTTTTTGGGCTGCAAAGGACCTCAGAATGCTTGTCAAATAACATACACATGATCATTTCTATGGGGGCTTAGGGGCAGAGAGGATAATGTGTCTTTCTAGAACTACAGAGTTGTGAGTCTGAGGTTTCCAGTGTACTTGCAGAAAAGTCTGCCACAGTGCCAACCCAGCTATGGATATAGCTGCCTGAATTCTTGGGCTGGCTGAATGTAATGCTAGCCACATTACTTCATTGTGTGCCATTGGCTATGTAGGTTGCAGTGCCTGAAACCACTGAAGCCAATGGACTACTACTACTAGTACTACTACATTAAAATATTTGAAGTCCTTGGTTTACCTCAACACTAATACTACATAAGGCTGGACTAAGGGCATCTGAATCAAATCTCAGGTGTTTCAGATAACATATTGTATAATGTTTGTGACTCAAAATTAGGCATTGGCATGCAATTACTTGCCTACCCAGAAGTAACAGACTAGCCAGATTGAACTTTGTAATGTTTTTGTAGAAGCTTAGTACAAGATCTAACTGATCAAAAATACTCAATTTTACCATAGTTTTTCTCTACCATATGCAGTATTATGAAAGACGCTGGTCAGGGATACTTACCATCAAACTACTCAGTATTCAGCTTGGTGCCAAAGCCCCAGGAGGGCATGAATTATTATGATTATTTTTAATCAAGTAACAGATACAGTTTGTGCAGTCAGGCTTTCCAGCGCAGCTTGAGCTTTTGATAAATATGTCACAATCTATGATAACTTTGCCAAGTCCTCTAATATCCTACAGCTCTGTCCCCAATGTCTGACTCTTGCAAAATGTGGAAAGGAAGAGCAAATGTCAATAAAAGCACTTTGTCTGCTTCAGGCAGATAGATAATCTGCCTCAAGGGTAAATAAATGTAGCTTCATTATCCTCTGGGAGAGGAAAGAAAGGTCCTTTGTTTACTTTGCTTTCACTCCCAATCCTTATCTGAGTACAAGGTGTATCCCACTCTTACTTATTTCAAGGATTTAGGATCTACACCTTGGTTATAATTATAAGGATGTCTCTCTCCTAGGTGCACTGATTATAACACTTTCTGCTTCTTGGTTTTATTTACACTACCCTGTCTTTTTATCAGTTCCTTGGGAGGCCCAAAACACTTGGCTGCATGAACTACAACAGATTTTGTTATTCCTCTAGAATAGATGAAAACAGCAAAGAACACCCATAGAAGAACTCTAGGCCGAGATGTAAGTGGCCTGGGCAGTGGCAGCAAAGCACGCACTGAAGGAACAGTGGTCAGATTACCTGCTACTGGAGGGGATGCGGCACCTCTGTTTTTTGCAACGGGCATATGTGTCAAGTGGTCAAAAAAACACCAGCTTTTGGCAGCAAAACAGGTGACATCTCCCCCACCAGCAGCAAATCAGCAGCTGCTGCTCCTGTGCTGCATGCTATCCCACTTCTTTACCCTCCCTGCTTCCAGAGCTACAGCCACTGCTGTGCAGGGTTCAGAGGACAGGGAGACAGGAAAATGAGGTACCCCCATCACTCCATTCTGGTGCATCCCCTACCTTAGGCAGCATCCAAGACTCATACCCTGCTCACCCACCATCATTACATGACTGGCTGTAGCCAACAGTTAACAGTTACTGCTCAGCAGTGTGATATCAGAGGATGTGGACTGCCTACAGGAGGTAATATTCCTGATGTAGAAGATAATTTGAAGAAATAATCCGACTGCTGGAGATGATAACATCATGTTAGGGGAAATACAGGTGAAATACTTCCGGCTGTCTGTGTTTCAGTTCTGTTAGCTTTAGCATTTTCCACCTGTCAGTGGTCAGGGGGAAATTCAGATGTCCTCTCTTCACTGGTTGAAAATTGAAAGGCAAAGAATCCAGAATACAAAAAGCCACACATACCCTTCACAGAAGTCTTCTACAACATGGGTAAGAGCAGAGCCCCACCTTCTCATGTCCTAACGAACATGACTGTAACCATTACAATATCAGAGCTTTACACAGAGATGGGGCCTGAATCACAACCTCACTACTGTGAGGGAAGAAAAGAACAAAATAAGTGGATATGCAGCCAGGGTAAGTCAGGTTAGTTCTGTTGATTTTAGTGGATCAGCCGAGTCCACACATATGGCTACAAGATGCTATAAGCCTCATGTTTTCCCCACATTTATCTTTGTGGGAGGGACTAACTGCAGAAAGGGAAAAATGGTTGCATTCTCCACCCCCTCCCCCCCCAGCCTGGGCAGTTAATTTTTCTTGGGTAGCGGAGTTGGAAATCGCTAAAAGCAAGAAGGTTTAAGAGCTGTGCAATTTAAGCTTTATGACGTGTGTGTGAATTGATTTTGTGATCAAATTTCAATTGCACATGGATAATACAAGAGATACCATGGTAATAAAATGGCCATCTCAGGCTGCCTTCTGCTTTAATTAATGTCCCATAGCCTGGGAAGGTGGCTGAAGATCATCGGCCACCGCTCCCCAATCCAGTCACCAACAGTATTGGTCAGAGATGAGCCAAAACTCTAAGATCCAAATTTCTATAAAGGCCAGAGCCAGAAAGATATGTGATTGTGATTTAGGACCCTGCTACATGTTATACTTAAAACATCATTAACCAGTTAATCATGTCTTAAGTTGTGACCTGGCCACATATTCAATCAATTAATGGAGTGATAAAAAGAGGAATAAGCCACAAAGTTGCTCCACAAAATATGTATAATAATGTTGTAGCTTACTCCTATTGCACCACTAATTGAATGAGTGGCCAGCGGGCCCTGTGATTGGGAGCCCTGTCAGCTGATCAGAACTCCCAACAGTGTGTCCATGATCCCAGGCTCCCTGTGCACTGGCTCTAATGTGCAATGGGATCTCATGAATGATCCCACAGTTGCACATCACGTACATGTGGCATGGCAGAAAGTGTGATTGTGGGCATCATGCGTCAGATCCCATCCCACCTTTACCTGAACATCTGGGAGGGGCCCTCAGTCTATTATATAGCAATTTATGTAAACCCCAAAACTCTAGCTAGAGGGAAGCTATGTAGTGGAGGACTCGCCCCATACTTTTCTGCCCAGTAAATTCAGAGTTATGGCACTTATCCAGGAAAATAGAGACCAGTGTTCTAGGTTTCTGGACCCAGAAAGGGCTTGAACCCACATCTGCTTCCTAGCAAAGTTCCCATCCTATTGTATCTGGCCCACTAAACAGCCAAAAAGGGAATAGTTATGAGACTAGAAAGCAAGCAAGCAAGTATAATAAGTCTGCCTCAGTGGTTCAGCAAGATGGATGCTGCCCTTAAAGGGAAGGTACTTAGGAGTCTGGATTTTGCTCATAGTGTTGGTTTTGCATTAAATAGAGGTAGTCATGTTAATCTGAAGTCAGGCAGAAGGCAGGGTAGAGCTGTAGTCCCTTCACGGCTTCTGATGAAGTAAACCTCTGCTTATGAAAGGTTATGCTAAGCATCTCTGATTTAGTTTGTCTATAAGGTGCAGATCTACCCAGCCTTCTATTTGCATTAAATTTTAGGAGATCCCACCTCAGCCTTCTCTTGTGGAGGCTGAACAGGTTCAGGTCCTGTAGCCTCTCCTCACAGGGCCTGCCCCACTGCCCCCTGATCATACGAGTGGCCCTCCTCTGGACCCTCTCCATGTTGTCCACATCCCTCTTGAAGTGCGGCGCCCAGAACTGGA
>NW_017728906.1:48370911-48384565 GCF_001723895.1 Crocodylus porosus | reverse complement strand
ATGACTCCAAGATCCTTTTCTGCCTCTGCACTGATGAGAAGGTAGTTCCCCAGTTCTTGTAAGTGTTCTGTTGGTCTTTGGGTACATAGTTTTCTTGTTTAGCCTTTTTTGGAGGGGGGGTGTTTGTTTTGGGGAGGGTGGAAGAGGAGAAGTTGCAGACAACAGTGAACAGATTTGCTGCCTTAATCTCTAGGTAGAATCATTTTTTTAAGGTAAAGCCATTCCCCAAGAACCAGGCATTGACATTTGGGCTCAGATTCCTTGAAAAAGGGTACTAGGGTTACCAGTGTTTGTGAATACCTCTGTTTAAGAGCTGGTGTATGTAGCCCAGTAAACAAATAAATAATAAACAAATAGTTTATACTAGAAAAATACCCTGACTCTTGCCATTCCTGATCTGCAGGGCCCCAGGTATCTGTTACCATCTGACAGGGGGGCAGCAATGTGTATATTTTAAGATGTTTCAGGGACATAAAGTTACAGTGCCCACTGCTTATTAGAATCACATTAGGCAGAACACTTTTGATTCTAATAAGTGGTAGCAAAGTAAAGAAAGCTTGCTGCATGCTCAGTAGTCACCAGTGCTTGCATAGCAACCTAGCTAAGGAACATGCGTATGTAGATTTAATTCTAATAGCTGGCAGAAAGAAAAGCTGGTATGTGTAGAGTGCAATTTCAGATTTTCATGCTAATAAGCACCTGATTCTATTAAGTGAGATTCTAATAAACACCAGAAAATGCCTGTAGTGAAATCCTTCTGCCATTTGGCTTCAGGGTTTTGATGCTAATATTCTATTCTGCAAAATTCTCATAACTAGTGGGCACCATAATGAGCCATGAGCATAGGATATTAAAAATATCATGTGAACAATATATAAAAGCATTGGATGATGTAAAGAAAATCAGCTTAGTTTTATGCTGAATGTATACTATTTAAGGATATGAGAAAAGCTTAATGTTTTTAATCCTCAGTTTTAAGAGAAAGTAGAAAGTAATTGCTGATTTATTATTTAATGAATACAAATTGCATACATTAAATCATAAATGACATTTAGGAATAGGCATTCTGGACTCCCAAGCAAGTTGCAAAAGTTGTCAGAAATAGAAGCCCTACCACCTGAGCAACTGTCTACTCCATGCCCTGTGAGTGTGTGATATTGTAAACGTTAAAGCAGGAAAATGCATCATACAAGGAGCTCCCAAAGTCAACACAGAAGCTTCCCATGCCCCTTATCAGAGAAAAAAAAAAGGAAATTTGAAATGCAAAAAAGTGGCCCTATATACCACATAACCTGCCTAACTACAGTTCTAATATATTGCTACATCACCATTCTTTCTTTTCACTAAGCACATGAAAGGAAGTCTCTTTTCAATACAGCCTTGTCTCCTGCTCAGTATAACCAATTTGAAGCACTACAAACCACACATGGTATATGTGCAATGATTCACCATGCTGCTAATTAGCAGCGTGGTGGATTTTTTTAACACCAGGAGATCCTGGTGTCAAATAAAACCCGCCACTGAAAAAAGCAGCACATGACACCAGAAAGGGATCCTAGCTGACCATAGCCACACTCTAGCCTGGATCACTGCCACAGCTGCCCTGGGAGGCCCCCAGAATGCCAGGTAAGGCTGCTGGGGCCAGCATCCACCCAATGAGTGCAATTCTGTGCTGCATCAAAACCCGTGGAACTGCTGTGAAACCACTGGGTTGTATTTCTGATTTAGTATTTTACTTGTATGCATACAAATACTGCATGTATAAAAGTTAAGACTATAAAGGCCTTGATTATATGTCTACCCAGCATACAATTTGACTGCAATTTTTATGGTTCTTTTAGAAGGGAGGAGGTAGATTTAGAACAATAGAACACACTTAAGAACTAAATGCAACACAGTAACAGATGCATGTTGTGCAATTAAACCAGAGTAGTAGATCCTTAGTGGGGCTTGAAAGGGACACCACTCTTGTGTGGGCCTACCAAATTCATGTTGCTGCCATAAAATAACATTTGTATATCACAAATCGGAAGCATTATAGTATATTAACATCTGAACCTTTACAAATAATCTTTTACACCTTTTGTATTCTTTCTAACTGCAGCTGGGGGGAGTACTTACCAAATGCCTGAGCATTTGGTAGATCTTATGTACATTTGGCTGGCTGATCTAATCCTCTTTTGGGGACCCCCTGAAGGCCAGTGCTTGATGAGAATTTGGCCTGTTCAGCCACCCAAGGAGTTCCTGCACCAAGAGCTAATTATGTCACCATTCCAAGTGATCCCATCCAGTACACAGATCTTCAGGATTATCTCTGCAACAGAAGATCTGACTCAGACAGCTCCCAGATGGCTTTCCATGGTTGGCCAGCTCTGGAAGAGTTTAGTGCCCTCCAGAGGAATTCTTTCTCTGAAAATTCCTTAGGGAGGAAAGAAGCAGTCAAACAAGGCTTCCACAGGCAAAATTACTGCCGGGTTAAATGGTCTGTTGTGTTAGGGACACCTTTGCAGCTGCAGTCCAACAGTGAAAAGGAGGAGAATAGTTCAGGACTTAGTTTTGATGTTGAAAGGTGAAAGGCAAACAGTGAGACAAGGGGTATCATGGGACTTGTGAAGGGTGTCTAAGATATGAAAGGGAGAATCAAGAGGTAGGATGAGTAAATGATTTGGAATTGCTGGGGAACAGAAAGGTATTGTGAGTTTCTAAGTGGGAACGGAAGCCTTTATTGTTAGAAGTAATTGTAGTAGGGATTGGGTAAGAGCCTTGCTTAGGGACAGTTGGAGGTGAAGAGGTCACTGACATTAAGTCAAGAAGGGGGGAAACTATCAAGTATAAAGCAGAAGCAGAAAGTATGCCAGCTGTGAAACAGAAAGGTGGTCAGTCCCTTTTACTAGCTCAAGTAAAGCAGCAAAATATTAAACTATATTAAAAGACAGTCATATTTGAGAAAATTTATAGGCCCCATCTGCAATAATGCGCCACAAGTGCCAGTAATGCTGGCAGTGTGCCCCTCAACCCTGCCTACCACTGTAAAGTTCTGGGATGGAGATCTTTAAGCAGCCTTATTCAGAGGCATTTACACAGTGACATAATTACCTTATACTCTGTTGTATATAGGGCAACACTCTTCTTTCTTATGAAAGGACCAGTGTTGAACACTGGGAAGTATCAAGACCCTTCTCACAATTTGTCTAGTCTGAAGACAGTTCTGGTGGTGTCAGCACTACAAGAAGCACTAGTATTCTTGTGAGAGTTTGTGAAAAGAAGTCCCTTTGCCTGGCCTCTCCTTTCATGATTACTAGCACCAGTGGAGCTGCAGTAGACCTCAGTGCTACAGGCACACAGCCTTTCATCTCTATGGAACAGCAAAAGCTTTTAAGAAAAATAAATATTAAAAGATTTAGACATTCCCTGTTCTTATTAAATAGTTGCAATGCATGTCTCCACAGTTGCTGTTGCTCTTGTTTTATTTTCACTTGTTACAGTGACCATTTCACTCACTAGTGGCCAATGCCATTCTTGAGAAATGTACTACCTATAACTCATGAAAATAAAACATGTCCACCACCCTTCCAAGGCATGTATTCTATATGAAAATTTGGTTTATTACTGCTAGATCCACAAATCTGGATTCGCTGAGTAATTCTACTAGTGTCCATCAGTCAGACAGAAATGCTTAATGAGAATGAGAATTTATGCCACTACTTCCTATATTGGCTGGTGCTGAAGTGCAATTGACAGTAGAGATCTTCTACAGCTAAGAAGATTAGAAAAGAGACGTGTCCCTGGACAAAAGCCTGCAACCTAATGTTGCGGAATAGCTTATGAACGATTGGATTTGTCTCTTGGGTGGGTGTAATTTTTTAGTGCCAAAGGTGGAACAAAGGCTTCCGTCCTACATAGGAAGACAGGGTGTGTACCTGCAGGTGGTGTGCAGATAAAAGTATATAATACACCATCAGTTCAATGCTCAGGAATGTACATTCTCTAGTCTTTTCAGGAAGCAGCATGTTTGCTTTCCTCCAGTTATTTTAATGGTGCATACATTACACTACTCGGCTGTAGTGTTGAGGGTGGGGAAGACTTCTTAAGATACACTGGAATTTAAGTGTCCAGCTCTCATTGGATATCAGTGGGATGTGGTTACCTAATACCCACCTGTGCCTCTGAAAATCACCTGCCGCTCTACACAAAAAAATCCCTTTTCCACCCTCGTAACTTAGAACAGTCCTGACACACAGAGGAGAGCTGTGGGTTATGCGCACAGGAGATGTTAGATTATGTGATTATTCAAGATAAACTATTTCTTAAGGAGCAAGTGGCATAATAAACCTCTACCTGAATACCAGGCCAAAAAGGTGTCCCTTCTATAAATATTCAGCCTGTAGTTGTCTCACCTTTAATTTGAGGTTCCAACCCACTATAACTCCATCTGCCAACTTGTACTGTTTGATCTTGATCAAAATGACTATTTCCATTGTCTGTTATTGGCCTGCTGCCTGCTTCTGGTGTGATTTTATATTAACAGTAGCCTATCGCACTGTTACTATAAGGTTTCTCTGAACAAGGAAAAATGAGACAGTTGCATCTGAGAGTCAGTGAAGTAAGTGGTCTTTATGCTTAGTTACCAGTAGTGAGTGGTGGATGACCAGGACATTAGCTCTAGATACCCACCTAGAGAGGTTGCAAGAACAGTAGCCATCACCACTGGTAGCCCAGCTAGCCCAGCCCCTGCCAACCTGGCTGTTCCATCACTGTTACATCGCTGTTAAAGTTCATCACCTGCACTTTATAAAGTACCCACCCCACTGCCACTCAGGCTCCAAAAAGTTAACTGGGCATTCCTGGGAAGGAAGACTCTCCCTATGAGAAGCTAAATACAAAAAAAGTGGGGTGGGAAGGGCTTTGTTTGGAATTGCAATACTTGTACACTTTACTTACAGTGCCCAAATGTAGTAATAGGTCCTCTGGAGTCAGTTTTGGCTGTCTGGGTTTTTAGCTAGACCAAAGGCTTGGAAAACAGCCTACCTATCCAAAGGCAACTTGGATTGGGAATAATTTCTCTCCCAGTGCCAGGCAAGTTTTTTTTTTCTGTCTTGGAACCAACTGCCTCCTGGGGTGTCCTCTCAGTTTACCTAGGAGAAGACCCCACAGAGAAACTAAGGACCAAACTCTGTGGACTGACTCATCAAAACCTGTAATTTTATCTTCCCCGGACCACTTCTCTACATGTGTGATCCAATGAGCTCCTCTTACATTTATGTGGTCTAGAAAGACAACAAATTTAGGATTTTTGCAGTTAACTTCATCCATTAAATCCCTCTGGCTGGCTCCCAGACTAAACTGCTGCTTGTGTGACATAGAAAATCTACACCACTCCACCAGACCAAGATCAGCTCCTCCTCAATAGCTCTGGGCTGATGATTCTAGCACTGCCTGTGGGGTAAAACATTTTGGCCAGATGGTTCCTGTACTGCCAATGCTTAGCATCTTCAGTTTCCTTTGAGTTAAATGGGAGTTGAAGGCACAGAATGTCCAGATGATTTGGCCCAGTGTCAAATGATGTGGCCTGATTCTTTTTCTTTCTTTTTCTAACTGACTGACTGACTGTCAGAATTATCTTTCTTTTTTAATGCAGTAATCTATGTGTGACTTCAGCATCATAAATTGTTCTCCTTCTTGAGGCAGAGGAGAAAATGCAGAATTTTCTTTGCATTGGTACTTCAATTTGCAGCTCCACAAGTCCATGTTAACTGGGCTGCTCATTCTAAAGAGCAACGTAAATTGAGACTTAATCTAGACTTTGTCTAGATGTTTGAGATAGAATTACTTGGATGCATTGGGCGTCTGAAAATTGGAACATGGAAGACCACCAGGAATGTCAATTTTCTAGCCATTTGTCGACAGTGGTAAAACAGTAAAGCAGAGAAATGAATTTGGTGAGGGCCAGATTCTGTCTCCGTATCAAAAAGTGCCTGATCATAAGTCCATTGAAAGTAATAAAAGTACTTCCACTGATTTTTGTGAGCTTTCATACTTCAATTACAGACAAGTAGCCCTTTTCAAATGAACTACAGTTAATACTTGCTACAATGTTCATATGCAGATTTCTATCTGCTACCAAAAGGAAATAAGGCGTGTGAGTGCATATGCTGGTACTGGAGTATTTCCCCAAGAAAGAACCTTAGAAATATGAAGTTAGTGGGGATAAGCCAGTCATTTTCAAAAGTTCAAGTTGCTATCATCAGGCTGTAGTGCCTGATCGCATTGCTTTCCCATGAGAGGTTCCCTGAGGCAGGAAGACAGTTGAACTACCACTGTTATAACTTTGATATCAGAATGAAAATCTGCTAGCCTCAGGCAACTGGGCTTCCGTTAAATTGGACCAGGGAGCATGATACACTGTGGCAAGCCATGTCACTTAGGATTGTGTCTGCTTAGACATGATGCCTCTGAGTAATGTAATTTATATTTCATGCACAATTGAAGCAGCTAATGGTATAATTCTCCAAGGGGGAAACAAGTTGTTACAATGTTAATTACATTGCAGTTGCAATTTTTCCTTCTCTGTGCAGAGTGCTTTCAGATTATCAGTTAACAGTACAGTATTTGAAATTAGGTAAAAGGATTTCTGTCTGTGCCAAAAAAGGATAAAGTTCATGTTCTCAGCTGCTTTTACTGGTGGTAGGTTACTTTCCTCTCCTGACAATTTCCTTGAGCTGTCAGTATTTCCCAAGAAGTTTCTGCTTGCAAAGGCAGAATGCCTCTTGTGTACGCAATAGGGAAGTGCAACATGACATTAAGACAGTGGATTTGGACAAGCAGCCAAACATGCTGAAAAAATATTAGAGAAGTTAAGAGAGGACACTGATCTTGGGTAGCCTGTGAAGCGAGGAGTACTAAGCCCTGTGGAATTTAGAGGGGAATAATAGTGTGAGTGTGTTCTTACGTCCTCTCTGCAGTGATAAGGGCTGCCCTAAGGTGGAGGGGGAAGGAGAGACAAAAACAAAAGAGTACTTGACATCTGTGCTGAGCAGGCCTGTCTTTCTATAATACTGTCATACTTATGATGCCCTGTGCCTTCAGCCTGTTGTCACTCTTCATTTGTTACAGGCTAACAGAAAAAGCAAAATACAAAGGTGACAAGATGCAAAGTATGGATTTAACAGGGTAAAGTTCTCAAAACATGGTATGGAGGAGCTTTGTAGTTGGAGGAGGCAACTGGGGTAGGAGTCTACAGTATAACACAAATCAATAGATTCTGCCATGGAAGCAGGCAGAGGGAAGTAAATGTTAAAAACCTCTGTCCCAATTGGACAGCAATAGCAATGTTAGCAGAGAGAAAAGGTCCTTATTTAAAAGAATGATGCCAGGGTGCCAGTATCATGCAGACAGGTGAGGGATGCCTCAGGCCTTAGTCTGGGAGCTGTTCATTTTATATATGAGACTCCAGGCTATGAAGGGTGCTCATTTTTCAGTATGCCTCAGGCATTGGAAATCACAGAGCTGGCACCCATGGAAAGAAAAGATGTAAAAATAGACCAAAAGTTGCACACTGAGATGTGCTCAGTCTGGATCTAATCCAAATTTGTGTTGCTGCTTAAAAAAAAGTGGGGCAAGGGCAGGAGTTGCAACACTTAGCCTGCTATGAAAAGAATCAAATTAAAAATAAAATGCTGTGTGTCTTTTGGCCCAACGGCATGTCTGGGCCAGAGCATAAAATGCTGTGTTGCCAAGAATGAGACTGAAGATCAAGACATGACATCTGGATTCTAGTTTCCCACAGTGTCAAGAGGCTGGCACTATTGTATGCACGACATCCTTACTCTGTGGAGGAGGGTGGATGAGGGAGATATATTGGTTTTGGCTTTACTGAGAACACTTGCAAGTGGCAATAGATACTGAATGTACTTCAGCTGATAGTAGATAAGTAAATATTTGTGGGATCGACTCTGGGTGGCCCAGATTAGTGAGGTGGGTGAGCAAAAAGAGGTCAAAAGTCCATGTTGTAACAGCATCCCAGAAATGCTGTTTATTAATATTTATTGTACTTTCCCATTTGAATGTAATAAGCCAGTTCACACAAAAATACTAAGTTTACCCCAATGTACAGAATGTTCTGCTCTTTTATGAAGAGATATACCAAAAATACTACTGGAGATCATTTCTGGTGGGGGAAAGAGGGAGTGGAGGTAAGCAATGGTGTATTTGTTGAGAAATGTGTTTTTAGCATTTCCTGTAAGGACTGAGGCACAGGTGGTCTGGCCTAGTGGGCAGGCCACCAGGGGAGGGCTACAGACAGGAACTGGAGTCCAAAAGTTACCAAATCTGGGGAGGGAATTGCAGAGGCAAAATCCAGGTCACAGTCCAAGTCAGATTTCAGGGATCAGGGACCAAGTTAACGCTGAAGTGGGTTCACAAGGCCAGAGTTCAGTAGCAGAGCCAAGCAGGGTGAGAAACCAGGAAATTGGAGAGCACCAGATTCAGAGAGGCATCACATGTATCATTTTTCAGCATAAGGAGACTGATACACATGATGCTGGAGTCTGCTGGAGCACAGTAATTACCACACTCCAGTAGACTCAGTTAATTGAGTCTGCTCTAACATGCTGTAATTACAGTGCATCAGAGCAGCCTTGATGCACGTGTATAGGCAGCCATAGGTACCATTGCAAACTGGAGAATATGCCTCCTTCCCCTTCCCAGTGCCTTAAACCTCTGAAGAGGTTAGGTATGTTAGTGGTTAGACAATATTATTTATAACATTCACTGGTGTAGGAACTGAAGCTGAAATCTCCATTGACCAGGCAAGATTTGGGAGCCTCAGTCTCTGATATCCTGACAGTGGCCACTGGGGATGACCCCAGAGCAATTTCATTGGTTTGTTTCTGGGTTTGGAGGCAGCATGTGGGAAGTGGGGGAGTGGAGCACTCCTAGGGCCACCTTGGCCAGGGCAGTGTCACCATTGTGTAGACGCACCCTAAAAGACATTTTCATGCATGCTCCAGCCCCATGGATATTTAATTACTTGTACAAAGTAAAACAGCTTCAGCAAGAGACTGAGGGACCCCCTCAACTCCAGCATACAAACCAGTGGTTAGGGAAAGGTCCTGGGAAGTAGGAGACTCAACTTAAAAATCCCCTTCCAGATTTGACAGAGAGGGGATTGTACCCAGGTCTCCACATACCAACTGAGGCTAACCACTGGGCCACAGAGTATAAGGAGACTCCATCTTTCTACACAAGAGTGGCACCCATGGTCTTATTTACACTGCAGCCTAGTGACCTTAGCTTACTTAGGTACCAGAGGCAGTCTACTGTGGCAGATTCTGAGTTCACAGCAGACTAATTCTTACCACCAAGTAGCAGGAAAAAATAGCTCATGCTGAGCCCAGTCTTACCATAGCTAGATTGTTTCTAGTCCCCAAGCTAGGTCCAGTGTATCTATACTACATCATACTTCTGGGACAGTGTAGATATGCAAAATAGGCTATGCATTCATTTCCTTTGACTTTAGCTTTTCATTTTCAAAGTTCCTCTGTTTTATTTAAAATACTATTAAAATGCTTGAAATTGAAATTAAAAATCCTTTCAGGGTTCACAGAGAAACCTGAAAAGTTTTGTTTGGGGTCAAAGCAAAGCACATCCCCCCTCCCACCCCCCTTTGGCTATAGAGTCCGCTTGAGTCTGTCAAGCAGGAAATCAATCAAGAAATTGGAATCTACAAACTGTTGTTTGAGGTTGTGTGATGAAGGAAGCTGCAATGATTTGGACACATCACAAGGTCGGACATGCTTGCCAACACCATAGTGCAGGGTGCTGTGGAGGGAAAGAGAAAAAAAGAGGTAGACCCAAGAAGAGCTGGGGAGCCAATATCAAGGACTGGACAAGGCTTCAACTGATAGAGTGCACAGAGCTAACCAAACAGGGTGGAGTGGATGTTACAGCATCTAAGGTGCCCCAACAGTCTCAGCAGCCTTGGGACTGACTTGACTTGCCTACTGAGCCAAAAAAGTGATTAGTCATGCAGTTTTACTATATATACTGGTAACATACAGGTTAAGAGGAAGGCCAATATTGAAAAGATGTGTCTGAAGTTAGAATCCCAAGTCCATATTTAAGCACCTGTCACAGGGATCCTACCAGTTCCATGGACAAATTTAAAAATCAAATCAAGTTGCAGGAGTAGCTAGATGTGAAGTGTATGATTCTTCCTCAGGAATATACATATTTAAAGCAAGAACAAGGCAAATATTCCGTTCCTGGAACTTTTACTGTATATTTTGGCTTCCACAATCCAAATATATCTAAGTTGCTATGAAGCTATTCCAAAGGAGTGTTTGTATGGCATTAAAAAGTACAGGCTTTTGCTGATGGATGTACATGGAAGCTCTGCTCTAATAGAAATCTCTTTACCTGCTTGCTATACCATGTACTGCTGAGAGTTTCCACTATTAATCAAACAGCCTAATATGCAACACCACAATCCCCTTTAGTATTATACTGTTTTGCTCCATACTATTCAGGCCCCTATAGTTCAAACAGGTGGGCCTGGAAGATGAAAAGTAGGATCTAGAATTTTAACCCATCA
Source organism: Crocodylus porosus (assembly GCF_001723895.1). Classification (NCBI taxonomy): domain Eukaryota; kingdom Metazoa; phylum Chordata; order Crocodylia; family Crocodylidae; genus Crocodylus; species Crocodylus porosus. Next base: position 48,373,974 of record NW_017728906.1, on the reverse strand, counting down.
TGTGCCATGATGATGGGACTGGAAATGGGAATGGGGAGATGACATAAAGAGAAGACACCTTAATCTGGTATAGTTTCCACCAGTAAAGTTTTCTCTTGATTCTTTCAGGGGTAATTCTCCACTGGGCTTGGTGAAGTTATCCTATTTTAAGAGGTTGCATCACCTGTGCCCTGCCTTTATACACTGATGTAAAGCCAATTATACTGGTGTCAAAGTTTCAACTTGCCATGCCCTAACTCTCCTGCTACCCCCATTGAAAATGTTGGGGTGCTTAGCTATGGTATTTTCTGGAAGTCCACTGTTCAAAATTAAAAACAAAACAAAAGAAGATTCCTTCTTTAAAAAATGTCATTAGCCCTAATTTTCAGACACACCTAGGCTCCAACTGAGAAAATGCCAAAAATACTGTAAGGCGCTGTTGTTTGCCTCTAAGAAGGCTGATGACAACAAGAAATAACCAATGTTTCATAAGAAATCTGGCAAGAATTAGCTTTTCAGCCTCGTCTTACAGACCAGTAGATTTTGTATAAGCTTTGACTAAGCATCCAAATTTTATTTTAATCTCAGCCTTTTCTCTCTTTTGGCCCTACACCAGCCTGGCAATAGTCACAGACCACAAGAGAGCAAGAGGATAGAGCCTGGAAGCAAGGCCTCAGTATGCCAGGCTGAGAGAAAATTTATGCCTTACAGACAGTGAAATGTGTTTGCCACAGTTTTCTTACCTTTTTTAGGAAACAATTAGCCAGGCATGGCAGTGGGCCAGGAAACTACAAAGAACTGCTATAAGTTGTGTTGTAACCACCAGAAAGGGGGAAGGGATCATTTCCAACTGAGTTTCCCCTTGGAGTAAAACAAGTGCGAAAGTTATGACTCCTGGTACTTTTGAAAGGCGCCACATTGACCCTCTTAAGCAGGGGAGATGCGTAGAGGGTGCACATGGGTGCATGTGCACCCTCAGAGCATGGTGGTGCACCCCCTGTGGGCAGTCGTCGCCCGCCACCCTGACACCGACACCGCTGGCGGCATCTACGGGCAGTCCATGATGACCCCTGGCCGCCACTGATGCTGCCAACAGCACCTGCAGGTGGTTGCTGACCCCTGGTCAGCGCTCACCAACCCCCATACCACCCCCTGCCACTGACAGTGTCAGCGGGATCTGCGGGAGCTCCACACTTACCCCTGCTGCACTCCTGCTGCCATCGTCATGCTCCCACTGCCACCAGCACAGCCGTGCCCCCACCAGGCGCCAGGGGCCCACACCATTCATGCTCTTAAACTAGGTCTGTATTACTTCTCTGCTGAGCCTGAGACTGCTGCAGAGAAGCAGACTCCGATGATTTGTTCTGCTCTTTCTGAGCCCTGAGCTGTGTCTCAGCAATTAGGCAGCATAGATGGCACAAAGTGGCCCTAAGCACATGCCTCAGTGCTGTTCTCAGGGTCTCCTGAGGCAGAGACCCTGAAAACAGAGCTGAGGCATGTGTTTGGAGCCCCTCTATGCTGTTATTCCACCTCACAGACAAGTTCGGCCATGGCCGGAACAGACGTAAGTGTCCAGGGCCTGTATCTATGCAGCTGTCCCAGGCTTGGCAAGGAGACTGTGTAAACATGGCCTTAGAGAATGAAATTCAAAAAGTGAAGTCCACTCTGCAGTCCTTTGCAGTTCCCTCAAGCCACCTCTAGCAGGTTAGTAAATCCAGTCAGTACCTAGCCTCCCTATTGTGACTACCAACAATGCTGTCAAAAGTGGTGTTGACTTTCCATTTAAAATTATGCATTAGGAAGCAGCTTGAGGCCACTAATTCAGTTCACACAGGGCACTAAACAGCTGTCAGATGGTCAAAGGCATTAAACATTTGTACTGCTTCCTAGAAATCTAGCAGTTCCTCTCATAACTTGTCAGAGAAACTGAAATCTGATTTTGTTTTATGTAGCAGGCTTGCCTTTTGGAGCTTGGGTTGAGTCCCAGGCTTGAAATGTTGCTGTTGTGATTGGTGGAGCCCATCCACCAATCAGGAGGCAGCAAGAGGATTGAAGTCATGCCCCTTTCCTGAGGGAAGGGGGAGAGGAGTTCTCCCCCATCTCCCAGACTTGATTGAAGACTGCAACACTGTCAGGTCCAGAAGACTTCGGGGTGGAGTCCAGGAGAGTATAAAAGGAGCTGTGTGCCCAGCATGAGGGGACACATCCAGGAGATGGAAGAGAGATGAGCAGGGCTTAGAAGAGCGGAGGAGAGATGCTCAGCAGGGCAAAGCAGTAGCCCAGAATTGCCCCTGAAGATTTCTATCAGTGGGGGAATGGCAGATGGCGTACAGCATCCAGACCTTGGGAGCTGCGTGAGGCAACTTGGGTCTGCAACCTCTGGCGTGCAGCCAGACACACAGTGCACAGGCCAGTGCATAGAGTAGGACCTTTGGAGCACTTGGGCGGCTCAGGTCATTCAATTTCCAGAACAAGGCTGGGAGCTTGGTGCAGGAGGTGCTGCACAGATGGTCTGGAAGCGGACTGAGCCTGGTGCTGAATGAGGCAGCGCAGGCCTTTGACTCATAGCAAAAGGTTGAGTCCAGGGAGCCAGACAGTGTTTGGGCTACTGGGCCAGCAGATAGGGCCAAGCCAGAGGCCCCAGAAGCCCTGCATAGAGGATCCCCGTTCCAGGGGACAGCGACCCCCCCAAAGCCTACTGCAGTTTAGAGAGCAGCTTGGCGCTGGGTGACAAGGGCCACCCTCCAGGCCTGGGAGCCTGAGTTGCAGGAAAAAAACGATTCCCACAGGGGAGGAGGAGTCCCCCCTGGTTAGTTAAGGGATCCTGAAAGTGGAGGTCCCACTGGGATGGCCCCCCTAAAGTTACCAGCTTCTTTGTAGGGCTTGGGAAAAGCCCAAGGGCATTGGGGTTTCCCCTTAGGATTAAGTTTATCTTTGGGGTTCTTGCACAATAAGTTGTGTGATGGCATGCCTTATCTTTTGTGAACTCTCGTGTTTCTAAATGAGTAGATAAGCAGAGTCCTAGGGCTCTGCTGAGACCCCTTGTTGCTATTATTTTACCTGTTGTTTACTTGTATTTATTTG
>NW_017728906.1:48355088-48370251 GCF_001723895.1 Crocodylus porosus | reverse complement strand
GCCCTGGGGAACTGCTCCGCGGGCTCTGGCTCTGGGAAGTGCTCCACTCCCTGGCCCTGACGCCACATGCCTCCTCACTCTCCAAGGCAATGCAGGGGAGCAGAACAGCAGAGACCGCTGAGCCTGCACCAGCCTCCAGCCCCCAGTGGAACCTCATTTGGGGCAGGCAGGCTCCAGGCCCCCACCCCCCAGGCTCCAGCCCTCCAGGCTCCAGCACCCCAGGCTCCAGCTGTCTGCCCCCCAGGCTCCAGGCTCCGCTGCCTGCCCCAGTGAAGAGTGAGGAGCTTACCTTTTGTAAGTGTCCCATGCCACACCAAAAGGGGGAGGTGGGACCGAAGTGGCGCACTCACAGACCAAAGCGACGCTCTCACAGACCGAAGCAGCGCACTCACAGACCGCTGCTCCTTAGAGGGAACATTGAACCCGGGTGTACCTGAGTGTGCACCCCTTTTTCCAATAGAAGGAGATGGTCAGCAAGGCGGACATGCTGGAAATGGAAACTGTAGCTTGCTCGCAGCTTCCCCTTCTCCGCTGTCTCTATAAAGGAAGACCAGGACACAATATCTTAACTATATACATGTTTTATTCAGATGCAAAATAAAAGGGGAGGGGATAGATTAAATTGGATGGGTGGTAAAGATAAATAGTTACATATAATACATTCAAGTCAACAAATAACAGAACAGGTAAATATAGCAGTCCCCAAGACCCATGAGAGAAACCTCACTCACAGATCCTCAGAGGGTAAGTATGTCCCAGCAATTGATGGGTAAGAACCCCCAAAATGTAAAGCACAGTAAACAGTTAATAAACTCTCCAGAACAGAAAGCACAACAAGCAATTAATAAAGCCTCCAAAATATAAGACACAGCAAGCAAGCAATAAACACTCCAAAGTATAAGACGCAGCAAGCAATTAATAAATACTCCAAACTGTAAGGCATGGTAATCCCAAATACCCCTTCCTCTAAAGGAGTCTCTCGCTTTCTAGCCTAAACCACATCTGATGGGGCTATCCACTATGTCCTTTCCTGGTGGGAAGCCCCTTGCCCGAGAACTCACACTTCCTGGTGAGTAGGGGTCCAGCAAGTGTTCCCAGTGTTTCATTCCCAGCTAGGCAAGTGGCTCCTGCAGTGGGTACTCTGTCTCAGTCTCCACGTGGGGAGCATGGCTCATTCACACGCCGGGATGGCTCGGCCTTCCCAGATGGTTGTGGGGCTGGGCCACCTTGTGCATGTCCAGGGCTGGGACTCCAGTACAGGCCCGCTGCGCTGCAGAGCCTGCACTGCCCACAGGCCCTCATGCCCAGCAGCAGGGAGTAGGGCCCGAACCACCCCCTATCCCCTCCAAGGGCCCTCAGCCCAATAATGACTTACCGTGCAGCAGCATCTACACCAGTGCCATCCTCGTGTGACGGGGTTGGAGACCCGAACTGCTTCAAGCAGCTCCCAAGGTCCTGGTCCCTCAATTCAGCGATGCCTGCACTGTCTGGTCTCATGCCGGAGTTGGAGACCCGAGCCACCTTGAGCAGCTCCCAGTGTCCCGGTCCCTCGCAGACCCTCTGTGCAGTGATGCCTGCAGTGGCTTGCCACACAGCGAGGGGTTGGGGACTTGGCTGCTTGCCACTCCCATCTGACAGTGGAGTCTTCAGGGCAACCGGAAGTGCCCCCTAGGAAGCTCCTCCCCAGCTCTTCCTCAGCCCCAGCTTCTTCTTTCTTCTCTGTCCCTTGTTGTATCCCCTGCATGCTGTGCACGCAGCTCCTTATATACCCTTTTGGGGCTCCACACTTGAATTGAAGACTGGCCAATCAGGAGGGGTGGTGCACAGTCTTCAACTAGGTCCGCTCCTCGCCTCGGCCTGATGTAGGGGTGGGACAGACTCCTCCTGAGGTTCCTCCCCTGCTGGTCTCTGATTGGTGGGTTTGCCCCACCAATCGCTGTGGCAATTCTCCAAGTCCAAGGAACCAAGCGAAGATAGGCAAGCCCACCACATGTGAGTAATCATGTTTGTTTGCATCCCAGGGTATCACCCAATGCCAAGCAGATATACCTGAGCCAGCACTGAACAAGTTAGCTTTGATACCCAAAGCAGTACAGACATCTCAGCACAGCATTCTGCCCAGCATTGGACTGTGTAGCTGTATCACAGGCTAAACACAGCAGTCAGTGCAAAACAAAGGAAATCCACGTGTTCCTTCTCAGGTCAGCTAAACATAGATTCATAGATTGTAAGGGGACATAACCAGGCCTTAGAGCAAGAAGCTCAGATCCTGACCTCAGATACCCCACTGTAGAATTCTGTGCTGGGAAATTTCACTGTTTTAGTATAAGACTCACAATGTTTGAAGTTTTTCCTAAAAACTTCAGCTTCTGTAATGATGGGATTATGAGAACATCAGATTTAATTTGTTAAATTCAATGGCTATAGAGGAATTGAAAAGGTGATCACTAGGGGCATGTCTACACATGTGCTGTAATATGCATTAGTCTATTTTAATGAGCATTAAAGTGTCATGTAAAAAAACTTTTTTACTTAATGATCATTAAAATAGGCTAATATACATTAAACATCAATTAAAAAGCATTCACTTAAGTTAATGTACATTAAGCCAAACTAATTAACATGTTCCTAGTACCTCACAATGAAGGTACTAGATTTAATGCATATTAACTAAAGCACATTAATGCATGTGTAGATGCACCCTAAGGGTCAAATTCTATTTCATCAAGCAGATGACCAAAGTGCATCTTGCAGCCAACTCAGTGTTACCCAACAAAAGTGTACAAGTAATTCTATTACCCCCTGTGAGCACGCAAGTGTCCCATTATAGGTATTAGGAGATACCTGTATATCTCCAGAGAACAAGCTCATTCTTAGAATGGGGGTACCTACGTGCTAATGGAATTGCTTCTACCCTTTTGTCAGATAATTCAGAGTTGATCCCAAACTCTACTTTGATTATCAATTAAGCAAAATAAATTTTTACCTTCAAGAAAAAAAGGTAATATTTCAAAGTGTAATTTAAAAAAAAATAAAGCTCTTGCATATTAAGCCAATCATGACTTCCAGTAGCCTGACTCTAATAGTAAAAGCTTGAGTTTACCAATACTGAGATCTGGAATGTAAATTTACATCTCAGTGAAGAAACTCCAAACATATACTTGTAAATGAGATCAGAGTCCATGACTTACTCCTCTACTATCATTCTACCTACTATTCAAGTGATTTTCCTTTTCTACCTAAATAGTAGGCAGCTTAACACATAAAACACCTCCCACTTTCTCCTTGCCCAATTAAATGATTGCAGTGGAACTACGTCTGTTCTGAAGATGAAGGCCTTTATACTTGTGAAAACGAACAATGGCTGAGATAAAAGGAATCAAAATAATGAAGGCTGCCAATTTATATGGATTCTCCGCAAAGAAAAATATGTAAATGCCAAAGCTCCCCAAACCTCTCCATATGACAAAGCTGACCCTGGTAAGACTGGCTTATGTGATACTTGCATTGTACTGATAATGACAGAAAAATGTCTTGCTTTCACACAAATAGCAGACAATCCCTTTAGATTTAATGCAACAGCTATTCATTGTGACATGCGCAATTCGTTACAAACATAGGCACCAGGGTCCCTTGTTCACCTTCATACAAATATAATGCCCGTAAACAGGGAGCACATCAACCTTTACAGAGCAAATATTTTTGCTTTTAGCTAACAGTCTATTCTTGTAATTATTTTTAATTCCTCTAGGGCTCTGTTTTTTATATTCTTATTATTTAATTAATTTTATTTCACAAAAGAAATATTCAACACCTAATACCGCTGGATTTTTTTAACTCTCAAAAATATTAAGGAACAATAAGCAGTTCCTGAGTGTTCTGTTGTTTCAGTATTTTTAATGATGGAATTGATCAAAAGGATTGTGAACTCTGATGGGAATTGATTGGCAAAGCAATATGAATCCACCGCACGAGGCATCTCAGTATGGATCTCAAGCCCTTCATTTTATCTGATGCATAGTCAAAGGGCCATGACCTCCTCCCAAAGATGCCAGTGAAATCTGAATTTTAGAAAAGCCACAGTCACCTGGATTTATTTTCATATCACTTTTCATAATATCCTGGCATTGCAGGTATTGGAGAGGATCATGCCTCCTCCTTCACCTGAGATGTCACTAAGGTGCCGTTTGCTATACCACAGGAGTTAAATTAGAATGCAGAAAGAATGGTGACTTGTGACAAAGGCAGGAAATACTGACTTTGCAACAGAATGGTTTTGCTCACTTACCCCAGAAAAAGTGCATACTGAATAATGTGGTATTCTCATGTGGTGTACTTGAGTCCTATGTTCTTGTGAAGAAATACAAATTGAGTTGGCATCCTGTGGAGTGAATATCCCTTGGGACAAAAATTGCCTCTTTTCTTTGTTTAAACAGCACCCAGCTCAAAAGCACCCAATCCCAAGTAGAGCTTTTTGGTGTTAATATTTACTGTTACTGTAACAATAGTAGAGGACAGGGGCTCCAATCTTGGGACAATGAAGGCCATTCATAAACCAGGATGGAACAGATTGCTAACTGAATTGAAAACAAAGCAATTCCTATTTCCCCTTGACTGGGGAAAATTCAACTTGACAAGAGAGGCAGCTATATATTTGTAGCCTCTTTAAAAGCACATCCATCCACTTTCATTAAGTGGAACAGAATAGAAAGGTTTTGGACAGTGGGGAGAGGAAGTGACTGGCAGAACCATCTTGTTGCCATGGAAGAATCAGTCAGAAAGATTCTCCAGACAACAGGCTACAGCCTTCAGGTAGCAGCAGCTTGTGTGCATCTCATTGTCTCTAAATAGGGCTGTAGAGATGGGCACTCCAAGAGCAAGCTAGATGGCAGTGGGGTTTGAGGAGTTAGACAATTCTGCCTGTGGGCCACTCTACTAGTGCTCATTTTGGTCTGCGGAGAAATTAACTACATTAACAAAAAACAAGCCTTATGGCTTTCCTGTCAATTTTTCTTTCCATAATGGTGTGCTTCATGCCAGTTCTCCAACTTTTGTTGCCCTCTGCCTCAGATGCAATGCCATAACATCTCTGGTGTGCTAAGTTATCAAAACACTGGATAAAAACTCCCTTAATTCCTCTGTGGAAGGGAAATAGTATTCAGCCAAGTTTACCAGTGAAGAACCTGAGGAATAAAAGTTGATTCACCCCAGACACAAAATGAATATCACATGGCTTCCTCCATCCCAGGCCCAAACTTAGTCCCTTAAAACAGACTGCTTCATACATCCAGGGGTACTCTGTTAATAAGCTCTCTCAACATGGAAGATACTAATGTGTATCTTTTCAATGGATGGACTTTATGCCTTAAACCAAAAATGCTGCAGAAAAGAAAACTTTTTGCTTTTTTCAGTAAAAAGTTGCTCATATAGAATTATTTATCTTATAGTTTTAATTATCTAATGATGTTCCAAGTAACTTCAGCAGATGGCAAGAAACTACAGCCCAGGTCCCACAGAGCTTACAGGAGCAGCGTGCACTCACAAGATAGATATGAGATGGAGGTGACTGAGCAGAAACCTCCAGAACTGGCCTTATTCTTTCTCCTGAATCTCTTTGACATCAAGTGCCTGCCCACACCACTTCTGTGCCATGCCTGAAAGGACTTCTATGAAGTATACTCTACCAAGTAGGTGTCAGTCCACACATACCCACATATCTACTCTTGGAAACAAAGCTCTGAGGCTTTCTTAGAGGCATGCTTGCTGACTCTTAGGGCTGCTGTGAAGCAACTATAATGCCTCATTTCCAGTATATGGTGCACACTAAAGAAGAGCAGTTCATACTATAGAGTATTGCTCCTGTTAGCAGTGCAGAGGCAATACAGATATAACCCTAGCCCTCAGGGAGACTGGCTGTCTAGGAAGCATTTTAAATTCTTCTGAATACTCAGGAACAGTTGTTAGAAACTCCTTTCATCAGTCCAGTGTGGCCAAAAAATTGGACCCATTCCTGTCAGATGAGGACCAACCTATTGAAATGCACATTATTTTTCTTCCCCATTTGCCTCTTTTGGTCACCTCTGGTCTGTTCCTCTGCAAAATGTTTTATCTTGTGTTGTCTTACAAGCCATTCAGACTCACATTTGGCTAACATTCAGTGGTACAATTTTGGAGCATGAAAAGATGGCAACCATGCAAACTTGTGCTCTACAGCCTTCACTAACTCCTCATCCTGCTCTGGCTCCAAAATAGGCTTCAGAAAAGTCCCATTTCTAGTTGGAGTGTGAACATATAATACACTTGCCCCAAGACTGATACACCTATGCCAGCAAAATCCCTAATGTAAACACACTTATACTGACAAACTAGTCCTTTTGCCAACAGAACTTATGGCAAGGCCCCTGGGGCTTGGGACCTGGCTGTCACTGGGTCTCATTCTTCATCAGCAACCTACTACTTCTAGCTATGAGGACAGGAAAGCTGAACTGCCCACCTCATTAAGACAAGAACACTCAAATTAAACCTCTCGTGTTCCTTTATTCTGTGAGACTACCATGATGCCACAACAAGGAGGGTGTTTTATACATAAGCTGGCTGCACAAAGACTGGCATTCATTTTATTTGTGCTGTGATTTCTTTTATTATTATTATTCTTTGCATTATTATTCTTATTTATTTTGTACTTTTTTGTGTCCTGTTCTTTTCTTTCTTGCCTAGTTTAAGAGTACATAAAGACAGATTTAATGTACCTGAAGGATTACAATTAGCCCCATAATGATAATAACTTAAAAGAAACTAATAAATATCAGAAATTGTGGCCCTTTGGAGACTTAGCTGCATGGTAGGAAGAAGCGCTGCTGCCCAGGGCCCATTGATTTCCTTCTGAATCTAACCACGCAGGATTCAAGGACAGAACAAAACACTATTAAGTCAGCAAGCAGAATGTAGTAAATAATGAAAGAGTTTGAGAGGGTTCGGGCTCTGTTCTAGTTGATTCTGTATATAAATTTTGTTGAACTATATGTCTTGGCATCACATTGACACTGTCTCTGGCATGTAAGGGAAAACCAGATGGGTAACATGAGTCAAAAGCGCCATTTGGGACTCAAGATGTGTTGAAGGTTATTTTCATTCTAAAGGCAAAAATAGTCACCCCAATTAGTCACCTGCTGTTATTGAACCTTTTGAAAATACTTCCTCTGTTTTCCGAGCTTGCTGTCTCACATGGCTGGCTCCCATTGATAAAAATAAAGCAAAATTAAGAAAAATCTATGTATAGCACTGTAGCAAAGCTATGTCCACACTTCTAACCCTGTGGGTCAAAGGTGCACAAAGCTATGATAAAAGCTACCCTAGTGTGGACCACTTATAATTGCAAAACTACACTTTTACCAATACAACTAACTTCCCTGAAGGATGCTAAAATAAAGCATATCAGCGTAAGCTCAGTGGACTGGTGTCATTTTGCTGGCAAAATGCTCCTAGTGTGGACATGATCTAAGACTTGTCTATGAAAGAAAAAAGCATGGCTGAATCCCAGCAGCCCTGCCCCCTCCAGCTGTGTGGCCATGTGTAGTGAAGGAAGCTCACTGTACATACACCACATGACTGAAGGGGATGTGGATGCACCCTGCTCCTCCCCCCGCACCCAATGAGCTCAGAGCTCAAAAGCTGATTAGTGTGGGGTCTGGCTGGAGCCCCCTCTTTTCTCACAGCTCCAGAGCCCAAGGGATGAGCACTGCTACCCCCTAAAATTCTGCTAAATTTAGCATCGGAAGAAAAGAAGGGATGAGAGGTAGCAGTGCTCAGCCCCTACCAGTGGTTTCATGCAGCTCCAGAGCCCAGGTGGTGAGCACAGCTTTCAGACATCCCTTCTTTTCCCCTGATGCTGAATTGAGGAAGGAAAGGCAGAGGAAGGACAAACAGCAGCAGTGCTCACCCCTGGGTATGGAGCTGTGTGAAAGCAGGGACTCTGACCAAACCCTGCAGTGACCAAATAATGAGTTCACATCACACAACATGTGCAAGGAGTCACTGTGCATGCATTGCATACTTGGAGAAGCATGCAAATGTACCACTGTACCCCCATTGGATCTGCCCCTGGGAGTCCAAAACTATTTAAAAAGAGAGGAGGACTTTCTACAGACCAGCAGGAGGGAGAAAGAAACTCACCAGCTTATCCAGTCCTTTATCCTTATAGGGTACATACAGATGTTACATTAGGATACATCACTAGGGTTAGGTCAATCTCAATGCCTGTCTATACAGACTTTTGTGGGGGTTAAATTGGGACAAAAATAGCAGGCCCATCTAACCGAGTTCACCTGAGCAAGGTAAAGTAACTTATATAAGGAATGGGTTAACCCAAGGTCCTCGACTTCAGAAGGGTCGGCTTCTGTAAGCTAAGAAGATTAGTAGGAAAGTCATTGGGGTCTTGGAGCTTCAATGAGATCAATGGGATGTCCAAGACAGGTGGCTGTTCCTCAAAAAGGTAATCCTCCAAGCTCAAAGGGAGTCAGTCCCAATGCACACCAAGGGGGGCAGGAATGCTAAGAAGCCCCCATGGCTTAGCAAAGGCATCCAGGAATGCCTGAGGGCAAAAAAGGAGGCATACAAACAGTGGAAGCAAGGGGCTATCACCAAGGAGGATTACACCTCCATTGCTTGGGACTCCAGGGAGGCTGTTAGGAACGCCAAGGCAGAGATGGAGCTAGGGCTAGTAACCAGAATTAGAGATAATAAAAAGTCCTTTTTCAAATACATAGGAAGTAAGAAGAAGGCACTAGGTAATGTAGGGCCCCTACAGGATAGGCTTGGCAACCTGGTGACTGCGGCAAACGAAAAAGTGGACCTCTTTAACAAATTATTTGCCTCTATATTCCTGAACAGGCACCAGGACACTAGAATTGCAGATGGACCCAGGGGAGGCACCACCATGTCTAGGGTCAGGGATGACCTAGTTAGGGAACTTTTAGAGGGGCTGGATGTGTTGAAATCAGTAGGTCCAGATCCTCTTCACTCGAGGGTGCTGAGGGAATTGGTGAGGGTCATAGCCGGGTCCTTGGCATGGCTCTTTGAGCACTCGTGGGGCACTGGCCAGGTATCAGAGGATTGGAAAAGGGCCAATGTGTTCTCCATTTACAAGAAGGGAGAAAGGAGGACCCCAGCAATTACAGGCCAATCAATCTTACCTTGGTCCTTGTGAAGACCTTTGAGAAAATTATCAAGGAGCACATCTGCAAAGGCCCAGCAGGGGAGGTAATACCCAGGGACAACCAACATGGGTTCATTAAGGGCAGGTTCTGCCTGACTAACCTGGTTTCTTTTTATGATCAGGTCACAAAGTCCCTGGATGAGGGTGTTGGGGTGGATGTCATCTTCCTGAACTTTAAGAAGGCCTTTGACATGGTTTCCCACCACATTCTCTTAAAAAAACTTGATGCAAATTGGCTAGATGGTCACACTCAGAGAGTGGTGGTGGATGGGTCATTTTCAGCCTGGAGGGATGTGGGCAGCGGAGTCCCACAGGGCTCAGTCCTGGGGCCTGTACTGTTCAACACCTTTATCAGCAATCTGGATGTGGGCGTGGAATGCACACTGTCCAAATTCGCTTACCACACCAAGTTGTTGGGCAAGGTGGGCACACTGGAGGGGAGGGACAGAATCCAGCTATATCTTGACAGGTTACAGAGGTGGGCAGATGAGAATAGGATGGAATTCAATGCAGATAAGTGCAAGGTGCTGCATACAGGGAGAAGGAACCAGCAACACACCTATAGGCCGGGGAACACCCTTCTTGTCAACACAGTGGCAGAAAGGAATCTTGGAGTCACTGTTGACTCCAGGATGAACATGAGCCGCCAATGGGAGGAAGCAGTCAGTAAAGCTAACCGCACCTTGTCATGCATCCACAGATGCATCACAAGCAAGTCAAGGGAGGTGATCCTTCCCCTCTATGCAGCATTGATCAGGTTGCAGTTGGAGTATTGTGTCCAGTTCTGGGTGCCGCACTTCAAGAGGGATGTGGCTACAATTGAGAGGGTCCAGAGGAGGGCCACTTGCATGGTCAAGGGGCAGTGGGGCAGGCCCTATGAAGAGAGGCTAAAAGACCTGAATCTATTCAGCCTCCCCAGGAGAAGGCTGAGAGGGGATCTGGTGGCCGCTTACAAATTCACCAGGGGGGACCAGCATCAATTGGGGAAGGCTCTGATCTCCCAGGCACCACTGGGGGTTACTAGGAATAACGGCCACAAATTGTTAGAGAGAAGGTTCAGGCTGGGCATCAGGAGACATTACTTTACAGTTAGGGCTGCCAGGCTCTGGAATGGACTCCCAAGTGATTCACCCAAGTGTGGTGGACTCTCCTACTTTGGGGGGCTTCAAGAGGAGGCTGGACAGATATTTGGCTGGAGTGATATGACCCCAGCACCCATTCCTGCCCAGGGCAGGGGATTGGACCTGATGATCTATTTAGGTCCCTTCTGACCCTAAGAACTATGATACTATGATACAGAGGATGTTTCCATGGGTTCAGACACAGTTCTGGGGATGGGAAAACCTAGCTACTCATCTCAGCCCTAGGGCTGTACTCTTCCTACAACCCTCTGACCCTGACTGGGCTAATTTTAGACTCCAAACATCCCGAACCCCTGCAGACCTCTCAGCCCCCCACCAAGTTCTGCCAAGCCTCCCTGGGGACCTACTAGCCCCCTGTGGCAGGGCACTGTTTGTTCCTGCCACTTTAAGACCTGAGCCAAGCAGCCAGCAGGTGCTTGATTGCGGCAGCCATTTTAGATCCCTGGCTGCCTATATAAACAGATCAGTCCCCTACTAGCAGGCCAGGCAGCAATAATGCCTTGTGGTAAGGCTGCTGGTATCATCCTGGAGGTAAGGGAGGAGCTGTAGGGGATGGTCAGGAGGCTCCTGGTCTTGGGCATGACCTAAAACTGCACCCTGCCAGGAGTGGGTGGTCTGATGGGCTCTCAGTGGCATGGGAGCCCCCAGGAAATGCCAGCCCAGTTATCACCCTGGTGAAAGGTGGGTCAGGGTGCCTTAACCCCAGGTCCCACAACTGGGTGGGTCACCCACTAGTAGGGTCTAAAGGGCAGACCCCATAGAGAGAGTGAGGCTAGAGGCCTGACATGGAGTACCTTTGACTGGTCAATGCTGAGGCCAAGACCAGACTGGTCAAAAGGGCCTGGGGACCACTGTGAGGAATTTCCAGAGCTGAGGGCCTGGGGTCCTGACTGGCCTTGGGGGTGAGGCCAGGGCCTGCGTGGCCAAAGGTCCCGTGGGGACCATGCCCAAGAGGGGAAATGGCTCAGAGAGCTAGGTGGCCCTGAATGAGAGCAGGGTAACCTGCCTGAATGGAGGGGTCTTAGAGGGGTCCTGACTGAAGGATTCTGGGGCCCAGTGTGGGATCAGCAAGAGTAACATCAGTGGATGCCTTCTATGAGGCATGGGTTGCAGTGCAGGGAAGGTACAGAACTGCAGATAGTGCCTCCTGGCATTGGGGCAAGAAATGGGCAGCCTCCTGCCTAATTAAGATCATTAATTAGATAACAAAAAAAAGCATGGCAGGAAAAGGTGGGTGGTTGGCCCAGAAACAGGTGGGCAGGCCAAAGGCAAATCAGACCTGAGAAGTCCCCCTATTACACCCTCTACCCAAGTTCTGCCTGCACCCCCCCTCACACACACACCCTGAGTTATGCTGAGTTCCCCACACTGGTGAATGCATATACATGCCACTCTCAGTCTACGATTATGCAACTTAAAGTAAAATGCATGACTGTAGACTGGATGTGGTGAACACTTGTATGCACCCATATATCTCCAACCTACAAAAGCTAGAAACTGTTAGGAGTCCCAATAAACTCAGTGCAACAAGTCTAGCACATAGTTATTCATGTCATAAAATTGGAGAAGAGAAGAAGCTTGAAGTCATCAAAACTCAACCCTTGTCCATTGTCTTTCTCTTTTGGTCCAAACACAACTAGAATGCTAGTGCCAACTTATGAGTTCACTTTTGAGATTCTCTTCAGAGTGAAACATCACTTGTGGCTCAATGTGGTGAACTCTCACTTGTGTGATATTTGGAGTTTTTCTTAAAACCTGGTTCCTTGAACCAGCTTATTATGTAAGAATCTCATGAAATGGGCAGATGAACAATTTGCAGTGAGGTGAAAGGGAGTAGGACTTTACCACACCATGGGTTGCATGGAACCTGCCTGTGTGCATGATCTTGCCCCATGCTATTTGAGAGTTCGCTGCAGTAATATCCATTTCATTAAGCTGCCATCAAGACGAGAGCATGTGCACAGGCAGACACTGCAAAGCAGCTGATATATAATAAAAACCTGCCCCTTCTACCCATAGCCAATTGTTCCTGTATCCATACAGTCAGCTTTTATTTTATTTTAAAAAGTAAAACTCTAGCCCTGTCAGTTAAAAAGGAAAGCTATAAACTAAATGCTAAAGCTCAGAAATGAAAAGCAGATCAAAAGAAACCCAAATATACTATTCATTTTAATATCACCCTCTTTCAAGCCAATGTTTTTAGTGGGACATGGGGGTGCTAACACAATATTTGGGGTCTGGAAGTTGGCAGTACTGAAGGACATCCCTCTGAAATGGCCAACAATATCCAAAATAATTTAAATTTTAAAAGGTTCATTTAAATGGAAAAATATATCTAGCCCAGGTTTAAAAAATAACGAAATCTAAAAATGTGGGGGAATCACTAGCAATAAAAGTAAATTATAATACTTCATCGCTGTTGACTTTAGTTATGGGCAACTTTTTGAGTTACAGTATTGCAGTTTTCATAAGTCAGGAGAAAGGCTCATCAGTGTTAGAGATGAGATGATTCAGAAATCAGTACATGCTGAAAGCAGCTATCTGCTTGTCTGTCCTCTAGGCTTAGTCCTACAGTATTCAGCCTCAGTATCTAGTTCTCATCCTTTCCAGAGCTTTATCTTTTATTTTCTCTCTCCTTTTTTGTCTGTCCTCAATGTCTCTGGCAACAAACTCCACTCACTCGTGAGTTGTTTCCCTTCCCCTTGCAGACCAGTTTGGAAGTGGATCAGCTTATCTTCTAAGTGCACAGTTTGAGGGCCATTCAGTCTCCTGTCTCTAGTCACACTGGTGAAAAGGCCCAACCTTGCTAAGATCCTCTCTTCTTCTTTGGTGGCAGGAGGAAAGGTATCAGAAGGGACTAACCAACTCAGTGCTGTTTGTCCTTCCCCCCACCCCTTATGTAGGTTAATATATGATACATTCCAGTGGGCATGACACCTTGTGTGACCACTGACTCTGTCCACAGAAGATGGTACTTTTCATTTGTTTTATTTCCATTCGTTTCACAGACTTCTTTCCAGCTGTTTCTGTGCTAACAGCCTGCTTCAGTTGCTTACATAGGTGCCTGCAAGGAAGTACACCCCAGACAGTAGCTTGGAAAGGGTTAGTGAAGGGCTAATTACTTCTCCCAGCTGTAACCAAGCAGGCAATTAGACACAGCTGCAATAGACTGCAGCCCAGGCTCCCCGGGGCTGGCAGGTGGCGAGGTTTCAGAAGTGGAGGTCTGAGAGAAGCTATGGAAGGAATATTGTGGGGAGAAGGACTGTCAAGCAGGGAAGGTAGGAGACCACTTTAGAGATGTGGTTAAGGACAGGCAGGAGTTTCCTTTGTTGCTTAATGTAGAGTCCCTTTGGTTGAAATGAAAAGGAGAGGATGCATCTGTATGCTACTGTCTTCCCCTTCTCTGTCAAAAGGAATGTGTGTGGTAAAGGAGGCCCTGGATGTAAAGGAGTCAAAAGGTTCATGAGTCCCAAACTGGGCAAAGGTCTAATGTTGGATATGTTTCTGACTTACCCTGAGAGGGTTAAGTCCCTAAATGTGATGGACAGAAAGAAGTCCTTTTGTCTCCCCTGGTTCTCAGACCTGGATACAAGGGGGTTTTACAGGGGCTGCTGAAGCCTTGTGACTTGGCCTAAGTGGGGATTTAAAAAGGCTAACTTTCAACACCCTATTTTAGAAAAGTACTCATATATATCCGTGTATCAGCAGGGCTTCTTGAAGTGCTGTGATAAGTCTCAGTTTGGGCTTTTTTCTGTTTTCCTTTATAAATAAAGTGCTGTTCCTTAGTCTTCACAGGAGCCATTTTTGGTTTAATAAGATGCCTGATTTGAACAATTGAACATACGTAGGTTCTCAGAAAAATAACCCTCTGCTGAGTGCTTGAGCCCTGCTAACATAAGCCCAACTCTGACTACTTTGCAATAGATTTTGTTCCTCTCCTCTTTGCCCTTTTGAGACTTTGTTCTTAGTGGCAAGGTGATGTTCTAAGACAGTGGTTTTCAAGCTTTTTTTCATTTGCAGCCCCCTTTGGAAATTTCAAATGGAGGTGTGGACCCCCTTGCATTGTACATGTAAGTATTCACATACTTCTGACTGACCATAGTTATCTTTCGTGGACCCCTTAACTATAGGCTGCAGACCCTCAGGGGTTTACATACCACAGGTTGAAAATTACTGCTTTAAGATACACTGATGTCAACTTAAACATCCAAGCAATGGGTAGGCCCTATGACCTTCCCCACTAACACAGAGAGTGAATGGAGTATGGCATTAATTCACAAGAAGCAAAAGTTACAACCCCTCTGTCACGCTGCTTTTGCTGCGCTTGAGGACCGGATAAAGCTTTGGGACTTTTAGTGGGCCATGGGGTTGTGCCAGTCCAGCTTACATGTGGTTGTAATTAACGATTAATAAGGAGCAGGTGGGATGATGAGAGAAAATCAGAGAATTTTTTAATTACTTATGGCTGCAGCCGCGGGTGACAGAAGATAGAAGCAAACAAGGTGAATACAACGAGCAGACATGTCCCGGTAAGTATAAACGGCGTCCGGGGTTGCTAGGCGCAGATGGGGGGCGGGAGCTAGATGATCAGTCTAGCTTCCCCTTTTACAAGAAAGCGAAAACGACGACCTCCCTCCGGCGCAGCTAGGGGCTCCCTTTTATTACTTTGATGATGTTCGCAATGACGAGCTGACAAACAGTAAGCTCATCCTATCATTGATTTTTTTTAAAAGCACGCGCTTTTTTTTTTCTCTCCCTGCTCCCGCGGCACAGGGGGGTAGGACTCCCGCCATCTTGTTGCCTCGTG
>NW_017728906.1:48346234-48354988 GCF_001723895.1 Crocodylus porosus | reverse complement strand
ATTAAAAGTAAATGGGGTAAACGAAAGGCCTAACTGCTGAACACTGGGCACTTGGTCAGTACATGCAACAAAAGTGCCATTCTCTTGTGTATCATTTATACAATTGCGGGACACGATAGCTAATGTAGTCAGAAAGCAATTTTCTCACAAGTCATTGCTCTGAACATGTAACAAGATAACACATTAATAATCAATTAACAAGATCTACATAACAGGTTAAGACTTACGGTAAATTTGGGTTGCGCCGGCTTAGCCAATTACGGTGCATTAATATGCGAGTATGAGGACCCTTTTTTCTTCTTATGGTATGGAACAGTGTCTTCGTCAGACACCTCAGAATCACCTCTGGACCTCTTCTGCTTTTTCTTAACATTTTTCTTTTTCTTTGTGGTCTTCTTCTGTACTTTAGACTTCTTTTGTTCTCTTTGTTTTCTCTGTTTGTCTCCTGAAGAAACTCACTCTTTAAACGCTGGTTCTTCATAACGTCGGAAACTTTCTTTTCTCCCAGACTTTCTTTCTTTTTGGTCCACTCAATCATAACCAAACTCTATGACCATGCGGCCCAGCCAAACTAGTGGCAGCTCCCTTGGATGGTGGTACGTAGACGTAATCAGGTCACGTACCTCTATTCGTGATCTACTCCTCCAGGAGGTGCTTGTCACTGGCTGTCCTGCCGGCCCCATGGTGATCTTTGTTGTGCTGATCGGATAAGCTGTAAGCAGAGCAGGTGTCACTGGAGACGTGGACTTTGACTCGTCAGGGAGAGCTGACAGCTTTGGATAGAGGGTGGGTGGAGCTTCCTCTGCTGGCCCGCCTTTCGGGCTGTTGTATGGAGGGGGCGGTGCTGTGGGCGGAGCTACAGGCTGCACCGGCGATGGTGTCTCCACCGCCTGCTTCATTTCTTCTTGGCTTTCATCGGCTGCACGTTGCGCTGCAGCATAAAGCTGAGACTCCAAGTTAACGACCGCACCGCATTAACAAAATGCTGATACACAACACTTAGGCACTTTGCTTATCCCACGTGGGCCCCAACCACTTATGTGTGGTTTTCCCATGTGCCTCCAAATCACTAATCAAATCCACGGCCATTTCATGCCCCAGAGAGCCTTCTTTTAATGGCGGGCAACGATAGTTATCTGCGGGCGTATTGACTCCTAGGCTCTTTAAGTGTTGCAGCCCCCATGCCCAGGTTTGTGCTGGGATGGGATCTCCTATCCCATACCCCTTAATTTTCTTTAGAGACGCTGTTTGCCCCTCATCTTGCAGACAGAACAAGGTTTTAGAGTCTGTTAACAGGCATCCTGGGCCTGAGGGCATCCCTTCAAAAGCCCATTCCTTCTGACCCTTCTTCAGGGACAAATAGCCTCGGCAGGTTTTGGGAGCCGAGCTAGCAGCATGGTAACTTATATGCGCCCACAATTCAGCATCATCTTCAGTGGGGCGGCATCCCTTGCCCCACGGACACACAGTGACCAGTGGGTCTAAAAGCTCCGATCCTGTTCGTGATGCCATGTCACGCTGCTATTGCTGCGCATGAGGACTGGATAAAGCTTCAGGACTTTTAGCAGGCGATGGGGTTGTGCAAGTCTGGCTTACACATGGTTGTAATTAATGATTAATAAGGAGCAGGTGGGATGATGAGAGAAAATCAGAGAATTTTTTAATTACTTACGGCTGCAGCCGCGGGTGATAAAGAAAGAAGCAAACGTGGTGAATACAACGAGCAGACATGTCCCAGTAAGTATAAACGGCATCTGGGGTTACTAGGTGAGGACAGGAGGCGGGAGCTAGGTAATCAGTCTAGCTTCCCCTTTTTACAATGGAGCGAAAACGATGACCTCGCTCTGGCGTAGCTAGGGGCTCCCTTTTATTACTTTGACGCCCGCGATGATGAGCTGACGAATGGTAAGCTCATCCTATCATTGATTTTTGTAAAAGCACGCGCTTTTTTCCTCTCCCTGCTCCCGCAGCACAGGGGGCGGGACTCCCACCATCTTGTTGCCTCGTGCACGCGATCACATTAGGGAGACACCCTCTTGCCGCCACTTCAGAGAAACCAAAGTGCAGCTGCATGTAACAATTCTTGAGTTTTGTTTTTTTCTCCTTGCTCCTTGTCACAGACACTCTGTATTCACTTAGCCCGCTTACTGCTCCATTTCTCCCGCTGTCTCCAGAGCTGAACACCATCCAACAAACTTGGGGCCATCACACTTGAATGAGTTTGAAGTCAGACAGAATTAGCTGCTCACGCCTAAACTAGAACTACTGCCTTGTAAAGAAGCAATATGTTGCCATCTACAATATAAAAGCAAGGCAGCAGGTTGCTCAGTTTGTTCTTGGTAGCTAATGCATGAAATAGGCAGAAGGAGAGACCCAGACTAGGATAGTTCAGATAAACCTATACTGCTTTTTTAACGCTTATTATAATCAGTGCAGCTGGCATATGCAGCATCATATATCCATTGAGACTTTATTTTGGATGCTATCTCCTTTTTACAAGGATTATAAACTTTCAAAAACTTTGGAAAACAGTGTAAAATACTCCCTGCATTTTGGCTGGTGTGTTTTATAGCTAATAGACTTTGAAGACTTGTCACCCCTGTTATGAAGGCATATCCTGCCCATCCACTCCAGCTCTATGTGAGCTGAAACATGTAAAGAAATCCCCTGGCTACTTCTTGGCATGCATTCAGCGCTGTTTTTGGTCCCTATTGTGCTTGTGTGAGTGACACGGCATGGCAGCTATATTACATTGTTTTTCAGTATGTGGCATGGGAGCAGGTGGGCAAGGCATGTTTTTCACAGCAACGTTCTGTACCATAGTCCAAGTTCTAGAGGTACCAGATGTGCTCAAGTCTAAAAATCAAGCCCTTTGTATTTTTGTTCCATGGGGAAAGAATGGACTTCATCATGGTAAATATCCAGAGTGTTAGGCAGAAAATGAGTGGTGTAATCTTAAGTAACATGTAGTCGAATCCTAGTTAAGTTGCTACGTCCATCCATGCCTCTCTATTCAGCAATTACGGAACATGGATCGGATCTGAATCAACATTTCTGACTGAACTTGTAGAAGCCGATGTGGAAACTGTCTTTTTATTGTACCTATACCATTTCTGCTGCTTCAGAATATTACCATTTGGCATTCTTGCGTGCCAAAAGTTCCATCTGCATGTTTACAATTTTCCAATCTGCTAACCAGCAAACTTGCTAGCCAGATTTCATTAACTGGCAAGTCTCTGAAGAGGTGGTGCCATGCCGCTCAGATTTTTCTGAATAAGTGAGTTCTTTTCCCATAGCTCAGATCCAGATACAAACTAGTTGTCTGACCCGAAAAGCTATGTATTTGTGAGTTGCAGCTGTGCTTTCCTGACGATAACTAGTAGGAATAGTAACAAGAAGTACTCTTATTTGCAACATTAGAGGAAAGAGGCATAAAATCTCCATCTCAGTGGAAAAAAAAATTGTGTTAATCAGATATGTTTTGGGCCAAGAACTTTTGCCACTGGATAACTTAGGATGCTTTTCATAAAATCATAGAAAATTAGGGTTGAAAGGAATCTCAGGATGTCTTCTAGTCCAACCCCCTGCTCAAAGCAGGACTAGCCATAACTAAATCATCCCAGCCAAGGCTTTGTCTAGCCAGGTCTTAAAAGGCTCCAAGGATGGAGATTCCATGACCTCTTTGGGTAGCCCAGTCCAGTGCTTTACTACCATCCTAGTAAGAAACGAGAGCCCCCAGCCTTTCTAAACAGCTCACACAGCGACAGCAGTGGCAGCTCCTTCTGGCTTCCGGCTGCCGCCACCACGCCTCCCCCCACCCCCAAAGAGTTGAAGTGTAATTTGAAAAATTGAACCCTGGTAAGAAAGTTTTTCCTAATATCTTACTTAAACTTCTTTGCAACTTGAGACCATTGTTCCTTGATCTGTCATCTGCCATCTCTGAGAACAGTCTAGCTCCATCCTCTTTGGAACCACCCAGGTGGCTGAAGGCTCTTATTTAAATCTCCCTCTCACTCTTCTCTTCTCTAAACTAAATAAGCCCAGTACCCTCAACCTCTCCTCATAAGTCATGTTCCCCAGCCCTCTAACCATTTTAATTGCCCTCTGTTGGACCCTCTTCAATTTGTCCACATCCTTTCTGTAGTAAGGGGCCCAAAACTGGACACAGTACTCCTGTTGTGGCCTCACCAGTGCCAAATAGAGGGGAAGAATTACTTACCTCAATTTGCTAAACACTCCTACTAATGCAGTCCAGTATTCTGTTATCCTTCTCAGCAAGGGCCCACTGTTGCCTCATATTCAGCTTATTGTCTGCTGTCACCCCCCGGTCCTTTTCTGCAGAGCTGCTGCTTAGCCAGTCAGTCCCCAGTGTGTACCAGTGCATGGCATATTCCATAAATCCATTAAATTAACATTCTCTGTGGCATCATGTTATGTAGGAATACAGGAAACCCTGCTTAATCCAACTGGATAAATTTTCTCTGGTGTTGTCTTAAAATAAGCTCACATTATGTGTAACATATTTATTGTTTCTTGTAATGCCAAAGTTGCATGGTTCACATCTTGCTATCTTTACCGTATTAATTTTTTTAATCTGTGTTCATGAACATTATCCAGTGAACCCTAACTCATTATCCAGTGAGCCCTAACTAAGATGGCTATTTCCAGCCTTAGTTAAAAGAAGACATTTATGCTTTGAGTACCATATAGCTTGGGACCACCTTTCTTTAATAAGTTTGTGTCAAGAAATGCCAGTTAGACAAAACCAGAATTAAAGCATACCAGTTTCAACAAAAAAGATCTCCTCAGGAAAGGGATCTGAGGTCTAGGTTGGAATTTCTGGTCAGAAAGGGGCCCACCTCCAAATCAGCAGTAATGTTTCACACAGCAGTCTTTGTTCACATTTCTAATATGTTTTTAGCAGAGTAGAGGTATGAGTCTGGGTTTCTTGCATCCCGAGTAGCTGCAACATTTCTTTATCACATTTTTTCTTTTCATGGAAAAAATAACAATAATTCTTGCTTTCTCTGTTCCACATCAAAAAGAAACTTGAAATCTCAGTGTTGTGGGACAAGAGAACTGTTTGCCAGCATACAGGCCACTCATCCTGTTGCCTTGAGCAAGACAACTAGGACCACCAGAAGATGTCCCATGTTTTTTGGTGCTCAGCTTGAAGTACCCCAGGCACTTTAGAGCAGGATTTTGATGACAGGTACTAAGTGTAGCCCAGTGATTAAAGGGTAAAGGTGCTACATCCTCTATGAAAGAAGCCTATTTTCAGTGTGGTTATTTTTAGCTTTCCCTTTATTCACTTATTTTTAATAAGTGAACTGCTGCCCTCTACCCTCTTAAAGACTGAGCATGTTAATCTTTGCAGTACTTCTGGATCCTTGAGTGTGCTGAGAAGAGGGAATTACAGTAGGATGCCATTACCAGTTGGCCACGACCTCTCACTTCATTAGGCATTGTGAGCAACGTTTCTAGGATTTTAGCATTAGCAGTGGCAAAGAATTTGACCCTGAGGTCACAAAGTTGCTCCAAACCTCCTCCTGCTTCCTACCCCTCACTCCACCCCACCCCAGAAAGCCTGATGCATGAATGTGCATTACAAGTGTGCATGCTTTCCATTTTAGCCCTCAAATAAATTGTTTGTCTAAATGGATAAAGCATTTACTTTTCACTCTTGCATATGATCTCAGCTGAGGCAGCAAAGCTCTTCTTCCTCAAGGGGATGAAAGGAAGCTTCCACACTGAGCTCCCTACTCTGCCCATTACAGACACTAATCTGTGAAGCATGGTAAGCAGCTCTCCCCAGAGCCAAAGCTATGTGCTTAACCACCTGCTGCTGCATGTCCCAATAGTACAGCGTGCGTAGCAACTACTGAGCTTGAATCTTCTGACTCACCCCATCCCCAATCCCCTCCACTCCATTTTCTCTATACCTAAGGAGAAGAAAATGGGAACGGGAGGTGGAAGCCTTATCCATCACAGACCAATCCATGTGAGGTTTGGAGCATATCCAAGGAAAAAAATCTCTTGATGCATCACTGCAGGCACTTCTACATGTTCATCAATGAACCATAGTTACTGCACGCATTAAGTTTAGTACTTGGTTAACCAAATACTAAATCAATGTCCAAAAGCTTGCACTCTGAACAGTAGCACCAGGTCATGGTTTTTTAGTGATGCTTACTGCACAATAGCCTAATACTACTGTTCGGTAGTGTATTAGCATGGAGTTTGCCTGGCATGGTCCTGCACAGTATTATAAGGCTATTGATCAGTTAGCGTCCTGTGTAGATGCACTGTGCTTGTCATCATTGCAAAAGGAGCAGCAGCACAGATCTGAGTGGCCAAGTCATGGAAAGCAGGGGACTTTGGGAGGTCATCTAGTCCAAACCCTTGCTCAGAGCAGGACCAGTGCCAATGATATTGTCCCAGCCAAAGTTTTGCCTATCTGGGTCTTGAAAACCTCCAAGGATGGAGATTCCACCACCTCTCTGGGTAGTGTTTTACTACCCTCCTAGTAAGAAAGGCTTCCTAATATCTAACCTAAACTTCCCATGCAAGGCAAATGAGAACCTAGTGTGAGCTTCTTGAGACAGGATAGTTTATCACCCCAGGGGCTGGGGGTCATGTGAAGACACTGGGGTAATGCTCTAGGACCCACATATATTATCTCCCTGGATCTTTCTTTGGCAGTGGGGGAAGCCCCTCAATTTATCTGCAAATATTGTACATGCCTTATTTTTTTAAGTTGTTGCTCACAAATAAAAGTGTTCAGATGAAAAATAAACCTTGAAAACTCCCAGCCTATTCACTCCTGGCAGCCTGGTATTCCTTCAAACTGTCAGACTGAGCAGATTGTTTACTGGAAATGGTTCAGCTGGCAGGACCTTCTGCTGTGCAGATGCAATTTTAAAATCCCGTTTCTTGTTGCACTCAGTCTCTCTCTTCACGAACGTGGCTTCGTAGAATTATTCACTTGTTTCCTGTTTTGAATCAGAAAATATCCTCTCCTTTCCATTTCCGTAACAATTTTGTGAGGGATATTAACCCTCATGCTTTTGGGACACAAGCCAAGTGATTAACAGCCTGGGTTTAACAAGCAACTTCCTCCCATAGGCATGATAACATGCAATGGTCAACTATCTCTGACGCATTCGATTTGGCCAGTTGTGG
Organism: Crocodylus porosus; assembly: GCF_001723895.1. Lineage (NCBI taxonomy): Eukaryota > Metazoa > Chordata > Crocodylia > Crocodylidae > Crocodylus > Crocodylus porosus. The sequence continues at coordinate 48,347,806 of NW_017728906.1, read as the reverse complement.
AGTTGGTTCCTCTCGCCAAGTACCACTAGTCTGACAGACAGTGGCAATGTGTGTGTTCCTATGTGAAACCCTGTTAATGAGAGAAATGCTCCTGGAAATAAGTATAGCACTTACCACTTGATGCTGAAGTGTAGCACCTCACTTGCATTCTCACTACCAAGTAGAACATGAGGAAAGAGACTCTACTGAGAGGCTCCCACTCATCCACTCCCATTGTATTATAGTGGGCTTGTCTACAAGTGCCATTATGGCGCTGTTGTTCCTGTGCCATCATTTAGTACTTCCTTTTGGAAGTACTAGAAGACGGCCTGGTAGCAGCTGGTACTGCACTGCATGCTCTGCCGTGTCACCTGCTGCCATAGTAACAAGCCATAACGGGAGCGCATCACTACAGCGACGTAGCTGTGGCATCACAGGGTTTGCCCATGGACGCTACGTTGCCATAGCACATTGCTATGGCAATGTAGCGTCATGTGTAGACATGCCCAGTAACTGCTTTTATTTGGATTTGGGCTACCAGCCTCTTGACTGACTTCCTGACTAAAATGGATAAAAGGAATAGGACTGTTGTTGTTGTTGTTGCTCCAGCACAGTTACTTTCAGGGACCTTCAGGCTGAGTCTGCAGAATCCTTTGGTATGCAGTCTGTTGTTCATAATGATTGCCATCTTAATGAGGGTGAGCTTTAAATTGGTAGATTTTGAAATGGTCATTACTGCTGGGGAGTTGCCCTCTAGTAGATCAGCCGTGATTGTGCACCTTTATTACTTCATGGAACTCCCACACCGGTTTTCTGCCTCAGCACCCTGTCTGTTGTAAAACAGAGTTGAGCAATATCCTCCCTAGTGGGTGTCAGAACAAACTGCTCTAAGAAGCAGGTGCTTATGCCATCTATATAACCTGAGCCTCCAAACTATGAACGGATGTGCCATTCAACAATTTAATATTGGAGGACTTAAAATCAGCCATAATTATTGTATTGGCAGATGGTCCAACTTCCTTAATCCTCTTCAAGTTCATTAGCATTACCTTGATCTGGGAGTCTCATGTTTTGCAATCCTGTTTAGCATGGAATTGTTTAGTTATGAGTTCATAATAGTTCTATCGGGACAAAACCCTACTTGGCAACCACCTATAAAGTACTGGCCTCCTTCATAAGTATGCACACAATATTATTCTTCATTTACACATGTTGAAAGCTTGTCTTTAACCCATGCCCTAGATTGGCACGTACCTTTCTATGTTAATAAGAAACAAAAAAGCCATGGTGCAAATGGTAAGGCTTACCACTGTAGAAAGTTACAGGTAGCCCTAGTGAACTAATTTCTACCTACTACAATTCTGGCTTGTTTGAAGGCATCATTTCTGGGTCACTTTAAAAGGTCTAACACATTCTGGCATAACATGCAGGACATCACACGTTATTAAAGTCACCTCAGTAAACCAATGCATGAATTTTCCAGAAATACGAATTTAAGGTTTACTTCCATTTTTGCGCACTGTAAAACTTTCTGTGACCATAATGCTGTCTTGCTTCTGAAGTGCCTGTAATTAGCATGTCAGTGATGTAGAA
>NW_017728906.1:48325109-48346106 GCF_001723895.1 Crocodylus porosus | reverse complement strand
GAAGTCACCCATGACAACCAAGGTCCTGGAGCAAGCGGCCTCAGTCAGTTCCCGGGCGAACTCCTGGTCAAGCTCGGGACTTTGATATAGATCTATAAAGTAAAAGCCTATTGGACATTCCTCTTAATCCCTATGCCATAACACAAAACAAACGTATGTAAACTGGGGCAAATTTTCAGAATGGATAGAACATACCTGGCATTTATGCAATACCTGTTAAATTTATTACTGTGCTTTATAACTGAAGCAAAACTTCAAAAAAAGAAATTGAGCATTTCTATGAACAAAAGAAACTGCAGTTATAACAGATGGCATAAAATTACAGTGGTACTCTGCATGTTTCAGTGTACGAATAGATCTTCATCCTCCAGTAATAATTTCCCATGATACAGAAGTGACCGATTTATTGCTGTGTTCAAAATCAGGATAACAGATTAATGGTCCACTTTTCAGTTCTTGTACAGAAATCTCAATGCTGCTATGAGAGGAACCTACAAATTCCCTGATGAGAGATGACCGGTGCTAAGATGACACCAAATGACAGTCTAGTCTACTGAAATAGACCCACTGTGCAGAGTAACACTGATTCTGGAGAAGGTGGGGCAACAGGCACGTGCAGGAACAGCATGGGGATTAAATTAGACCCCTGGATATCCAGGTGTCTAAAAAATTGATGTTTAAAAAAGCAGAGCAGGGCATGGTCACAGGCAACCAGAGGCTGGGTCCTCCACACAGATGCTCTGGCTGCTAGAGCGTGTCTATGGTTGCCCCTTGCCCTGGTGCTGAAACACGTGGCTGGCCAGGACGCACGTTTCAGAACCAGGGCTCCAGTGCTGGTAAGGGGTCAGGGGGGTGGGGGAGGGGGAGGTGACCATGGGGTGGCCCCGACCCCTGCCGGGGCTGGCCCTATCCCTCCAACCCCTCCCCATCCCTGTCCTCCCAACCCATACTTAAAAAAACCAACCCCCCCAGCACAGTTGGAGCTGCTGTGTGGCTGACTAGGGCCCTGCCTGCACACTGCAGGGCAAGCTGGCAGCCCTAGCTTGGGCCCTCCTGCCCCCCTGCTGTCTTGTGCTGCCTGAGGGAGTCTGCCAGGAGGCCTTGGAACCCAACCCCCACCCTGCTTCTCAGGTAAGCAGAGGTTTTTTTCCCGTTTTTTTCTGTGTGGGTTTTTTTTTTAAGTGATGGTGCCTGGGGTTGTGGGGGTAGCCATGGGGGCCTACGGGTGCAAGTTGGGGGGGTGAGGCTGGGTGGGGCAGCCATTGGAGGGGCTGCAGCAACTGGTGGGGGATGGGACCAGGTGGGGCAGCAACTGGGGGACTAGGGTGGGGCATGTGGGCCTTGCAAGGAGGGTGGTAGCCCCATTAGGCCCCCAGTGGGGGGCCATACCCCTTGTGTGGGAGTTGAACCCCCTGTTGGGGGTGGCCGTATCCCTTATGAGAGTGCTGAACCCCCTGTTGGGGGGGGCCTTACCCTGTGGGAGTGCAGCAAAACACTAGAATTCCTGCTAGGGAGGCCAGTGGCAGGACCCCTGCTTGCTCAGAGCTGGCACCTTGGACCCAGCTGGCTGTGGCTGACCTCCTGGCCAAATGGGGCCAGGAGGACATGCTTTGACAGTTCAAAGCAGGCCACCACACCTGGAACATCTTAGCTGCCCAGATAGCTGGGCAGAGGGCACAAATGCCAGGAGTGCTGCACAAAGGCCAACCCTGCAACCGCAGCCCACTGGCAGCTGGCCCAGAGGGGCAGATGCCTCTACTGGCTCTGCTGTCCCCATCTGAGTCTGGCAGGTCACAGCCAGGCAGCAGCCCCCACTGCCAGACTGCTGCAGTGGGTAGAGAGTGCAGGGAACTCTCCGGGCTGCTTCAGCAGTCCAGCTGGCACAAGGGGTAGTGTCCCCAGGTACCAATTGGCTAGCCCCCAGAAGCTCCTGAGAGCCAGTAGCCCTGAGCTACTTGCCAGGGCGGCCTTTTATACTGCTGGGGACAGCACAGGTGCTGGCCCTGGGCTCTAGCTCCCCCTGGCTGAAGATCCGGGAGAAGCCAGGCAGGGTTATTTTGCCCCAAGTGGCACAATTTGCTCCACAACAAAGTGCATGTCTGAGCATATGCACTGAAGCAAAAAGCCCCAGCTCAAATTTACACCACTTCTATTTGAGCTCCTGCAAGCACACATGCTTGCATGCATGGACGTGCCCTTCGTCTTCAACTTTTGTGACTAAGCTTTCCACACAGGCTTTATGCAGTGGAATAGGATTTTAATCTTGCTGCTTTGTTAACTAGGAATGTTTGTCTTCCTGGGTAGATCCTGGCCACTATTTTACTAACTGTAAAAAGGAGCTATCTGCTGATTTCAAGCTTCAGATGACCCTATACTTCTACTGAAAACGCATCTATAACTCCTCTCCTCCTGCTCTTTTTCCAAAGAGTTCTACTCCTCTGAACTTTGACCAGGGTTACACTATGTCCAACCACAATCTGTTCCCTCTTAGGTGCTAGCAAGCTGCAATCTCATATGGGATTATCTCAGCTAGCTGTGCAGGTAAGGATGGTGTCACATGTTACCTTTCTCTTGCATTCGATACTCTTAAAATAGCAATGTCTGCACATTAAGGCAAGCCAAGCCAAGCTAAGTCCCCTCTGAGCAGCTCAAAGTTATGCCGCCTCTGACCCCAGTACATGAAATGGCTGTGTGTTTTGTGGAATTTAATTCTGGTATTTTTGAAGGGGTTGACTTTTTAAAGGAAGAGAGAGAAGGCCATTGAATGAAGGTACATGCCTTCTAACTACTCCCTAGATAGTGTAGGAGCTTGAGTTAAGTACATGAGGTAGTGACATTAGTTGAGACTGGAGTTTATCAGTTCCTGATAGCTACATGTATGAGATAGACACAGGCTAAACTGTAGTCCACAGTGGCTGGATATATTACTGGTTTCTTAGCCTTCAAGTCCAACACGACACTTGTGAGACAGCTTTCATTCATGGTTGCCAAATGACAGCCTGCCCCCAAAAATGTAGGTAGGTGTCCTAGAGTTATCTGTATTACAGAGGTTCCTAGAGCCCTCAGCTGAGGGCCATTAGAAATCTTAACTAATATCTGGACCCCCACTCTACTGGGGTCTGTAAAGCTACAACATAGCAATCTGACTGCAACCCAAAGGCTTCCTGGTCTCAATAGATGTGGGAGGGAAAATAGAAGTGTGATATGGCTAGGTCAAGACAGAACTAAGAACAGCACCCAGGTCCTCTGACTACCCCAGGCACAGTGGTGAAGGGTGACCATGCAATGGGTTGTCCTATAGGACTGGCTGCTGAGAACAACTACCTAAGTATTTAGGGCATCACTGGGCAGTAGCAGTCTGGCCAGCACAGCAGACTAGCTGTCACTCCAAGCTTGTAGTCTGCCTCCTGTTCCCTGGCCTTCGGCTTGTTTCTGCTTCCAGCCTTTGGACCTAAGCATGGGGCTAAACTAACTCCAGTTCCTGGCAGAGAGAGGTAAAATTGTGGGTTCCCAGTTAGAACTATTGCAGCCAGGGACTCTCTTTCTTCATGGGATTGGCCTCTCCTGCTCCCTGGATATGTCTATGACAGGGATGTCAAAGTAATTGGCCCTACAACAGGGGTGGGCAAAATGTGGTTCATGGGCCAGATGTGACCTGCCAGGTCATTCTATCCGGCCTGCAGGGCCCCTATAAAATTTAGAAAATTAATATGTAACTGCTCCTGGCTGCCTGCCATGCAGCCCTCAATGGCTTGCCAAAACTCAGTAAATGGCCCTCCACCCAAAATAATTGACCACCCCTGCCCTACAGACTAGAGCACTGTGGGGCTCCTAGTGGGCTGGATCTTGATTGTGGGGCTCCTCACAGGCTTTAGACTATAGGCTTCTCCTGAGCTGGACCCAGTCTGTAAACCTTCTGGCCATGACTTCCAGCACCACTTTGTTGGTGTCAGCAGTTGGGGAGTTATCACCACAAAACCCCCAGTGCCATGGCTGTCAGAGTCACAGTGTCAGCATGGCCAATGGTGATTGAAACCACTAAATTCTATGGTGGCATTCACCCACTGAGTGCTGGCCATGCTGACACTGTGGCATTAGCAGCCATGGTTGTGAGGGTTTCATAGGTGGTAGAGGCTGAAAGGGACTTTACAGATCATTGGGTCTAGACCCCCTGCACTTGGACAGGAAAGATTGCTTGGGTCAAATGACCCCAGCAAGGTGGGCATCAAAACACTTTTTGAAGATTGCCAGAGTGGGTGACTGTGCCACCTCTGAGGGGAGCCTGTTCCAAACACTTGGCACTCAACTGTAAAGATGTTTTTCCTTAGCTCAGTATGAAGAGATCTTCAGTCAATGTGCCCATTGTTTCTGTCCTCCCCTGGGGGGACCTTGGTGAGCAGATGCTCCCCAGGCCTTGATGTACACCTCTAATATACTTATAGGCTGCCATCAAGTCCCCTCTGAGTCTTCTCTTCTCCAGGCTGAAGTCTGAAGTCCTTCAATCTTTCCTCATAAGACCTGCTCTCCAGGCCTCTAATATGCACATGGCCCTCTTTTGGACTCTCTCGTGCTTCTCCACAGCCCTCAGTTGAGGTTAAGCAGCATTAACTCCTTAACTGTTGACAATCTTAATGTAAATCCCTGTGGGCCAGATGACCCACCTCCATGTGCTGGACCTAGCCCACAGGCTGTATGTTTGACACCCTGGTCTCCTCCATGGCTACAAACTGCCCTGTCAAACTGACAAGGAAAAAAACCCATCTAGTTACTTCAGTTACTCCTACTCTATGCACATCAACTCCAGAAATGTGACAGTGAGGATATCTCAAGTTCTTGCTCTCGAGCAACAAACTGGGAACACTTGGGCTAGGGACAGAAGTTACACACAAACCAGTTACAGTGATCAGAAACTGGTTTAAACCTGTAACAGAACATAAGTTCAGTGCACATAAACCAATTTCAAAATGGCCAAAACCAGTTTAAGATAAACCTGGTTGAATGTAGTATCAAACTTAACAAATCAAACTGGTTTATGTAACTTCTGTCCCAGACCCCTTCCTGGTTTAAGTTAAACCAGAGCCCTCTCATCCCAGCATGCTTTTCAGCCCTTGGCTGGGCTGGACTGGGCTATCTGCTGCAAAGAGCAAGGCTGGCCCACCACTTTCCTCCCTAGTGGGAGCACTATCACTACTCCTGGTGCCTGAGAAGGGGATAGGGGACTACAGGAACAGCAGCTTCTGCCTGGCTTCCCCTGCCTCACCCACCACTTGCTACTAAAGCAGGGATTTCCACTCCCCACAACACGGACCCAGCCTCACAGACCCTAACCAGAATCTGTTCATGGTCACAGCACCCCCGTGCTAGCTGATGCTGGTTGGTGTGTGTGTGTGTGTCTCCACTTTCACCGGGACAGGCAGACAGAACAGGTCTCCTTAGGGCTCTTTGGAGCTAATCAACAAGTTAGCTGGTAATGTCCCTCCATGGAAAAAGCTTTTTAAGAAGAGCTTAAACTAATGAAAGAGGCTTCTGTTTTTTTGATGGGCTGATAAACACCGTGTTATCAGCTCCCTGCTGGCTTGCTTGTAGTTTGATGCAGGCAGTATGAAGAAGCAGGGAGAGGGAGATTGAAAAGCTCAGTATCATCAACACATCCATGCACTCCGCATAAGCAGTCCCCCTCCCCGCCCCCTCCTCTGCCTGAGAGTGTTAGCCAGGGGCCAGGATCTAGCAGCATTCCTGCCCCTTGAGCAGCAAGCTGGGAAAACCCTGGTGAGGGCTGCTTCCCCCTGCCCCTCCAGGCACACCCCAGCTGGGGACTGCACAGGCAGAGTGGGGGTTTAAACCCTTCTCTAATCAGAGCGTCCTGCCCATGCCCCTCACTCAGCTCAGCACTATGGAAGGGAAAGGAGGGCTGCTCTAGCACCCCCTGGCTTCTAGCCTGAGCCACTGCAGGCATGTGACTGCATTTCTTGATTCAAAAGTGAATGTCTATCCACTTGCAAATCAGTTCAAGCTCTGCAGGTTAGACAAATCTGAAAAGATTGAAGCAATTCAGGCTTGGGCTTTTTGAATGTCTGTTCCTAGCCTTGCAGGGCATCCTCACTTCCAGAGTTGATGTAGACAAAGCAAGAGTGGGTGGATGGGGCTCCCTTTCTCAGCAATGGGACCAGCCCTCTATTTCTATAGTATAGATGCAACTAACTTAGCCAGAGAGATAAGAATTACTGCTTCCTTAAATAAACAGAGAGCAGTAGTTAGCCATGTTAGTTTGGAGACGGCAGAAGGCAGGTTTGAGATGCACCTTATAGTGTAACTGAATCAGAGGTGCATAAACTTTTATGAGTAAGAGCTCACTTCATCAGACGAGATGCTCCTGCTCACAACATAGCATCTGATGAAGTGAGCTCTTGGTCATGAAAGTTTATGCATCTCTGATTCAGTTAGTTTGTATGGTGCATCTCTACCCTGCCTGCTCCCTTAAGGAAACAGTTTCATCTCACTGACAATATTAACCCTGCAATTGGGGAATCTTGCAGTTCTCCCAGTGCATGTCAGACTGAGGTGGAGAAGCTAAGCTGTAGGATATTAAGGAATAGTTAGCTAGCTATTCATTTGGTTTCTGACAGGTCCAGAGACCTTGCACTGACCCTGTTCTTCTCTAGAGTGTTTTTTTTTTTTTCTGTTAGAAATGGAGTAGTACATTGTGGGTGCTTACTAAACCACATAATAATTAATGATTGTCTGTCAGAGCACATCTGCAAAAACCACAATTCAAAACAACTGGCTTCAGATATCCTCTACAGCACAAAATAAACTTCCTTAGACGGCTATGCAGCCACTAGCCGTAATAGTCATTTCCCATAAAAAGTCTGAAGAATTTTCTCTTAGGTTTGTTTGCATAAGAAAGCTATGGGTTTCAACCACTAATCCAGAGCTTCCTTTGTAACTTGTCATCAGAGGCAGGACCTCTGAGATCCTACAAGTTTACACTGAATCCTTTCATTTAAATCTATAAATGTTGCTTGGAAAGGAACTTAGCTGCAGCTCTTCCTCAGTTGTCTTTAGGGAGGTTATATGCCAACTGCTTCTAAAATATAACCAAGGTCTATTATCCACATGCACTTCAATAGGTGGTCAATCTAGCTACCACCATTAAGTTCCTTTCCTGATTTACGGGCACCTGCTGCACAGCACTGTAAATCAGGACATATATTATATAATGTAATGGGAGAAAGATGTATATTTTTGTCATCAGATCCAGCATTATAACACAGAAATGGTAGCGATGTGGGCTTCTCCAACTTACATGTTGCTTTTGTCTTTATCCAGTGTAATAAAAAGTTGCCTTCCTAAAGGGCTCTATAGAAAATTGATAGGGAAAATACAGTTTATGTTGCTGTGTAAGATTCTTAATCGCATCTGTTTCACTATATCTTAAGTGAGGAAGGAGAAAAAGGGACGGATTACAGGCCACAAGAAAGTAATGCAATTGGCTGGAGATTGGACACAAAAGAGGGAGCCTGGCAGGGCATTAGAGCAGCAGGGAAGAGATTTATGTCTTTTACTGTCCATCTGCAAAGCAAAACAAAAATAGCTGAAACACCGGTTTTCTGCTTTATCGGTTCTGTGAATAAGCATATAAATTTCTATGACATTTCTGGAGGCTTGCTGAAGGGGAAAAAAATTCATCCCCTAGGACCCGGCCAGCAGCAGTGGCAGCATATGGTCTGCTGAAATCAGTGACTGAGTGCATTTTGTGTGTGTTAGCATTAAAAAGGTGACTTTGTGAGTAATTTCAGAAGTGGGGAGGGTTTCTCTTTTTTTTTTTTTTTTTAAATCCTGCCTAAGCTGATGCAGCTGTCAGAGCCAATAACTCTTTAAGTAAGAAAGTTTGTGCTGCATCTCATGACTGGGAAGTACGAAGGGTGCAGGCTTCATTTATGGTTTTCAGTTCCCTCATGGTGGCACACTTGGCCTCTTGAGAGAAGAGGTCTATTGGCTGGCAAGCTCATCCTGGGAGCAAAAATGGGGACTGTATGAAGAGGATATTTGAGTCCCCTAGAGCAGCTAAAGAAAAGAATCAAGGATGTTTTATTTTCCCTAGCAGCTGGAGCCTTCTTAAACGAGGACCCAAGTCCCTGTAAGTCCATGGGAAAGTGACTGCAGCATCCTTGCTGCACACATCCCAAGTGTGTATGAATATGGCAGGAGAATGTGTTTTTGAAGATGGCCTTGCTAGGGGAAAAATAAGTACAAACAGGGAAATATTTGTGGCAGATAAAGTGGATTTTTCTCTTTCATCGTTGACTAAAACTGCATGCTTTTTTCTAGAAGCGGGAAACATAACGTGCTGTCGGAAAGATGCATCTTTTGGCAAACAACACTTCGGATGTTTTTCTCTGGCACTGTGCTATAACTCTTTGAAATGTAAAAAGAAAATACTACTAATCACATCCTTGTTTAAAGAGCAACGGTAATGCATTCTGTCACCTTTCCTCTTTGGTGTCTTTCTTTTTTTCTTTTATACAATGGCAAGGAATAATGTTCATTCAGGGTTGCAAACTGGGTGCACTTATGAATTTTTCCTATCCTTTTCCCAGAGTTCACCATCGCAATATTATCCTGAGCCATGTGTATGGCTTATCTTAGTTTTGCATCACTTCCACCTGTTGGCGTCTTGCTATCATCTGTATTTTTTTCAGTTTTTAGGATAAATTCTACCTTGTGGTTATGTGTGCCATGTTGTAGAAGTCAGTAGAGAGGCATTAATGTAACAAATAAATCTGTTCTTGCAAAGCACATAATATAAAGTACCTTAGCTATTTTGGGGAGCCAGTGCAGAGAAATTAACTTCTAGCTAAAATCATGCAGTTCTCCCTACACCGTTGTAGCTCAATAATCTGCATAGCTGAATGAGTTTTGGAGGTAGAAGGCAAAAACACAAAATCCACTAAAAATGTCCTGCCAGATAAGACATTCACTATTTAGATGTTGAGAAACTTTGAGAAGTTTCTCATAAAGTTCCTCCTTTCCATTTGTAATTGCATTCCAAACCTGTGGCTACCACAGCAGCTGATTCATGGAAAAACTGTTAGAGTAATGTATTAAAAGAAGCTAAAAATATCATTTAACTTCTGGAAATAGAGTGGAAAGCACTACCACATCAGCTATAACTTCACCAGCCACCAGCATCAATTCAGAACCACTAAATAATACTAAGAAGATAACAGAGATGACAAATAAGGCAATCTGCATCTTATTTCTACTGCATTTTAAGAGACTGATTTCCAAAGGGAAATCTAAGGGATGTTCCTACAAAAGATGGTTTTTACATGCAGTAGGGGTAATGAAGTACGTATAGGAGCAGTATTTATGGACAAATGCAGGCTTATAAATATACAGTGAGTGCATGTATTTTCAGGCCTATCTTTGCACCCACTTTTGCAACTGCAGCCCTTAGAAAAATCCTTTTTCTGTTGTTTCTGTTCATCTCAATGAGAGATTCTTCAACTTGTGCAGTAGAGATAGTGTTAAGAGCTGACAAAGTGCCAGTAATGGGAGGTATTTGCGATGAACCTACAGCTTTCATTGGAAGTATGCTGCATATTGTTGAGCACCATCTGCTAGCATCCTGTCTATTATCTGTGCACATGTATGTAGATATAGAGTACATCTGTACCAGGCTGCACAGTGCTGGGCTCCCAATCTGGATTACCAAGAATACCTTTCTGAACAAAGCTATGATCTTCCTAATGCTTCAAGTCGTATAGCTTCATAAAGGACAAGAGGATGGCAGTGTTGCCTGTTATTCCCTGAGTTGGTACAGATTAATTAGCATGCCATTTGTAGAAATATAAAATTAAAGGTATATTCTAGTGATGCCCTGGGATTTACAGATGTCAATTAAGGTACATTTAATTTACAGAAGGATAAGGTGCTATGCAGTATTAAACACAGTATAATCTCTTCAGGACTCTCCCTGTAGGGTATTCATTGAGATAACCCACGGCAAATTGCAGGGCACTATGAACCATAAATCCTTGTTGTTAAATAGGGGAGGGGAAAAAACCCACCTACTGCTGTGTCAGCCAGGCCTTTGAGAAAGCAAAGCTGATAAACAGATTTTGATTGGCTCCTTCTACACCAATGCCCCAGAGCAACACCCTCTGCAAGAGTGTGATATTACTGCAAGATGACAGTACAAAGACCAGTAGTCTACCTGTGCCAGCCATTGATCTAACTGTCTAGATTAACTCTGATTTCTTTCTTTTACACGTCTTTCTACTGCTGAGGAGGAGAGAAACCACACAGGCAAGCAGCTCCCTTACTTGTCACATGGACAGCCTGAAGCTGGCAGCATATTTACACCCGCCAGTCCTGATTCTCCTCTCCCTTACGCCCAAATTATACCAGTGTAATGCCAGCAATAGCTGACGGCTTTTCATTACATTGCAAAACTAGTGTGAAAAGAGGATCAGGCAGACTTAATTCCAAATTTTCAGGGGCAGCTAAATAGTAAGCATCTGTGAGCCACATTGCCTATTTCTAAAGACTTGAGAGGGAGGAAGGATTATATTAATGTTGTCTTTCTCAGTTGTTGAATTTTAGCGTAAAGAAGCATGCTCTACCTGCCCTCTGGGGACAAAACTCTCTGGCAAAAGGTTACATAAGTCTTTGGAGCCTGCAAATTGAAGGACCGATACAAATGTCCTGAAGGAAAAGCTACCAAGTTACCTCTGGCACCAGCAGTGGCCCTCTCTGTTGCATCCAATGACACTATGACAGGTCTTGTACCAGGTATGGAGACTAAGATACAGTTGTCCTTAACTATAAGTAAGTTTATTGAACCCTATCAGATACAACTCTAAATTAAAATTAAAGCATTATCAACAGTTATAATTTTAGAACTGTAGCTAGTCAAAGCAGATGCTCACCACCCCAAGATCTCATCAATGCTTCTCTTCTGGTTGATCAGGCTATGAGGTCTTGTCCAGAGGCTCCTGGCTCCCATATCTGAAGTTAATGCAGTATCTTGGATCGATGACAGAATCTCTTCAGGGTTTCTTCAGGAGTATTCTGGGGAGGGGTTTCAATTCTTTTTCTTATATGCCTTATCATTACTGCATTATCATCATATAATTTGCATAAGCCCTTCCTTACAATGCATATTAATAAGCTTATTTCTGCTTGCCATATATGATTATTCATGACTGCAATTTTCTGGCTGTTGGTACCATTTCTCATTCTTAGGTGGGAGCTAGTTTTGCTACTGACTGTTCCCCTTTTTCCCCAAGCCATATTTCTTATTCTGGTTGGCCTTCTTCTTGTTTTGACTTTGATCATCCAGACTTCCTCTTCTTCACCAAGAACAGGTCATGGTCATGGTGACCCACATGTTGGATCTCTTTGCTGAGTTGCAGCTGGTTACAGCCAAGGTTAAATCTGCAGCAGAATATATATTTGGCCTTGTGCTAACTACCAGTGTTAAAAAGCCAGGTCCCAACATGTCCCCTGGGATGACTGTTGATGCGGGATAAATGATGACTCATGTAAACCCTACATGCTTAATAACCAGGGTTCCATATAACAAAGTAAGGAAAGATCCTTTCAACAGACACCTTACCTATGCTGTCAAAAATGGCACCCATACTTCAACATCAATGTAAATACAGAGGTAGTAGCAACACTGTTGGAAGTTGATGTAAAAGAAGGTGAAGGGACTGCTGCAGTTCATATGCCTCCATGTTTTTCAGCATTTCCTTGAGTGGGGCTATGTCGTACTCTTACAGAAAGTAGTGATGAGAAACTTAAATGCTTGCCTTTGGGAGCCCCACAAGGATCCAGTCTTCCTAGTTCTCTTCAATGTATGAATGCAGCCAGTGAGGTGAGGTGGTAGGGCAATAGGAAATTGAGCCCCAGCACCTGCTAGTGATTCACAGCTCTGCTACATATGAATACATCCATGATGATTGGCCAAAGGATTCCATGGATTCCAGCACATTTTGCCAGGCAATGATCTAGTCTCAGGTGGGCCTGGATTTTCTCACCAGTCATCTGAACTAAGGATAGGCTGTATACCTGGGCATAAAGCCAATCAGCACTTAGGAAACTGCAGCTCCTACAGAATGCACATAGAACATCTTGTTAAACCCAGGCAATCATGATCAAATTAGATTTGTCCTTTGGCTTCTATTCTAGGTCACAATGCATATTTGCTGGGTACTCAGTGCCCCACTAGCTAATAGACCACCTAAATTGCTGGGATTTCAACCAAGGTCAGCAACTCTACTTCTTTGGCACAATGGATCTTTTGACCATAAGGACAAAGTAAGCTTTGGCTCCTATACCACTCTCCTCTAAAGTCCAGTCCACATCTGTAAAATAAGATGCTATATGAGCTAAGTACCATCACAAATCTTCCCACCTTTCATTCCCAGTGCAAAGCACCATCCTTGAATCCCCCTTCTCTAATATAGAGCCCCAGCCATTTATGTGTTTAAAACAAACTACAGGAAACCTATCAAACCACCTAGCTACACTCTGCCCTCAGTCAGTTCCTGGGGAGATGATGAGAGAGAAAATGAATTACATGACAGATGCTAGTAAAGTCATTTAATATACAACTGAAAGGTAATCCCGGCATTGCAGAAATGGGGGTGAAATAAGAATATATATATAGAACTGAACTTAATATAATTATTCTATGGTAGGAGATTTCAAAGCATAGTACTAACATAGACAAGATACTGGTATTCAAACCAATGGTATTAAGCCATGTTGGAAACAGATCAATGGTGTGACACTGAGCAAGGTTTTGCTTTGTTTTGTATCACTGGCCAGACTGAAAAATTGGGAAATTTCATATCAGGTTTAATTCAAAATAAACTATACCCTATTTACTATACTTAATCAAATACAAGATAAGGTTTTATCCCCCTCAGTTAGCATGGAAACCTCATTAAATATATTGTCTATTGTTAAATCTATCATATGCTTAGTAATGGGAATGTGATTAAAGGAAGCTGATTAAATGTAGCCCACACAGAACATGACTATAATACACATGGCCCATATTGAGCAAACATGCTAATGAGAACTTTTTTTGTGTGTCCCTTAAAAAAAAAAGGTGGGAGGGGGGCAATAGCTCCCCAGGAAGCAGTGGACCTGGAGGTCCTGCAATACCAGGCCAGCACTCAGAGAGGCTGGAGCAACCCTCCCTTATGGGAACTTTTTTTATTATGATTATTTTTTACAAATTCTATTAAAAACACACTCATCACCCTACACTAACAAGGCTTCACACATTGAACATCCTTGTTTTACCAATATTTGATATCACAAGAACTACATAGCCAAAAATATACAACTCTATATATTAAACCCTTTAAACAACACACATCAACTTTCCACAAAAGAACCCCTAACAGAACTCTTTTTCTTGATACAGAAACCTATGAAAAACAATTACCTCAGTAACCATTTTAAACTCTCTGCCCCTCCCATCAGTTCTCTTGTTTGGTTTAGTGAAACATGTGTCTAGTCCTTTTCCCTCCACTTCTTTTCTGCCTCTTCTTCTCCAATCTATTCTTTGCTCTAATGTAGAATTTCAGTTCATGCAGGCCCCTGCTTCAGACACTCTCTTTCAGTGAAAGCCAGCCCCTTAAATATCCAGAGGTATTTCTACAAACCAGTTTTAAAATATGCTAATAAAGTCCTTAATAACATTTCCTCTGGCCTTGTGGTATGAGTCCATATAGTACCATCTCCCATGCTAATAATAGATTTATTCTGGTGACTCAGAAAGCAGCAGACCCTTTCCCATTCCCACTTTGCATATGCACACTCCTAAAACAGATCTCACCATTTCTTCTTCCCCACATCTCTCCCTTGGGCACCTAAATGAGCTTGTCAAGCCCCATCTGTGTTGCACCCCTCCCACTGCCAAAATATTTCTTACAACCATCCTTGCTAGGTCAGCATGTTTCCCTTTTAGCTGTTTACCTGCCACCACTCCCCACACTTTCTTCATTTGTCCTTCTGTGAATTTTCCCACCAGTGTCATCCTGTCACCCTTACCACTTCCATCAATTTATGATCCTTCAAGACCTCCAGCCCTACCTTCCCTATTTTACACCCATGGACTTTCCAAAGAAGTCTGATATACTCCCCATTTCCTCAAAACTCCAGCTGCATTACATAGGTGATATGCACTGCTTTCCCCTCTCCCTCCATTACCTCCTTATTCCAACTGTCCCTTACACCTGTTCATGCCTCGCAGGTGTCACTGCACAATCACTCCTTTGTTGGGACCTTTGCCTTTTTGGCCTTTGCCCCTTTTCTCTGGCTGCAGACCTCCAGCCCTGGCCCACTGATTTGGGTCTCTCTCAGCCTCAGCTTTTAGACATAAGCTTCTCTGTGCCTCCGGCCCCTATAACTCTTTACTTGGGCCCCTGTCCCTGGTTTCTGCTGCCTCCTGGGTCTCTGGCCCTGGTTTCAGTCCTTCTTGGGCTGCTGGGTCCCAGTCCCTGCTCTACTCTGTTCTGGGCAATAAGCTTATTTTCTGTCAAAGTCCACCCCGTGTCTTGGGCTCAAACTACCTGTGTGCCCTCTGGCACTATTGGGACCTCTGCCAATCCCTAGCAGTCCCAAACCCAAACCACCGGTATAAACCACAAAGTAGCCAGGAAGCCCTCTGGCTATAACAAAACTCTCCCCACACTGGGTTTCAACATAACCTAAGTTCCCTGGCTGAACCACAAAGCTGTATCCCCATACTGGGTACCACCTCCCTGCAATCTATAGACATCTGGGTTGCAGAGCTCAGGGGATCTCCAGTAGACCAGATGGGCCCTTCAGCCTTCCTGCTCGGGAGTCCTTACCCCTTCAGCTTGCAGGACCAGACTGACTGTCTACTGTCTGACCCTGCTTTACGTCCCTCTAAGCCCTGCTCATTTGGCTATATGACTCTGCAGGCACCTATAGGTGTTCCCCTTGTGGACCTGATGACCCTCCTGTTCTGCCCTAGGAGGGCAGCTTAACAGCCTGAAACCTTTGCTTTTGTGCTACATCCCTGTCTGCCTTAACAACAAATTGAACTCCGTCTTTCCTCCCTGCGGGTTAATTTCTCCAGGGTGGAGCTCTAGCTGGATCTCACAGTTTGTCTGCCTTTGGGCAGCAAGTTCATTATCAGCTAGCTTGCTTCCAAGTTGCCGGGTCTGTTCTGTAGCAGGGCACTAAGGTGCCTGCTACTTGAAGAGCAGGAATGGCTGCCAGGTGCCGGTTGCCAGAGCAACCAGGAGGAGCTAGGGGCCCACACCCGTGGAGTCAGCTGACCGGAAGGGGCAGGGCTGACTCCTATAAAGCACAGGCTGGAGGCTGAGAGAGGGGTGGTCTCTGCTGGTGGCCAAGGAGAAGGAGTGCTGCCTAAATGAGAAAAGGGGAAAGGCCTGAACGTGAGCAGTTTGTTACACTGGTGAAGGATGGAGCATCTGCGGAGTGCGACTCAGAGGAGGTTTGCCGAGTGGTTTACATTTGTGTTATAGCCTGGGGGCTTGTGTTATTGTTTGCTGTTGTCAACCGGAGGTTCAGGTGAGGCTATAAGGGGATGGAGGAGGCCTCAGAGGGGAACCACATCAGAGTGGGGACCCTAGCCCTGAAGAGTGAGCAGCGAGAAGCCCCAGAGAGTGGTAGGTATCCAATAAGACTGAAGAACGTCCAGTACATCCGTGAGGCTTGGGGTGTGGTACAAAGGTGGTTGGAGCCATGCAGAGCCCATAAGGCTGGTGTGCACTTGAACCCCATTCTGGAAAACAGGGTTAATATAGTACAGGAGAACGGTGGCCAAGAAGACTAAAGGTAGCCTCCCTATAATACACGTAAGATCAAAGATGTGGCGGGCGAGATTCGAGGTGTGGATAGGCAGCTTGGCGTGGTAAAGAGGGTAACTAAGGGGGAGCATGGTGACCCCAAAGTTTCTGTCCTGTCACATGTTCTTATCTCCTTTTAAAGTAATAAGAGCCTCCTGTTACAAGGGGAACCCTTGTCTCACCCCTGTATGGCTTTTAAAGGCCCCACTTAGATGCCCACTAATTTGGACTTGACTCTCTGCTTCTCTATACAACAACCTTATCCAACATATAAATTTCTCTGGAAACCCCATTTTTCCTAGCACCTCAAATATGTAATCATGATCCACTCTGTCATGCTTTTTCTAAATCTAGGTTTGCTATAACTGTGTTTGTTTTCCTCTCTTGAATATGGGACAGTACATCTCTGATAACTTTGATCGCTTCATAGATCCTTTTACCTGGTACTGTGCATACTTTGTCTCCATGTATTTTCTTCTGGAGGCTTTTCCTTATCCTCAAAGCCAGCATCTTGACCATTAATTTATAGTCCATATTCAGGAGTGTTATTGGTCTCCAGTTTTTCAGGAGTTCCTTCTCCCCTTTCTTGAAGAGTAAGATCATGGCACCTCTTGTAAAATCTTTCCTTGCCTCTCCTGTTTCTGCCATTTCCTTGAAAACTTCCATTATACCCCTCCCTAGCCATGCCCAAACTTCTCGTAAAATTTCATAGGCAGTCAGTCCATCTGCTCCTGGGCTTGGGACAGAAGTTGCACATAAACCAGTTTAAGTGATCAGAAACTGGTTTAAACCTATAACAGAACATAAATTCAGTACACACAAACTGGTTTTGGCCATTTTGAAATTGGTTTAAGATAAACCTGGTTGAATGTAGTATCAAACTTAACTGATTTGGATCAAACTGGTTTATGTAACTTCTGCCCCAGACCCCTTCCTGCTTTAAGTTAAACCAGAGCCCTCCATCATCCCAGCATGCTTTTCAGCTCATTCACACCAGCCAAGCCTCTGGCTCCAGAGCTTTGCCAGAATAGAAGTTCAGTGCACAGAAACCAGTTTCAGAATAACTGATTTAAGTCAAACTGACTTATGAAACTTCTGTCCCAGGCCCCTTCCTAGTTCAAGTGAAATCAGAGTCCCACAGTATCCCAGCATTTTGCAGCCCTGGACTGGGATGGGCTGTCTGCTAGCCGGAGCAGTGAAGGCTGGCATACTGACTGCCTCACTGGCCTTACTGTCTGGCTCTCTACCCCCACCAGGCAAACCACAGCTGGGAGCTAGGGCCAGGGAAAGGGGTTAAACTTCCCTTCCCCCCACCCCCAAATACAGAGCTGCCCTACCCTGCCCTGCCAAAAACTTGCTGTTGGCTCCAACTGTGGACTACAAATCCCAGAGGAACCTGGAAGCAGTAAGAGGAAGTAATGAGCAACACTACAGAGTCCTGCTGCTGTGCTTGTGGACTGCAAATCCCAGAGATCTTGGGGACAGCAGGAAGAGGCAGCAAACACACAGTCCATGCTGGCTATGTGCCAGAGAGCCAGTCTGTAACATCCCCTGAGTTCTGGCTTGAGCCACTGCAGGCATGTGGCTGCATTTCCTGAATCAAA
Organism: Crocodylus porosus; assembly: GCF_001723895.1. Taxonomy (NCBI): domain Eukaryota; kingdom Metazoa; phylum Chordata; order Crocodylia; family Crocodylidae; genus Crocodylus; species Crocodylus porosus. Next base: position 48,328,636 of record NW_017728906.1, on the reverse strand, counting down.
AGTGAATATCTGCTCATTTGCTTTATTGGTTCAATTTTTTCAGCTTAGACTAACCTGCAAAGACTGAATCAATTCAGGCTCAGGCTTTCTCACTGTCTTTACTTAGCCCTGGTGATTTCCTTCTTTTAAAGGTTTTTAAACACTCCACTTCCTTTAAGCTTATCTCTTCTTCTGTCTTCTTTGCTTCCTGTTCCTCTACTTTCTCCTCAGTCTCATCCAAGAAATCCTTCATTTTCTTTCTCTCTCTTTTCTTCTTCTAGTATAGCTCTTCATAAAATCTTCTTATTGCCTTCAACATCTCCTCCTTGTCCACCCAGGCACCACCACCACCTTTCCATACTGTTTTAAGCTCTGTCTTTGCCATCTACACTCTGACCAAAAAGTATTGGGACCGCTCTTCATTTTCTTCCATTATTTCTGTGCAAAGAACATTTTCTTTCTTGTCTGTCTTTTAAACCAGGTTTCTAACTCTTGCCTTGTTTTTTCCTAGCTCTTCTCATATCTGCCTTCCTTCTGTGGCCTTCCTTTAGCACCTTCTGCATCTTTCTATACAACTCTCTTTAGCTCTTTAATTCTTTTCCCCACTGTTCTTCAGCCTTCCTTCCTGAAGAATTATCTCATCCTCTTCTTCACTATCATCCACCATTCTGATACTCCCAAAATATTTCTTCAGTGTTCACTACCCCTCATATTGTCTTTGTGTATGCTTCTCATATTTCTTTATCTTGTAACAGCCACATACTTAACTTCCACAGTCCCTTTCCTCATGGAGCTCTTACCAAAACTCATTTCCACCTTCAGCATCTGGTGATCACTAAAAGCCACACGTAGGGTTTCTTTTGTCCTTATTCCCTTTTTTATACAAACACAGTCAGTTCTTGAGAGTTGCTTTCCACAGGGGTCTGTTCTAGGGAAAACTTTCTCTCCTGCCCACACATCTCTTAGTGACTCTTCTTTTATTATATTTGTTAACAGTCTGGATAAGCTGTCTAAAGCTCCATTTTCTCCTTCCCCTGTTCTGTCGCCCACAGTTGAAATCTCCTGCTATTAGGCAGGGTCTCTCTCCAAACACATAAGCTGCTAGCTTTCTAGCAGTGCATTCCTTCCCACCCTCGCCAGTGTTGTATATACATTGAAAAATGTCTAATTCTGTTCCTCCAACTGTTGAAATCTGCCACTGATGACTACTTCTACCTCCTTTGCTCTCAGCTCTGGCTTCTTGAATAATATAGCTACCCCTGCTGCTTTGTTCTCACTTGTCCCTGACCACCAAGATGGTACCCACCTCCACCTTTTCTCAAAGCATTTATAATCCCTCTCCCCTAGTATACCACATTCTCATAGGCAGATTATGTCTGCCCTTACTTGGTTCAACACTAGTTCAATCTGTTCCCATCTTTTCCTAGTTAAGATACTCCTGATGTTAAGTGAAACGACTGTCAATGCCATTTATGCTTGTTTTAAAATGAGTGTACCTGTCCCTTTAAGGTTTGTCTGAGCTTGCTTTGAGATGAGTGCACCTGTTTCTTTAATTTGCCAGTGCCACTGCTCAGGGTGGTTGACGACTCCTCCCTTACTCGCATCCCTGTAACCTTTGCAAGCTGCCAAATTACTTTCACATTTGGGAAGGCTTGCATATTTCCACCTCACTTCCTGCCTTGTCTCCACTCCAGGCTGAAGCCTAGAAGCATTAACAGCAGGAAACTGCTCTCTGGCTTGTCTTCCAACTTGCCTCCCTCATCATCAGGTTTCTTCTTCCTGGTCTTCAGCCACTGCATTTTCTTTCTTTTCCTGGCCTCTCTCTCTGGGTCTTTCTCTTGCTCCCTCTCCACTTCTGTTGTCTGTATGGTGTCGTCTTTCTTTCTTCCTCCCTCCCACCTCCATGTCTGAGCTGTTTGCTGTTCCCACTTTCCCTTCCATTCCATCTCCAATTTTCTCCTGCACTGTCTCAATCACAAACATTTTGCCTCCCTTCTTCTCTGTTTTACCCTCCTGCAGGGTTTCTTCCACTCTTTCTACCTCAGGGTCCAACCCCTTCTCTTCTGCTTTCTTCCTTTGGGTTTTGCTATTCCTCAGGGGATCTAACTATATTTGCAAAGGCTTTAAAACACCTAGGGATTCCTGGCATTTTGCTACTCTGTGCCCCATCCCTTCATGCCTGTAGCATACCATACAAGGACAGTATGTGGACAGGTGCCCCACCTTTCTGCATTTGCTGCACCGTTTCAGTTGCCCATGGTATATTATAAAACCCCAGTGTGCTCCAAGCTGGATCACTGACCGGAAGAAGCACCTCTTCTGGACTCCACTCATTTGCTTGTAACACCACTCATGCCCTCCAAGACCCCATCCAGATACCATATTTGTCTATTTCTTTCTCTAATGACAATAACCTTTGGATGTAATTTTAATCCATTTTTTTTCTGTGTTCTGACTCTAGTCAATCTATGTACATTTGTATTATAATTACTCTTCCTCTTGACTTTTTCCCTGCTATGATCTTTATCCCTCTTAATTTCTCCCTCCCCATATTTCTCTGCATATTTCTTCCATAAGTTCTCCTATCCTTTTCCATTCCAGTACGTCAATTCCCAAGTCTTTTGGTTCAAGAAAGCAATCAGGCTGGTGAGATGCTTTGCTGCACCTCCAAAATCTCAAACAGTACCTTTTCCAGGAAATCATATCTGTTCATTTCCAATCCCATCTGCCTCCTGTCGCTGGTTAAAGTTACCTATACCCTCAGCCTCCACTGCTCTCTAGCTGTTCTTGGTGTTTCTTCTGTGTTTTTCCACCATGCCACTACTAGTGAGCCAGCCTGCCATCATACTTCTACTATCCTCTGCTTCTCACCCAAGCTACCTTCTGCTGCTGTACCTGCTCTCCTCTGCTCTTGTCTTCCTTCTGGCAGCCGGTATCAAGTGGAGTGCCCCAGAGGTCAGTCCTGGGGTCAGTTTTGTTCAATGTCTTCATCAACAATATGGAAGATGACCATAGAGTGCACCCTCAGCAAATGTGCAGATGACACCAAGCTGAGAGGAATAATAGATGCGCTGGAGGGTAGGGATAGGATTTAGTGACCTAGACAAACTGGACCTAGACACTCTGCATATTCTTACATCAGGGTTCCAAACACAATGTATCTGGGTCCATGAAGGCAGTTTTCCTTAAGCCCCCAGGGGATAACTGTTCTGGCATGGTTTAGTACCCACCAAGGTGTTGGGGCTTAAAGCTCACTTTATGGAAACGGAAGGCTCCTCCCTAGTGTCTGCCCCATCCAGACTGCCTCCTGGAATGACACACTTCCCGAACACTCTGCGTCTCCAGGAGGACTTACTTTGTCATGCAGTCAGCGATGACTGGAAAAAATCTTTTTTTCAAAATTCTGCCTTCCAAAAACAGAAAGAAGGTACCTGTTTTATTTTGGGGAGCAGGAGTGGGTAGGGAAAGGGGTGGTAGGTAAGAACATTCACATTCAAGTAGGCTCCGGAGAGGTGAGACGCACGGGTGAAGCCCGCTGCACCCCCGCT
>NW_017728906.1:48293393-48325082 GCF_001723895.1 Crocodylus porosus | reverse complement strand
TTTTTTTTTTAGGGCAATGTTTTTAACCAAAATTTTAATTTCAAAAGGAAAAAGCAAAATGTTCTGTATCAAATATCAAAATGAACAATTTCAACTTTTTCTTGCTGAAACTATTTGCCAAAAATTGGAATCAACTTATGATGATTAGGTTAATTCAGAACTGCATCTTTATAACAAATCAAAAACAATTTTAAAAACCTAGGTTTGAACCATTTGAACCGGACTGGGACAGAATAGATGTCTGTGTTAAATGAGAACTATTCATGAGAGGCCCTGGTTGCAGTTCTTGTGAGCAAACAGCCCACTTCTGCTATTCATTATCCAATAAATTTGTATGACTATATATAAATTATAAATGTTGCACAATGTAATATAGAAGAATTATCCATTTTCTTCTTTCCCAAAATATAAATAACTCCATCTTGAATCCAAAACTTCTTGACTGCTAATGACTAATTACATGAAAGCAAAATTTTGAAGTCTTCTCTTTAGATTTTCTCATTTATTTCTAAAATCCCAACAAAAAATATATATATCAACCATCTGGTCAATTCACTTCTGACATGCTTAATTTATAAATAGCTCCAAACCCAAAGAAAGGGTAAGGAGGATCAAGGATTTGTCTAGATCAGGAAAAAGAATTCAGATTTAACAGGGGGCTAACCTGACTCAACTACCTTGTGTTTAATCTGCTCCTACTTTAGGGAAAAGGTTGGGATTCTCTACCTTTTTCCCTAGGCCTAACCTCAGCCTCTTTTCTTCATTTAATGATACCTAGCATTTGTATCACTTTTTTGAGGTGAGAGTGCCTTTCAAAGAAGGTGAATATCATTATCCCCAACTTACACATGAGAAAAGTAGCACAAGGAAGTAAACTGATTTGCCTAATTGTAATGAATGAAGCTGGCCAGAGGCAGGCAAAACCAAGGTTTCCTGAGTCCTAGTCCAGCACTGAGAGCTCATGTAGACCGGAATAGGAAAAGGAATGGGGACGGGATTTTAACCAGTGGTGTATTTTAGACCTCCATTATAGTCAAGGCAAGGTTCTAGTCTAAAAAAAATAGTTCATCAAGGTGAACCGGGGGCAAGAGCATATGTTTCAAATTGAGCAGTGGTATGTGAAAGACGTCTATGTAGCCTTTGTCTAAGTAAAGTTTTAGAGTCTTCTAGCATAGGAACTAACCTCTTTTAACAACACAAAGTACCACCAAAATGTATGTTCCTCAGTAGAAACTAGGACCAATGACAACATAAGCCGGAGAAGAGTCTGCAGGTGCTTTCTCTGAGACTGAAACAAAAGGCAAGACTATAACTGCAAAGTTTGATGTGTTGACCAGAAAGAACTCCTGGTATATAGTCATGCCCCATCATCGTTATCAATGGTTTAAAAAAAAAAAAAAAAGCATGAGGAAGGAAAAACAGAGAAGTTGCCACTGCAATTTATATGAGAGAGAACAGAAAAGCAGACTGTTCTGCAGCAAATATTAAAAGCACACTTCAAGGAAAATCCAAAACAGTAACGAGGTGATAAATGAATTTCGAAACAATAGGCAACTACGGCTCACTGCTATTATTCATCAATACTCTCCCCCCCCCCCCCAACCCACAGAAACGGTTAAAAGGGGATGAAGATTATATCTTTATTTTCCCCCCTTGGGAATAAGGACTTTGAAGTGCTGAAGAAGGGTATGTAATCAGAAAATGCCGGAAATACATATAGAGACCGTACAGTTCAGCTGCAGAACTGAGAACAGCTGAAATGGATCAAGGGAGGCTGTAGAAAAAAAGACTGATGTCCAAAGGAAGAAGCAGAAGAGTCAAATGGGTCGCCAACTGGCTAGAGGGCCACACCCAGAGAGTGGTGGTGGATGGGTCATTTTTGACCTGGAAGGACGTGGGCAGTGGGGTCCCGCAGGGCTCGGTCCTCAGGCTCGCACTGTTCAACATATTCATCAGTGACTTGGACAAGGGGGTAAAGGGTGTTACCTCTCAGCTCCATGTTCCTGGGGAACCCTGACACAGGATGCAGACTGTCTGACTCGCAAAGAATACCCACCACCCCTAAACAGAAACTGATTAAGATGCAGTGAGAGATTAACCTAAAACCCTCCAGATAAGGGTGACAAGAGTGAAACAACTGCCCTAGGTCATATTTGCATCTGAGATGGAACAAGATGACCATTCATTTTACATGAGAGATGGAGAACAGGAACAGAACAGAACAGAAAGCCTGAAGCAGAGACTGCAGTGAATTCTGGGATCAGCGAAGCAGGGGAGCACGGCATGATGGGGAATCTGTGCTCCAAATGCTAATCAACCCACACACCCAGCTCAGCATTTTATCAGACCAGTTCTAATCTGGATTTACACTACACGCTTTCTTCTCGAAAGGCTGAAGGAGGCAGATCCTCTTCCTTCAAGGATTGTGCTAAGAACTTTACCTGTCAGCACTGGAACCCAAGTGCTTTGGACTGGTGAGATCTCAGCTCTTGCTCTCTCTCTTTTCTCTTTTCTCTCTAAGCATAGATTTCTGAACCTGAACTGTATTAATTAAGCTTGAGCTAAGTTTCCCCAAATACTTGGTGAAACCAGGATAATACTATAACTGTTCATGTTTGTTTTTTTCCTTTGCATGTCTATTACTACTAGTGTCATTATATATTTAATATACTTAGCAATAAATAACGTTTTAGTCAAACTGGTGGCAACTGGGTATATTTTTGCTTCTCTGCTTCTCCTTCCCCACTTGCTCTGCAGCAACGCTTCTTTTACCTAAGCTAAAGATCCCTGTGAAGCCCAGAAATACTGTGGGGTCTGCTCATCAAGAGGCTAAAAAATGTGCTGAGTTTGAAACGCATAAGGAGATCAGCTTGTACAGGCTGATTGACCCAGTTTGGCTCAAACATGCCCTAATGAACTGAATGCTGGCCCATGAGGGTGTTATCTGGACACCCAGCCGGATTCAGAGGTATTCTGTTTAACTGTGTGCTTGTGTCTGACTGTAGTTACTGTTGCTTTGAACTGATTCTTGGCATATGAGGGTGTCAGCCTGTCCATGCTGATCAACCCGGCCAGGTCAGGCGTGTCACGTTAATCTGGGTGTGTTTGTGTGTATGACTGATTCGGGGACTGGAGGAACCCAGCCCCACTGAAACTGAGTCCTGCAAGATAGCTCCATTGGGGGGTGAGGGCTTACAGAATGGAGAGATACAGCTCCGTATAGAAACACAAGTAACACAAGCAGCACATTGATAGAATTATCAAGGCCCTAGCCCTAGTAAATGAGCACGCTCCAAAGTAGTGGGCAAATCTGATAACAGCGGCTAGGATCTGGAATCAACTTCCAAGCGAAGTGGTGTTGTCTCCTACCCTGGGGGTCTTTGAGACAAGGCTAGACGATCACCTTGCTGGGGTCGTTTGACCCCAGTACTCTTTCCTGCCATGGCAGGGGGTCAGACTTGATGATCTGCTCAGGTCCCTTCTGACCCTACTAACTATGAAACTATGAAAATAAATGGCATCTTAAAAGCTGGGTGCAATAGTGTAGTACCAGCTTTGCCAAAATTCAGGACCTTTGAGGAAAAATGACAGTTGGATTCAATTTTTGCAGCTTAATCACCCCCTAGTCCTCAGACAGCATGGGGATTAAAGCATACAGCTAACCAAAATTTCTTTAACCCACAAAATGGAAGCTCTTTTTGTGCATGACCTCTTTGAACTCCTTTTGCGATGCCTTGTATGCAACCTCATAACCGCAGTAGATTTGTGCATGGTATGGAAAATGCATTAGATCCAGGAATCAGATGAAGGGGGTGTATAGTGAGGGGGTGGCCTGGGTGATATGTGTATTGGAACAGCTGGGAGTGGTGCCTTATGTCAGTGAGAGGGAGTACTCTGTAGAGTCCAGGTACACATTTTTCCTTTCACTACAGGCAGTGACGTGTCCAGCTGAGTCTCTTCAGAGCTATGCACGGGCAAATTGGGACAAGCAGTGCAGGAAGAAGCAACAGCAGCTGAGAAGGAAGGACAGGAGGAAGGGGAAGGAAGGAATAATGGATAATGGCAATTAAAGAAGAAAAAGAAGGAAGACAGGAAAGAAGATGAAAAAGGGAGTGGATAATGGGGAAACACAATAGGAAAGAGACAAAAAAGTATGAAAACAAAGGAGTAAAAATAAACAAGATAAAAGTAATACAGGCAGACGAAAAAAGGGAGAGAGACTCTATCCTGCCAGCAGTAGTGATGACTATTATTCAAAGATAGGAAGTGCTGCGTGCTGAAAGGCTGATTGAGGCTGATTCAGAGAGAGAATGAGCCACATATGACAGATGTTAGTCTCGTTGCTTAATGCACTATTGGAAAGTACTCGGATACTACAGTGAAGAGAGCAGTGTCAAGACCTACATAGAACAGAATAGCCCTTAGAGACTGCCAGGAGTGAGCAGACAGGCCAGTTCCCTAGACCTTTTTGATGACAGCATAAAGGAAGTCAAAGGAAAGTACTGCATTTTTAGCACTTCCGCATTCCATCGGTTTTCACCCAGGCCCCTTGTCCAAGAATAGATTCAGACTTGAACCCAAAACAGATACACACATGGTTCTCAAAACCTCTGACATATTTCTGGAGAACAGACCGAGTCCAAAAATATCTATTTGATTCTCATTCCATGTCTGCACTAGGCATGCCCTATCATTATACCGCACCAGCAAAGTGGTCTTAGTGTGGACATAGCTGTCCAGCAAACTATACTTCATACCAATATCATAAAACCATCTCCAGAAATAAAATTGAGCTCTGACAGTAGAAGCACAGCTTTTCTATGCTAGCAACTTCTGCCAGCACAGCTACGTCAAACAGATAATATCCCTTCACACCTTGGATTGACATAGCTGCATTAGCAGAAGTCTGTAGAGAGACCTATACACTGGCACTGATCCCTATTTGTCCTTCCACTGAGACCTGGATGTATGCAGTGAGGCAAATTTCACTCTCATTCACCTTTATAACTCCCATCTAAGTGAATGCAGTTTACACAGCTTTAACTCAGAGTAGTTTGGCACATTCTGTTTTGGTTAGCTCCCATTCAGCCTGTAGAAAAGACAGCAATTTAATCCAAGAAGACAGTGACTGGAGGGAAAGAAAACATTTAAATCAACAGCCTCAGCACTCCAGCAGACTGTTCCTAAAATAATCTCTCATGTACATAAAATACGCTGACTTTTGGAAAAATAGCTTTTAAAAGGCAAGGAGGTATATATTTTGCAGGTTCTCCTAAAAGTAAGATTCTGTTCTAATGAAAATGACTTTCGTGAAGTTCAATCCTAAAATTGCTGTTAAGTAACAAACACCGCAAAGTCCTTTGCAATATATGATGATGTGTGAAAGTGTGGGGGATTTGTTTTTTGTTTGTTTGTTTTCATTCTGCTGCATCTTTTAATAATGAAAAGGGAAAAAACATTCCCAGCAGCTATCTTGCTTTCCCAGTTTCCAGTGAACCAGCTGCCATATTATGTCATATTCAAAAACAGGAACTTCGAATCAGCATATTAGCTGAGCTGCTTATCTGCAGCCAGCTAAAGGGGTTTGGTGCTACTCAGATCAATTTTCTATGCTTTAATTGGTCCATCTTCTTGATGCTCAAGTGTCATTATATTACTGGTGGTAAAAAGGCTGCTGTTGGAGTTGTCCGACATCCAAGGCAGCCAAGTGAGAATAAAAATCTCCCAGTGACATATTTTGCAAATATAAAATTGATTAATTTGGTATGCTTGGTACTACACAGAATCTTTTCTTCTTCCCTTTGTCCTTAATACAATTTTCCCTTTCACAGAGAGTATGGATAAGGTGTGTAAAATGGGCCAAATTTTGCTCCTAGTTACAGTCATTAAATCTCAGAGAAACAGCACTCATTCCTGTAAAGAGAAAGAGGACATTTTGTGCATAGACTGTAAAACAAGGAGAAAAATATTGAACATATTAGCTTTGGGCCTGAGGAGTGGAGTTTTATGTAATCTAAGCTTGTCCCAAAATTCAGATATAGTAACATTTAATTCTCCTGCAGACTATTAGAGACAGATTCAGTGAAGCAAAATTTGTGTCCATATCTGATTTTGAATCAACACTAGTTGGAAAGGACAGAACTGGTATCCAAATTTTGACTCGCCTCCAATATCATGTAGGGTCAAAATTGTAGTTTGGAGTGTTAGCAGAATTTGAAGATATTACCAAGTATTACCTGACAGCAGTTACGATGTGAATGCTTCTGCTACCTATATAATCTGTATATAGAAATATGTTACATAGCATCATAAGCAAGAAAAACTATTAGCTGATAATACGTAAGATATATATTCTCTTCCTCTAAATACTATACAAAGAAAAAACAGAACTTGACCTCAGAGTTCCTTCCATTTTACAAATAGGAAGAATAGGTGACAGCCTACTTCATTAGATGCTATGAAAAGCTTATGCCCACAAAATTCATGCCTCTCTGATCCAGTAAGTCACTAAGATGCCACCTCCCCACCTGACTTTCAGGTTAGCACAGCTAATTACTTTTTTCATTCAATACATAATGAAACTTTTTGCCCATGTTGATTGTCTTGTCTGAGTCCAAAACTGTGAGGGACCCTTATAGCCAAAGTTGCCTAACATATTCTGTTATATAGCACTCTCCTTTGTTGCTCATAATTTTTGTCAAACTTTAACTATCCAGGCTAGGGTTTTCTGTGCTGTATGTCTGTCTCAGTCTGGACATCTGGGGACAAATTTCAGCAAATTTAGTTGTCTCTAAGAATGGAGTCAGGATAAAATATATTTGTTTTATCTAAAACAAAATCTTACATCCATTTTGTTGAGACACTCAAGCACATTTTATGCTGTATTGCTGGGACTTAAGATTTGGTGTCCAAGAACTTTATCTCCATGCAAATATGCTCGTATTTAGCCAAGCAGTAAGCCTCTAAGAACAGACATACTGGAATCCGGCAGCAAACTTCTCCACACAGTCTGTTTGTGCTGGACATGATTCATCTCAGGACTGCAGGGGCTGAGTAAGGCTTTCCCTGCAGCCACTCCTCTCAGCTCTTACAGGCTGCTGTTGCACTGGGCACTGGAACTGAAAGCCTGGTGACTGTCTCTCCTGTGCTCTTAATGCTCCCCCTGGTGGGGCCCAGGCAAAGGAGGTATAAATCTGACTTGAATGCAGAGGCGAAGAGGGCAGGGACAGGCTAAGGGAGATAGAACAGATGAAGTTAATGATGAGGAAGGAGATGAACATACTGCATGGGGACAGACTGAAGGTAGAAGGAGCAGAAGTCAGGCTGGAATGGGAGAGAAACCTGTAACAATCACTAGGGCATGCTCATCTCTAGATCCTGGCAAAGTGTATTTCTCTAGCTGCTGGTCAGAGGATAATAACCTACTACTGCTACCAGTTACTTCATTACTTCAAATAGTAAAGGTCTGTAGTATGGATCAAAAGTGTCCATTAGACTGACCCATTTAAAGGCCACTCTGTTCCCTGTGATAACATATTTGCCTTTAAAAAAAACTCTCAATGAATAATGGACATAAAAAATGCTTGAAAAATTCAGCCTTCAAAAGGTACAAAATACCAGAGATTGCCTTGGAAGATATTAATTTTGCCCTCTTATTCCTAGCCATTATAATTAGGGCTAGGCAAAAAGCTTTTGACAAAATAAAATGTTGCTAAAATATGCTGTCTTGGTTTTGTTGGCTTTTTTCAATCAAGAAGGTGGTATTTGATAAAAGTCAGAGGCTCTGGCATGTACTGCTCTCTGCCAGCTAGAGCACTGACCTGGGTTCTAGGATGGCTCAGGTTCAAGGACTTGCTCTGCCTGACTCTGAGTAATCGGGTATAGAAAAACTCTACTCTAGTGAATAAAAGCAGGGCTTTAAGCCTAGGTCCCTCTCTTCTGAGGCCAGTCTTAACCATTACTGCTCTTCCCAAATTAAAATGTTCAAGATGTGGATGCAAATTCAATTTTGACTGAAATGCTGCAGAGGGAGGGGAGTTCATTTAAATGCAGAGTGAAGGCAGATTTTTAACCCTTAAACGTTTCTGTCACAGGGAATTATCGCTTTCTGGTCAATCTGATATGGCATCTAGTTACATGATCCCATTCTATTCCTTGTCTCTCTAGCACAGTGGAGATAGATCACAAGAGAGATGGTGAACTAGACATGTGTCCCTGGAGCAGCTTCACTACCTCATTTCTGCATTTGGCATGTGTGAGCAGGGACTTCTTGAGAGCACTGTCCCCTGCTAGGGGCAGGAATGCAGTATACCTCTACCACCTCACATTCTTTACTCCTAGGGGGTGTTATGAGAATGAAGGAAGATGTGTCTACATGTTTATTAATGCGCCTTTGGTACTGCACATGAAGTACCTCTAATATGATAGGTATTACACATGAGCCCACAAACAGTTTTTTGTGATGCTTAATGCATAGCAGAAGAATTCTACTATGCATTACTGCATTAGCACGGTTTTTGCCATGGTGCATTAATTCACAGTAGAATAAGCTACTGCGCATTACAACATCTCAAATAGACTCACCCAGCATCCATGTTTGTGAAGTACTGCGAGACTGAGCTTATTGGTACCACAGAAAAGCCTAAGAGCAAATTTTGTATTCAGTGCATGGTTTGAATGGCTGGTGCTAAACAAGGCAGGGACCCAACACAGTGAAGATCAAAAAGATTTTGAGCAGCTACCCATTCAGTGAAGATCTTCCATTCCAGACATGGGAAAAGCTGGGCTTCTGTGATAAAAATAGTATATAATCATGTAATAAAAGGTTGTTTCATGATGCATATAATTAAGGAGTGAATCTAGGTTGCACAGGTGATCTTATTTTTGTCATTTCTTAGCTCTTTAGTGCTCAATTTTGCAACTTGAATGTTCTTATAACACACTAACTGTATGTCAGATAAGTATTATCAGTCATCCTCTTGTTAGCTTGTCTGGTAGCTCTTATTACATTTAAATGTGTCCCCTTCCATTTGTTTTCTGGAGGTTCAGGTTGCTTGCTTTTATTTAATTTTTTTTCTGAGGTTTGGACAACTCTCTCTGTATTTCCTCCTTTGGCCTCACAGCAACATGCAGTATCCTGCTGAGAGCCTTTCTCAGGAAGACACAACAGCTGGAGTGACAACACGCAGCAAACAGAGGGTCTTTAAATCTGGGCATAGAAACTGACAGTTCAGTAAACAAGTGGGAAGAGACGCATGATAAGGAATCAAAACAGGAAATGCATGGCAGTGAAAGCCAGAGATATACTCAACAACATAGAAAATAGCCTCTAAAGCACAAGCTGCTTTCTATACTGATGGATCAGTAAAGATCCTAAGTGAAGCTGGGTAGAATACTAGCCCTAGTCAAAAGGATTTAACCAGTTTTCCCCAACCCTGACTGCAGAGGTCAGGTCTTGTTAGCCATGAATTCGTGCACCATCAAAGCAGGAAATGTTTTGCTAAAGTACTGCTTTCTCTTTTGATTTTATTTTTAAATGCATTTTTTCCCTGAACTAAAATGACTTACACATACTAGGAGCCCAAATCATCCCTGGTGGAACTCTGCTGATTGAGTGGAAACACACAAGAGATGCATTTGGCACCAGCCGCCTCTGGCTCTGTATGCCTGCAGGTGCTCTCTGGATATCAGCACGAGCAGGGCAGGTCTCAGCTGGCAGCCAGCAGCTAAAATTCTCTTATTAAGGCTCTAGCTTTCAACTATGGATGCAATTTCCACTCCTGCCTCCATAGAAAAGGAGCTAGGATGGGTAAAAATGAAAGTGAGGGAGTGTCATCCCTCTTTATCAACTCAATATCTGTTTCTCAGGAAGCAGGAACAAGCTGCCCAGATGTTGGATTTCTTATGGCATTTCAGTTGCCAGCCCCAAAGTGCTGATTTCCAAAATGCACCTGCAGATGTAAGCAGCCAAATGGCTGTGTCTGCAAGTGCTCTAAGATTTACGTAAGTTGAAACATCAATATATTTGTTCTGGAAAAGGAATTAAGTTTCTTGCGTTTAGAAGCAGCTTTCCAAATTATAACTCTTAAGGCTTTCCACTCAGCATGCTTTCAAAATTATTCAATAGCAGACAGCATGCCAGATAGTGGAGTTCTCCCAGAAAAAACAGCTCCCTGACTCAGGTGGCTGATTCTGCATTCCAGTGCGCTGGAGGTGTGTCACTAAGCATTGGCTGCCTCATCCAGCTCGTTTTGTTCCCTGCACAGGGGTTTTAGACCCGCCTACCTAAAACAAAAACTGTATAGGATACAACGCTCTTAGAAAGAGTCAGTCAGACAATGAACTTTAATCACTCATGGAAAAGTCTGGCTAAAACAAGAATCCTTCTGGTTTTGTTGAACTTTGCCACTAAAAAATTCAATGTTTTGGCAAAAGTAAAATTTCAATTTGGCAATGCTTTCTTTCTGAGCAATGGGAGGCAGTTATCTCAGGGAGCTGTGGGCTGTGGTATATCTTGGGTGATGTAACTGAACTGATAAGCTGAGCCCACTGAAATGAAAAAAAACACCAGGAATTAATCCTTGAATCCTGAGGCACTGCCATGAGTACACAAATCCAGATATTTTGGTTCTGGGGCCCTTGGGGGTTGCGGTTTCCAATGAAAAATCAAAACCTTTCATAAGAAGCAGACACTTTCAAGGAAAGTTTCCAATTAGTTGAAAGCCAAAATATCTGTTGAAAAAAGAGCATTGATGAATTTTGAACAATCCTCCTTTCTTCCTTTCCTGCTATCAACTGCTGGGTGTGAGTGTAAACAGCTCTCTAGACCCCCTTCTCTCTCTGTCTCTCTCTTTCTCTCTCTCTGTAAAACTCTGTAGTAAATAATTGCTTGTTGGCCATCGTGTGTGACTATGGTACCTAACTAGTGTAACTGCTTTTCACTTTATTTTAAAAAGCATAATTGGTAGCATGTGGTGTGCTCTTATTGTCAGAGGTGTGCATTGCAATGAAACACAGGCTGAAGAATACATTCTACCATCTGGAAGAAGACATCCATGGGAGGCAGAGGAAGCTGTGCTGAGGGAATGAAATACTGCAGAAGCTTACCTGGGTGGTAGAGGAAGTTAAACCCAAAAGGAAAAGCAGAAGGAAGTCAAAGGGAAAATAAAGACTGTTGCAGGATGGAGCAAGAGAGGTTCATAGATTCACAGATGTTAGGGTCAGAAGCTTCTAGGACCAATTTAATTCTTCTAGGACCCTCAGTAGGTCATCGAGTCTGACCCCCCACCCCTCCCCGGAAAGAGTGCTGGGGTCAAATGACCCCAGCTAGGTCCAGTCTCCTCTTGAAGACCCCCAGGGTAGGGGGAGCAGCACCTCCCTTGGCAGCCCATTCCAGATTCTGGCAACCCTTACTGTGAAAAAGTTCTTTCTAATGTCCAACCTAAATATGCTCTCCGTCAATTTGTGGCCATTGTTCCTATTTATGCCAGGGGGTGCCCTAGCAAATAGAGCATCTCCTGTTTCCTGCTACCCTCCCCTATGAATTTATAGGCAGCCACAAGATCACCTCTTAGCCTTCTCTTGCAAAGGCTGTCCCTCAGTTTCTCCTTGTAGGGTCTTGCCTGCAGGCCTCTGACCATACGCGTGGCCTCCTCTGGACCCTCTCAAGATTCTCTGCATCCTCCTAAAGTACAGTGCCCAAAACTGGACTCAGTACTCCAACTGCGGCCTAACCAGTGCCAGTGTGAGCAGGGAGGGGGAGCATCACCTCCCTGGACCTATTCGTCGTGCATCTGCTAATTCATGATAAAGTGAGGTTAGCCTTGTTGATCACGTTGTCACATTGATGACTCATGTTCATCATGGAGTCAACTATGACTCCAAGATCCCTTCCTTTCCACTGCTCTGCTGCTGAGAAGGTCATCCCCCAGCCTGTAAGTGTGTTGGTGGTTCTTTTTGCCCAGGGGCAGCACTTTGCACTTGTCTTTGTTGAACTGCATCCTGTTTTGCTCTGCCCATTTTTCCAACCTGTCCAGATCCACTTGGATCCGTTCCCTATGCTCTGGTGTGTTAACTCTGCCCCATAATTTGGTATCATCTGTGAACTTGGACAGGGTGCTCTCCATGCCCTTGTCCAAGTCACTGATGAAGACATTGAATAGCACCAGTCCAAAGACTGAGCCTTGTGGGACTCTACTGCCCACATCTTTCCAGGTCAATATCGACCCATCCACCACCACTCTCTGGGTGCAACCCCTAAGCCAATTTGCCATCCACCTGACCGTGTAATCATCTACATCACCATCTGTCAGTTTATTTACGAGAACAGAATGAGGTACTGTATCGATTGAGAGGATGGGGAATGGAGAGGGTAAGCGATGTGGAGAATGCCTGTAAATCACCATGTGGGCCTGAGTCACTACGTTAAGGCCCTGATTTGAAATGTCAAAGTCTGAGGAGTAGTTCCACTTCAGGGCTTTGACTCAGCCCATTGGTGTAATGAGTAGAGACAGAATTAACATGCAAATCTAGTTCCAAATACATATTTGGGAGATCTTCAGATGTGGGAGCTTGTTTATGGCTTGTTGCTTTCTCTATTAAAAAAGGCTCCCATCTACTGGGCTCAAGGAGAAAATCTACACCAGGATCCACACCTCCAGATACCAAGCACATGTGTATCCCTGTCCTCCAAGCTGCTCATTTCTGAGACAGACAGCTGAGAGTAGAGCAGGGGAGCTGCAAAGAGAATGAACTGAAGGAAGTCACTTCATTTTATTCTTTCTAACATTTTGCTAAATTGGTCCTAGAAGCTTCTGTTGATCTTGGGAGTTGGGAAAAGGGGATGGATGGAAATTTCATTAAGCAAAACATTCACAGAGATAATTGGAGGCAAGGGATGAGAGGAGTAGGCTGTATTGTGCTGTGAGTGGACAGACTACTTCATATTTATTAATTGAATGAGATAATGGGACTTGTCTGTGGTACTGGGATTGTAGCTTTCAGGTTAGAGAATTTATATTTTTATTATTTTAAATAGACAGCAGTGGTTTTATTTTTTAAAAATGAGCCCCTGAGTTGTGTTGGCAAAGTATAAAAGGTGCACAAAAATTGCAGTTTGCAGACTCCCAGACTTTCAATTGTGAAAGCTTGTCTACAAAACATGTGAGACTGAGCTACTACTGGGAATTGCTATGTGGGATGGAGACACAGGGAGTCCAGAAATGTAGGTGTAGGTGTGTTGTGGCTGCACGGTAGGCTGAAAAATCAGAAAATATGCAGAAGATATGTGGGGCCTTAAAAAAGCTTAGGGCTGACCCTGAGCAGAAGAGCTGACACCCAAATTGTTGACTTAGAGGCTTTCTAGCATTGAGGAGGAATTAATTTTAATTTTTCAACATTAGGATGCAACCGTCAGAATATCGTTTACACAAAACTTCACTCCCATTACCAGAAGAGATGGAGATAAGTTATTTCTAGGGAACAAGCAGCTTCCAAATACCTCAGAAAGTAGCTGGTTCCCATGACTTTATTCTTGTAGCCATCACCATGTGGGCCTGAGTCACTACGTTAAGGCCCTGATTTGAAATGTCAAAGTCTGAGGGGTAGTTCCAGTTCAGGGCTTTCACTCAGCCCATTGGTGTAATGAGTAGAGACAGAATTAACATGCAAATCTAGTTCCAAATACATCAGCTTGTGCCTTTCAACAACAACAACAAAAAGAAATCTTTAAGCCACTAATTTAAAATCATCTGCATTGCAATATCATATTAGCCTCATTAATATTAGCATGTCTTCCTTAATGCTTCTTCCCAGATTGTACAGATTATAAAAACTTTAGGGTCTAATTTGCATTTGCCCTCAGGCCCCTCATATGCAGTGTAAAGTGGACTGTGAGTGGAAGCAAGATTATATTTGCACTCCCTTCAAGGCTCCTTTACCCACCAGAATGATGTAAAAAGATCTTGGCATAGATGGGAATCAGGTCCTTGGATGTTACATGCTATGTATATGGTTGGTCCTGCAAACACACCAGGAGTGTGACTTCTGTTGATGTCAATGAGCACTCCCTGTGCAAAGTGCTTGCAGTATGAGACCTATTATGGTGATTAGTGATAAATCGCTGCAGGGAGTTTGAGCCATTCATTGGAGCGTTCCCAAAAGCCAATTATCCTGAGCACACGAGGATACAAAGCAGTGTGACAGTTTTAGCAGTCCAAAATTCTTTCTTTTTTAATTATTAGGGAAGGAGGGTTATATGTTAAGTATTTTTTTAAAGTAATGTTCTTCTGCAATTTTGATTCAACACATTCTGCCTTCTCCAGCTGTGTCTACAGCCCCCATGGAAATCAACGGAAGCCCCACCCATGCATATGGGGGCAGAATTTAGCCATAAATTACAATCCAGATTATATATGGATGCTGAATATTCTCTTATGATTTATTAAGGAGGACCCTTTCTGGATGGCGTGGTTTTAATTATCATTGTGTGATTTTATTGTTATTGTTTCCATTAAACATTAACAAACAGTCCTTATTTTTGGTTAACAGAGTTCTTCCTTAGATAGCATGGTAGTTAATGAAAAACATGAACACATGTGGAAAGATATCGTGACTCTTACTCAATTAAATCTAAAACTTAAAGGAGATCTATTTAAAAAATCTAGATTGTAATGAATCATAAATAAATATGGAAAACTAAAACTGTCTTAGGCAGAGCAGTAAAATTACATAGCCCAAGTATTTGTGCTCAAAAGTTCAAATTGCTGCCTGAACAGTTTTCTCCAAACCACAGATTAGAAAACCTGTTTACCTCTCAGTATTAGATTGAAGTGTGAGAGAATTGGTTATTCTTTTTGCATATGTATGTGTAGCTACTTAGAAAAGCCCAAGTCAAAGAGAGGGGCAATGACTGAACTATCAAAATTTAAAATCAGTTTTGCCTATGATTACTGGATGTGGGGAAGTTTATCAGAATGTTAGAAACTGGAAGTTGAAAGTCTTTGGAAATGAAAAAGCAAAAGCACTGGAATCCATGGTCTCATGGGAAGTGTTTTCCTGAAGGTTACTTGGAAGGACATGGGGTCTGAGGCAATTTAATAAGCCTCCAATGTAAGGACACAGCATACACATGAACTACAGGTAAGGTTCTAGATATACAGGTGAAAGAGTTTTGTAAACAGCATCTGGCTTGTCGTCTTCAGTTTGGCTCCTGGTTCATTCCTATGTCTTGCACAATGAAGCATAACATAGATATCAGATACTCTGTTTAATTTCTGCTGTAAATACATTCCAGCTTTGGTCTATGTCTTTGGGATTCAAGCATGTTGGGCATTGTAAGACAATTTATACTATTTATTACTTAAGATGCTCTTTTTAATTTTAAGTGAGTTTAATATTCTTGCAAGGTGCCAGCTTGAAAGCATTGGAGACAGACATGTCTTAAAAAAAATAATTACAATTAAGTCAGTAATAATGCACGCTGCCTGTAATACAGACCTGAAATACCCTTCCTGCCCCCCAGTAGAAAGAAGGATGCAGTTGTTTCCAGGCTCTTTCACATCATTACCTTTCCTTGTCAACAAGGATGTTTATACTAGTTGACCCTCTCACCCCATTCTGGCAAACAACTGTAGCATAGACTTGGATTTGAACCAGTGACTGGTGAAAAGTTTATCATATTTCAGCTGCTAAGCTCCTTAGCCCATTCAGACCCCTTTATTCATGAAAATTAATAAGGTTTAGTATAAAATAATGAAGCAAATAAAATCTATCTACATAAAATTCAGCTGTCCTATGATGGAGATGAACCATAGTTTGAAGTAACAAACATAAGCAGTAACTAAACTATGTCTCAGCTTCTGGATTCTGGATAGTGTTGCTATAATAGTCACCCTCCTCAGATATGCTGTGCTCCTGTGTAAACCTTCTTTTTATTTTTTTAAAGAATAACCCAGATATTTTACTTCTACAAGTAATATTGTGTTAGCTGAGGACATGGTCTATGTCATCAGGCACTCCAGAATCATGAGTTGTCTCTCAGTCTTACTTGCCCATAGAGGGCCTCTTAATCAGTCAACCATTTTGAAAAGTATGTCAGCCTGTCTTCTGCAGCCATCTAGCAGGTAGGAATTTTGAACAACCCTTTGGACATATAGGGTGCAGACAGAAGTGACAAGTTTTCACCCTGTCTGGCCCCTGAAAGCACTCTACAATTGTGACCAAACAGAAGTGCATGGCTGCAGAGCCCTTTAAAAGGGCCTGATCCCATGAAAATCAGAGTGGCTTCAGTAACTTCTGTCTCCACCTCTTCTCAGCTCTGGTGTTGTTTTCAGAATGGGAGAGGGGAAAGAGAGCAAAGGGAGTTTGGTCTGTGTTTTTTTCAGCCAGCACTGGAGAATAGGGTGGATGGATTGGAGCCCCCCTGAGGCTGGGGGCACCAATCCACCTGCCCCACCATCAAGCACTGGCTGGAGAATCCGTAGAAGGAGCTCCCTCTTCCCTTTCCCCACTCCCATTCTG
Organism: Crocodylus porosus; assembly: GCF_001723895.1. Lineage (NCBI taxonomy): Eukaryota > Metazoa > Chordata > Crocodylia > Crocodylidae > Crocodylus > Crocodylus porosus. The sequence goes on along the minus strand of NW_017728906.1, from coordinate 48,308,564 downwards.
GAGGGAGAAGGGACATTGCTATGGGGAAATCGGCTGCACGTTCACAGCCAACAGCTGGATTCCCCAGACTCAACAGTATTTTTCTTGGGGCTTGGGGATCGTTGTAACTCATGATGCTTCCTGCAAAGCACCATGAGTTAAAACAGAGAGCTACACTTCTGTCTACCCCTATATTAACTTCATAGCCAAAGGACAGGTGAATACAAAAAAACGTAGTTGGTTCTGGCCAGTTCTCTGTCTCTGCTGATCTTGCCTCTGTCTTGCCTGCTTGTAGTTTTTAATCCTGAAGGCCCTGGATCTAGAAGGTTTAGAGGGCTGGAAGTCTATGTTCCCCTCTGTGTTGGCGATGGTGGGCAGGAACAGCCAGCAATGGCCAGACTCATTATATGAATTATAATTTTGCTTGCCCATAGTTCCACATACAACATTTTATTGCTTTTGTCATAATTACCTATACAGTTGTTTTGACTGTATTCATGAAATGGCATACAGGAGCTGTACAGGATTTTACTGATGAGCCTGTAAAATTGCCATGTTTATCCTCTGTGTGAGCAAAACTTGCACTAGTACAACCTAGTATTTGGTGCGCTCAGAGAGGTGATCCTTTATTCATGCACTCATATGTGCCAGCAGTGATTCCACATACACTTTCATATGCCAAACTGGACCTGTCCTATATTGTAGCGCTAAGAGTTTCAGTGTACTTGTGAACAGATAGCATTCTATTTTTCAGTTGAAATAATTTTCCAGTCCAATAACCCTCATATTTCTTGCAAAGAGTTAATAACAGATAACTTTATAATGTGTTCAGAAAACTGCTGGATTCCATAATGTTTGCAGAAGAATTTTTTCACTTTTTAATCCAATTTCCCAGCACAGAAGAAAAAAATGAATAGACTGTGTAATTTTATGATGTTATCATTGTCTCTAAATTGATAGATTATTTATTTTTGAAGGATCGTTTATAGATAATTTATTGTAGTCTCCAGTGTCCAAGTCTGCTATCAACAAGATGGAATGCAAACCTTTAATTATGCTTGCATGTCGTGTATATGTTAAGAACACATAAAACAAAGCACTTGCATGTTTTAGAGTCATAACAGCTTGATAAAGATATCTACATTTTTCAAGATGTCAGTTCACTCCAAAAGACAGAGTATTTCTGTTAGGATTTCATCTATTTAATTATTTCTGTCATGATTACGTAACTGCTCCAGATTTTTCATCCCACTGTTCTCTAATCAGATCCTCATCTAGAGAGGAGCTGTAGTAATTGTTTAGCACATAGCTGACCAGTACCAACAAATGTTGGGTTTTATTCACAAGGAGCTGTTATGTTGTCAGGTAAGTGGTTAAGAGGAGCATAACAGTAAAATCATGGAGATAGGGGTGGTGGGGCAGAGACCAATAGGATGGAAGCACCTGACCAGTAAGTTCTTTCTGTAAATGAGCACCTTATTTGTCAAGCCTGGTTCCAGAACACCCTCAAGTAATAGGATGTACTGCATGGCAACATGACTATTACCATCATCACCTCTGACATGTGTTACCCACAAATCTCAAGCCAGAGCATCACAACTTTTAATAAAAGGAATTACTGATTGTTAGACAAGCTGCAATCATAGAGCCAGTAGCTTCCCAACTGAATTCTGTGGGGTTGGGAAATGAAGTTTTACATTAGCCTTTACAAAAGGACATTAAATCATAACAAAAAAATGCTGTACTATCCAAGGGAATCCCTTCCCCACCCAAGGTGTAGCCCTTTGTTCTAGCACAATAACAGACTCTAACTAGGATCTGCTCATGGTAACATGGGCAGGATATTACCAGTCAGAAGCTGGCAGACTCTGGAGGCCTACATAATAATCAAACAGCAATGGTATGGCTAGTTCCCAACCAGACAATAATAGAAAGTTTGACATACAGCAAGTTTTGTTAATAGCAGGTGCAATGCTACAATTGAGGCTTTGACGTTTTGATAGACATGCTTACTTCTCAGTTTTCACTACAACAACAAAAAGACCCACACCCATAATGCTTTCTTTCTAAAGAGTATTGTGGCCTTTATTTCCCTTCCCTGTCTCTACCTTCTGATAGCAATATATCCATATGAATCTATGAAACAAGGGGGGTTGAAATAGAGTGAACATAAGAAATGCCATACTGGGTCAGACCCATGATCCATCTAACCCAGTATTCTGTCTCTGACAATGGCAGAAATGGATGCTATAGAGGAAGAGCATTGAACCAGATACCTCTAGAGTGATCTATCCCCTATTCAATATCCTTCCTGACATCCACTGTTATTGGTTTAGAGAGGCCGGAGGAAACATCTCCAACCATTCTTCTCAGTAAACATTAATGATCTATTATCCATGAATTTATGTAGTCCCTTTGAATTCCATAAGTTACGTGCTACTTTAAAAAGTACTTTCTCTCACTAGTTTTAAACCTGTCACCTACTGATTTCAGTGGGTGACCCCTAGTTCTAGTATTCTGGGACTTGGTGAACAATCACTTTCCTGTTCACATGGTCCACAGCCTTCATGTTTTTATAGGACATCCGTCATATCCCCCCTCAGTCTTCTCTTTTTCACACTAAAGAGTCCTCACTTTTCTAGTCTCTCCTGATATGGCAGCTGCTCCATACTCCTGACCATTTTGGTTGCCTTTCCCTGTTCTTTAATGAACTTGTCAGTATGTCTGCAGACTACCACCGTCTCCTGGATAAAATTGGACTTGGGTTACGTGTAACTGGTCCTACACAGACAAGTAGAGATTGTGTGCAAGTAGAGATCTCCCTTTGGCTCAAGTAAGTAGAAGAGCTTGTGCTTTAGGAAATAGAAGCTTATTTCTCTCCCCACTGATGTTGCGAAGCTATGAGAAGCAGAGGCATGCCCTATAGTGACAACAGTGAAGAACTTGCATGGGTATGGTTGTTTTATAGTATAACACTGGTCTAAAATTGAGCACAGAGGTCTGTGTCAAGGGAGCTAATTGATGCCACAAGATAGCTATTGGCTGGAAGAAAGTGAGAACAATTGCTGTTTTTATGTGTATTTCTAAGTCCAAACAGAACATGTGAGCAGGGGTCTGCAACCCAAGAGGCTTTGTCATGCCTCATCAGTACAGTGGGGAGCTGGTCAGGCAGAGGCAACAGCCTGCTGTATGGTACACCTGTCAAAGTCGCATATTGTGTGAGGAATGCCTGCTGCCCTTTGGCTCATCCTGCATCCTGGAAGAGAGCCAGAATCTCCTCTACGGGGCCTTTGAAATCACTCTCCTCCAAGTGCAAGCAGCCTTTTTTTTTTAACCTTGATGTGCTTGATGTCAGCCTTTCCTACACAGCAGGGCAGGAAGGGATCATGAGGAGAGCATTCCCTGCTCACATGGCTAGAGGGCTAGCCGTTTCCTATTACAGACTGTTATAAAGAAGCATTTGTTTTGAACTGATGAATTACAGCCGAGCCGGGGACTCAGCACTTAGTGCACCTGTGGTTATCAGCTTTATTTTCTTAACTTGCATAACCTATTTCTATATCAAATATTGCAACATATTTGCTTTAGACTCTGGTCTGGGGCTGGGCCACAGGGGAGTGCTTCAATTGAGGCCAAAGAGTTGTCTTGGGAAGTTTTAAAGCAAGGCAGATGATCCAATTAAATCCAAAAAAGTTTAAGTGATATGATCTAAGATTTCACAAACTGGGAATAAATATGGAACCATGGCAGAGCATAAAGCCTAATAAACATATGGAAAAAGTTACTGGAGGAGACGGTTGAAGCAAAGGGTATAAATGAATTCAAGATATGCCTAGATTTTTTTTCAAGAGGAGGAAAGGATTTGAGGGGTTCTGCTTCAAGAAGCAGGAAGGAGGGATTAAGATAAACCAGATAGGGGCAGGTATGTTGGGCTATGTGGCCTTTGCCTGTTCCTGGATTCTTTTAATTTTGTTTGTTTTGTTTTGTAGTGGTGGGGTTTTTGTTGGGTTTTTTTTTTTTTTACTGTATCAGATATCGATTTAATTAAAATATGGGGAAAGTACAGTAGGAATCAGCAGAAAAGCTAAAGGCAAGCAGAATCAGATTGACTGGGACCTGCCCAGCAACTGGGCAGCAGAAGCCAATAAAATGCTAGTAGTGACAAAAAATAGTCCCAGAGCACAAGCCCAGACACCACAGCCCTAGACTCACAAATCAGCCTGATAGAGACATTTAACTAATATGTGTTACAGTGAAGGGAAAATTATCTAGATAAGTGAAATTCACTCTTGTGGAAAAGGATGAATTCAGTATTGCAAGAATTTCAGCATTGCAGGAGAAGGCCTCTGCAATGCTAAAATCCAACTTAAACTAAAGGTAAGATGGAAGTAATGCATAGCCCTTTGATTGGTACTTAACACAGGGGTGAAGTTCACCTTCCCCAAAGGAAAAGAATGAAAAGACACTGAGTGAGCAGTGGAAGTGAAAACCCTGGAAATCCTAGAGCACAAAGTAGTAAACAAAGATGATCCCTGCTGCAGTAGAAGCAGCTATGAGTAGCTGTGACATTGTTATTGTTGTGTGGAGTATTAATTAAGCAACATTTTTCTCTTCCTGATTTGAATTTCCTCATTTGGTTGATTCCATGGGGGCTGTTAGCAGGGGAAGGAGTGTCCATTTTCAAGCATTAAAAATGTATAATGTCAAGAACAATAGCACAGTTAATTTAAAAAAAAATAGTTGACAGGATAAGACCCCAATCTATGAAGTAACTCATTGGTCCATGCAATGTTCACCCTCAGGAAGAGTCATTTCCTGATACAGGCTTTGTAGGATGAGCCTCCCAGGCAGGCAATGCATGGAGGCATAGGCTATGCCATATTCAAGGTTCAACTGTTCTTACCAGATGTGTAATTTTAAACTGACCCATTTAAACCAATGCAAAAGCCCATGTGGGCACTCTCAATTTGAATTAAGCCTTTATATAGATTTAGCTCAACTGAATTCCGTATCAAAATAAGCAAGATAGGTCATAAGCCTGGACTAAATCAAATTAAGAGGGGCTATGCTATGTTTTACCCCTGCTTAAATTGATTTGAAGCTGATTTACAGTTAAATCATTGCAACTTTTAATACAGACAAAGCTTTCCCTTCGCAGCATTATATCTTTAAAATGAACAAAGTGTTGAAAATTACACAAGAGAGCAACCAAGCTAATCCTAGATATAAACATACTTTGTGGAGTGCCTCTCTCTGGTCGAGATGACACTCAGATTGCATTATAAGCCCTATTTTTGGCTTCTCAAACACTGGATTGCAAAATTGGGTTGACTTGACAGTGTTCTGAGGGCAACCTTCCTTTAAAGGTTGAACAAATCGGTCAAACTGTTTTCAAGTTATAGGTCATTTAAAAATATATTTACCAGATCAAGGCAAATTTTCCAATCAAGGCACTTTTGAATGCGCTGCAACCAATCTGCAGACTTTTCATGTAGGTAAATCTTTGCAAATTAGGGACAGGATGGCTTTAAAGAAAATATGATATAATTAAGCAAAGGTATGAGAGAGTGAAAATGTTGCCCTCTAGTGGTGCATTCCAGATAAGAAGACCTTGACTGTTCTAGGCTTCATTATTTTAATAGGTTTTCTTTCAGGTCATGTGGTAGAAACATGGTTTTGAGCAAGGACTAGTGTTCTTGTCCTTGCCTTCATTTTGTGTGGTTTATCTGATCTTTATATTTGTTTGATCCTCAGCCCTCCATGACCTGATACATGAACTTGACTTTATTTATATAGAGTCTCATGACTTCTGTAGAACTGCTTGAATATATAACACTAAGCACAATTGTAGAGGTCTTCACTTTTCAGGACCAAGGGTTTGCTTTGCAGCAATGGATTTGTTACAGAATTACAGCATACGCCTAATTGTGTTTTCTGCAAAGGGGAAAAAAAACATAGTTCTGGTGGTTATTGGGTGACGGGCTATTAAAAATTGTGCAGAATATAGTCACGCAGTAGCAGCTCTTTAGATAAGGATTCAATTATAAGCCCTAGACTTCTTATATTTTTTTTAATAGGAAATGTATTTTTGTGCTTAGTTTCAGTGCACGTTTTTGATAACTTTATAAGCAGTTGGACAATTTTACAGTAAAGACTCTTGCTCCAGCAGCCAATCCCTGTTAAGCAAAGTAGTTAAATATAGGCTTTACTTCAAATGCAGGGGGAATTGGGCATATGCCTATATGGGCCTGGATGATGAAAATGACCTTGTTACATTTTTAAAGGTTGTATCATTTTTAGATCCTCCCTAGTAAAAGACATCCCTCACTTTGTATGCAAAATGCAAACTTTGCATATAATTGTTTACAAAAATCCAAAGTTACTGAGGGTGCTGTTTCTAGGTTGCTGTAAGTGTGGTCTGTAGTGCTGGAGTCACTTAGGTAGTTGAGATGTGTGCTGAATGCAGAGGGTAGTTTAGGAGAGTTTATAACCTCTTCTGGCAATGGATATGGTGTATGTTCAGCATGCATAAGAGGCTTTCTTGTCTGGGCTGAGAATGGACAGGAATATGGGACAGAATTAAGGTGCTAGAATAATTATGTTGTTATGTTTTTAGATATGGGTTTTTAAGAGATCATATGAACTCGGAGTATATCTAAATCTACCACCTAAGCTCTTAGGTGGCCCTCAATTACTGAGTATCTGAGCATCTCAAATACTTTCCCATAACTGTTTATTTCCATGCATTTAAATGGTTATGGCTGTATTAAACTGCAGCAGTCCTTGTGCATGAATAGTGTCAACTCTAACTAAAAGCTAGCAAAGGACTTTGGGAAGTTTAATACTAGAGACTGGCATGATACATACAATAAAATCATAACCCCTTAAATGCTGAGAGCATTCAGATTCAGATGCTAGATCTCCAATCCAGCACACATCTGTGGCACACTTACTCAAATGTCAAATTAGGGTTATTGTTTGGAACTATCAAGTTGTACAGTGGCTAAGTAACTCTGTGATTTATTTTTCTTGACCCATCCTTCCTCTTCCACCCATTGTTTGTGATGTTCACTTGTTGGGACAAATTAGCCTGTAAGCCTTCAAGTCATGCCTGCATACAGTGCCCAGAACAAGGAGGTCCTCTTCTGATTTAGTTACTACACATAACAATCAGCCATGTCTCTTCACAGTACAATCCCCCCATACCTTTGTTCTAATGTTAAGGAAGGGATTCAGTGGTCACTAAATAACATTTTCAAAAGGCCCTATGCTGTGAGAAACTAATGACTGCCTGGTTTAATTGCAGTGGATTCTGAGAGCTCACTGCTACCTGGTTTGTTTAATGTCACTTCCATTTGAGAATGTCAAGCTTTGACAAGTCAGAGTTGTCTATAAGGCAAATGGCAAGCCCTGTGGAATTGTCCAAGGGAATGCATCTTTCCTTGTCCTCCTCCATGACAACGAAAGGGGGAACAGCGATTAGGTTCAGTTCAGCTCTGCGTATAAGAAAGTTACGACCTGGGTACATGTTATATTCCATTACACTCTAATGTATACCTAGATATTAAATGCCATACTCAGAGCATCTTAATAAGGTTTTGCATGAATGATACATATGTTTGTATTATTGACTGGTTTATCATTGCACCAAAGATTTAGCTTGATTATTGATTGTTACTAGCAAAGCCTTTATAAGAGAAATATGAGACTCTTTTACCTGATTCTCACTAGCTTCAGCTTCTGAACCCCTTGGTCCACAGAGAACAGCAAAACAGCACACAAAGGGCTGTCAAATCCAGGAAGCAAATAAACTGAGAAAGAGAAATTATCACTTGTAATTTGTTTCTCTTATAACAATCCTTGCTGTTATAGCTACCAAGTGTAGCAGTAACATTTTCAGAGGGAAATGAGATTCTCTTTTTCTTCCTTTCTTTCTTTTTCTTTTTTGAACAGGTTAAAATCTCTTTTGGCCTTGTTTTAAGCACAGGGTTTTGGTATCTTGAAACCAGGCACTCACAGCTCTGTACAGTTTGGTGGGTCCTTACAGAGAGCATGCCAGAGTGAAAATTAAGATTCCTCCATAACGTGCCCACTCCTTTCTCAGGCATCGTTTCTACAGCATCCATGCTGCACTTCAAAGCTGAAAGCAAACAACTGCACAGCCATCGAGTTTTTTTCAGTCTGTTTGCTTTTATACTGCCTTCCACAATAGGCCTGTGATTGCAGAATGTTTGGAAGAGGGACTAAAAGGAAGGCCAAGACCCCATGACCCCAGTGTGCTGCTCTCACATTGACTATCCAGACCTGTCTATTTTACACAACAGGAATCAGCAGTAACCCTGACCTTACATTGACCTTGAATGGGGTGGGTGGAAAATGGTTCCAGAATTACTACTTCTTATGCACATTTGCAGACGGTGCCATAGTGGAGAATGCAATCTGCACAGAGGTATATCCACCAGTTTAATAAAGCCTTTTATATAAAAAGGTTTACCACTGAGCATAGATGGGCAAGAACTTGTCAACCCTTGTATCAATAACCACTGACTACCATCTTTTGTCATTCAGATGATGATGTTCCTGCCTCTGCACCAACACTGTGCTAGTCATATCTCATAACCATTGGGTAGCTTTAATTAGTTTTTATCTGGCACAGGTAGGCTATAGCTGTTGGTACTGCAAAGACATTAATGCAAGGCAGCTTAGGGCTAAATGCACAGAATCCTGGGATTAAGTGTTTAAAAATGTGCCCTTTGTCATATGCTTTTCAACCTAAAGCGCAGCATTCAGAACAATTATGGGTATAACGGGTTGATTTAGGGCTTCTCTGTGTCCGAATAGCAGCTGCAGCACCACCAGATGAGCAGAGCTCTTAAAGTCTCTTCCCCTCTTGCCCACCCCATCCTACCAGGCCCTTACAGAAGCATTTCCTTCCTCCTCCTCTCCCTCCCCTTCCCCCCCGCCCATCCAGGTGTGAGGCTCAGTACTGAAGAGAAGCTCTAGGAGCAACTAAATAAATCCCAGCTGGAGCCACCCCCTTCCCCCCCAAAGCTACCAGCCTGCTCAAATTATGGGAAGCTTCAGACTTAAACTTTCCCCACTGCCACATTGAGGGCTTTCCTCTCTTCTACTTAGTGTTTCACCCTGTGCCTACCCTTGGTCCTTCGGGTCCCCCTCATAACACTCTTCTTCTCTTTTTTCCATTCCTCCATCTCTTCTTCCTTCATTCCTCCTCCTCGTGTCTTTGTGCCTTCCTGTCCTCCTTGCCCCCATGCAGTGAAAAATCATTTGCATCTTTCTTTCCCTTCCTAGCATGTTTTTTTGTCTTGTCTATTCTGTATTTAACTTGCAAGCAATTGGGGCAGAGATTGTTCCTCTCTTGCATGCACATGCATGTGCATGAGAGACCCTGCAGGGACACAATATGTGTGTATGTCTTGTGTTTGTCTGAGAGAAGGACAGGAAAACTCCTTGGTGGAACTTTTGGCCATAAATAATAATGATAGTATTTTCAAATATTTTAAATAGCCTGAGAATACTGGCTGAGATAAAACATCACTGGAAGTTTCCTGCCAGAACAAACAACATAAATTACAGCATTAGTAACACAAAGTATTAAAACCGTCTTTGCTCTGCAAAAAAACACATTGTGCTTTAGCAGTCTGAAAATGGCATAGGAGCAGTTAAAAAATGCTTCTGATAGAATAGGATTAAGACAAAATACAATCCAATTACTTGTTTGTTGCTCGGTTTGAGATAACTTCTGAGCGAACTTTGTGGCATATGCTCCAACAGTGATGGGGCTTGCCTGGAGTGCCAAATGAGAGTCAGTAGTGGAGTCAAGCAAAGTTGAAACTGGAATCCCTGACTCCTGATCCTATGCAAAGCACAGTACACCTTTCCCAAAATTCAAGCAGCTGCTTTTGCCATTGAAACCTGACCCTTAACCTCTAATAAATAAAACCAAATGGTGCTGGTCTGGTTTTGGACCTCTCTCAAAAAAAATCTGCCTTTTGTGCAGGGCTGGAAGATTAATCTGGTTCTTAAAACAAGAGAGTTGGAGGTTTTGTAACCACACCTTTTACCAGGCCTTTGTATCAGAATCCAAGCAGATTGCACATATTCAATAAGATTCTTTCTGTTTTTGTAAATGCTCTACACAGAAAAACTTTGTTGGAATAAGATGGGAAGCCTCTTAATTTAGCAAAGGCAATATACAGTAGTCTTTCTTAGATGCTGACATTAAAAAAAATGTTTTTTCATCTTGTTTCAAACTGAAAACATGCCTTGCTGTATTAGCAACTTGATCAGGATTCACATTGTCCTCAGAAAGTGAGACTTGAGCTCAGAATAAAGGTACTAGAGACTAATTTATTGCTTAATCAAATGGACGACCTTGGATGAGCCACTTATTTCAGGGAACCATATCCTGCCTCTGAAGAGAGAAGAATCTGGTGTTCTAATAGGTCTTTCTTTGTCTAGCTACTGCAGATGTCCTTTAAGACTCTTAATTTTAGGTGTCTCAGATTCTAGGTGTCCAACTTCAGACACGTAGAACTTGTTTTCAGTGTCTATCTTAAAGCTTTATACCAAACCAGCACCACAATGCATGAGTACCTTTCAGACTACAATAACAAAGTCTCCTGTGGATTTCATGGCTGTTCATTTTTTGAGGAAAATTCATTTGCAGGTGATGGTGCTCAACACCGCTGAAAGCCAGATCCTATATATCAGTTTCTATATTAAAAATATGGTTGCACATAAAATTAGGGATTTATGATAAAGAAATCAATATCTCCATAGTTATTTCACAGGAGGGGGAGAAATGTTAATGGAAAACTCAAAAATACCTAAGTCAGATGTTTCAGGAATTAACTTTGGAGATGCCACCTGCTTGGAAAGGTCTATGGTAACTGCTCATGACTCTATTATTTGCGCATAACATGATCAACCCAAACATTTAGCCATGACATCTTTATAGTAGTCTGCACCTTCCCCATCTCTTTGTATACATAATATTTTTGTTTGATAAACTTTGCCTTTGTGTATTTGCACAGTGAGGATGGATGACATTTGAAAGTATGGCAATCTCACATTGCACAATTTCTATCATTCCTAAAAGGAATTATGCCCACAACACTGGATGAGCTGACAGGGATTAGACAGACAAGCACATAGCCTCCTAATGAAACAGCATTGCTGCAGCAACGTGACAGTTTGTGGAGAGTAGCCTCAAGGTTTCTCAACCGGACATATGTTTTCCATTGAAGATCATGTCACCATTTTGCTGTGTTGGTTTCATTAAGAAATCATTAAACTTTGTTGTCCCAAATGTAAACGGACCCATGTTAAGAAATATTTCTAGCATCAATTTGGAAACAGATTGAGCTGTTAACTTCACAAGATGGGATGTCACAAACAGGATTCTCTCTCTCATCCTGCGTGTTTAGCTAAGATCCTGTGCAGTATCTGTTTTTATCAGGTTACTACGGGATGTGTCTTCTTTTGGGGACTATCTCCTGTAATATATCAGAGGCTTCTTGCAAGGCATCATATCCTGCTTCTGCGGGGAGAAGTATTTGGCGATCAAATAAATGGATCTTTCCTTGTCTGTCTACTGTACTGTTCCCTTCCCCCACTTTCTGTTTCTTAGGATTTGTGTGTGTGCATGCCTGCTTCTCTCTCTGTCTCTCTCTCTCTCTCTCTCTCTCTCTCATATTTTAGGGCATACCATTTTTCTTCTATTTGGGGAGTACCATTTGCTTTTCCTTGCCTCCCATTCTTCAGAGATTACTGTGGTCCTTCCTGGAGCTTGGAGGTTGGTGCTAAGAGTCTGAACGTGATGGCACAGCTTAATCACATGCTAATTCTGTGTAGTGAAAGAACTGACTGGAATCTGCAAAGGGTGCTGGCAGCAAAAAAAACCCAAAAAAAACCCCATTGATTCACTCCAGAATCTGCTTTGCAGAGAGCCAGGGTGCGATTTAGAATGTAAAGCTGTATTAAATCACAAAGTACTGTTGGGCTCACACAGGAAGCCTTTGTGCCCTTAATGAAGGGAAAAACAGGGCTTTATTCTGAAGCTTTATGTATAATCAGATGCCATGTTGTAAAGCTCTGGAAAACACACCAGAAATAATAATTGGGAGGAAATAAAACGTTTAGTCCAAAACAGCGTATGATTTAAATAAGAAGTAAGAAAAAAAAATACGCGCAAGATTTGAGCATCAAAAAATAAACTTTTAATGCATTTGCACTGAGATTATAGAGGGAGGAGCCACATTTAAAATGGTATAAAAAACTAGTTTGGATGTAAATGAGAGATAGTGTCTTTGGCTGAGGAAATAAGCAAGAAGCGGGGAGGGGAACTTTGTCCCATCAGGAGACCACAGTAACTCCTGACATTGTTGGTAGGACTGGAAATCCCAGATGCAGTAATTAACAATGAGTTTGCAGATCTCAACCCAGGCTGAACAAAAGGGCATCACTTCTGTGAGCTGCTACCATCTGGGGAATAGGAGGAGGTTAACTGGCACATGACAATGGATCATTAACCAGCAGTTAGCAGAGGGGGAGGCTTGTGGGTGGGGGGAGAGATCAGAGGTTACTGCCTAGAGCAGGCATAGAAAGAGAATTTAGGGTCTAGGATTTAAAATGCTCGCAGGCTGGAAACTGCTAAATGTAAAAACTTCCCTGGGCAACTTGGGCAAGGCGTCAGTTCTACTATGCCCTGCTACCCAAATTAAGGAAAGTGCAGCTCTTATCTAATTCGTTAATGATCTGCTTATTAGTTCTGATCAGGAAGCCACCCTGCTGGAAAGATTTGAATTGGCATTGATTTATAACTGTTCATATCCTTACAGCCGTACTTGCCTCGCAGAGAAGAAAGGATCTGAAATGAGCAAGAAACAGCCAGCCTGACATGGAATGCTGCATTAATGCTGGATTTTTATTTTTCTCCCTTCAGTAATGGTGTTATCCGTTGCACGCAGTCAAGTTAATGCAGCATAAGTATAGACCATATGCATTTGCATGCTGAAGTCTTGTACTTTGAAACCTAGCTAAATTTTTTTTTCTCATTTAGAAGAGGTAAGCAGAGCTGTTTGTAAAACCCCAAAATATCCCTCACCTCCTCCAAAAATAACTTCCATTACTCTAAAGGGATTTTTTTTTTAATCACTTAAAATTAATTACATCTCTGGAATGCTTCAGTATTTCTGCCCGCATGACCACTGAAGTCCTGTGGTGCAGCATGGCAACTTGTGGCATAGCAACCCCTCTGCTGACGCTCTTGCTGTGAAAAATGTGCCGCCAGTTTGCTTACTGCGTGTGGTGCGGAGACATTTGTTCTGGGCACATCTGATGAATACCGTATGTTGCCACCTTTCAATGGCCTGCCTAATCCTAGACAGATTTGTTATAGATTTTCACTGAGAGTGACCTGGTTTCTGGATCCTGTCAGAAAAAAAATAACCGTGCTGTCATCCAAGTGATACATGAGGTAGGTAGGCCCCAGGTCAGGAATAAGCTTGAGGTTCCCAGGCTGCGGAATGCAATTGGCACTTCTGGTGCTGTATCACGCCTTCGTTTTCATCCACCTTGTTTACAGGTCTGCACTAAATAATCTCCCTTTCAGCATGGATGTGTCTAGCAGGGCTGCACTGCAGGGAGGTACCACATAGTCCTCAAAAACCTAGTCCCCAAAAAGCTGCCAAGGAGTTGCTCATAGCACTGCGCTAGACATGTGCCAGATATTCCCTGTTGTAGATATACTCAGCAGCACGTGCCAAGCTGCATGCAAAGGGGTTCCCTTATATCCATTCCAGGACAGCGGTGAGCAGGCCACTGCCACAGTGTCTAGCCCAGGGTTGTGACAGTGCAGACGGGCTTTTGTGCTTCCAGCTGAGGACAGTAATGCCAACTCTCATGAAAAAATCAGGAGACTCCTGATTTCCAAGTCAAATGAACTCTGACTCATGATCTCCTGATAGAGAGATCACATCTTGGGAATTTTTTTTCTGATGCGTGTAGAGAGCGCCAAGCTGGTAAGTCTGTGGAAGGGAAGGCCAGGGGGAGAGAGAAGGAGTGGGGGGGCAGACCAAGGCCCTCACAGCAAGGGAAGGAGTGGGGCAGGGACAAGGCATGCAGCAGAGCCATGGGCAGTTTTGTGTGCGTGTGCATGTCTGCGTTTGCCTCTCACTCCCAAGCCACAGCCCCCCAGCCCTGCTGCTGCCTCTCAATCCTGGCCCATGACCCCCACACCTTCACAAATAACCCCCACGCATGCACACACTTTGAAAATAGCATCTCATGATTTACATTCTAAATCTCTTGATTTTTAAGAGTTTTTCTCATGATTTTTGACATGGGGGGTTGGCAATACTGTGACGATTTCAAGGCACTTTACCGGCATTCTTGAATGAACCTTCACAACATCCCTGTGAAGTTTTATTGTATTTTGTAGGCAGTGAAGCCAGGTTGCCACCACCCTGGAAAGGGGTGAAAAAATATAAGAAACCTCCACTAGAAGCCTCCCACTGGTTCCTGCACACTGTCTCTTTGAGGTTGATGAGTTTGAGGACTCTTGGGTTCAGAAAGGATGGGGCTGCCCAAGCCAGGGCACCATGGAGCAGGGCAGCCCTAGGCATGAAGAAGCAGGCAGGAGTCCTGTGACTGGATAACTATCATTCCTGGGAGCACGAGGTCAGAGGAGAGAGAACATACAGGCAGCTGAAAGGGTGGGCTGGCCAGTGGCCTGGTGGTGGAGCTCTGTGCACAGAGACACAAGAGTCAGTCCCAAAGCGTGACTTGAATCCTGTCCATGCAGCTTCTGTCCTTGGGCAACTAGCATGTAAACTAGCATGTTACAGGCACCAAGAAAGAAAGGCAGAGAAGAAAAAGCCAAGTCTCCGCTCCCATCATCTTCCTCCAGGTTTAGCCAGGTAAAATTTTAGACTCAGAGACCATGTGTAGACTAAACAAGGGGCATGTGTCCCCAACACTTTAAAGTGGGCTAAAAGCTTTTGCACTGTTTTAATGGCATTAGTGTTTCATAGTTTCATAGTAGCTAGAGTCGGAAGGGACCTAGGTAGATCATGTAGTCCGACCCCCTGCCTTGGCAGGAAAGAGCACCGGGGTCAGATGACCCCGGCAAGGTGCTCATCTAACTTCCTTTTAAAAATCCCCAGGCTA
>NW_017728906.1:48285737-48293382 GCF_001723895.1 Crocodylus porosus | reverse complement strand
ACTGCCTCCCCACACTGCCGGCCCATGTTCATCGTGGAGTCAATGACGACTCCAAGATCCTTTTCCGTCTCCGTGCTGGCAAGAGGGGAGTTTGCACACCTTGGTGGCATATTGTGCATTAATTCCAGTTGCTGTAGGAAATTCAGCAGCGCAATGCACCTTAAATGACTTGGGCTACCTCTACAGCCGTGGAGGGAAGCACTGGGCTCCAGGCAGCTCCGCAGCTCTGCAGGAAGCCCTGCAGGCAGCCTGGCAGCAGTCCAGGAAGGCAGGCTCTGACCAAGAAAAGCGGTGAGCCTGATTTCCCCCCACATCCACTCAGAGCTTGCCTGCCTGCCTGAGCTTCGCAGTGGCCTGGTGCTTCCCTCTGTGGCTGTGGTGCCCCCTGGGACTGCCCTTACTTACAAGTTAAGGTACCTTTGCTGCCTCTAAAGCTCCTTCTTGTCACCTGAGTGTGTCTGTCTCTTTTCCCTCCTGCCCCATACTGAATCTCTTGTTCTGAGAGGAGTTTCCATTCACTCCTGCTCCCCTGCCTCAGTCCTCTCTGCAAGTATTGATGCTGCCTCTCAGCCAATTCCAGTATTGCCCAGTCTACTCCTATGGAGCAGAGATATTGCCAGACTCTGAGCTCTTTCTCTGTCTCTGCCTGTCTGTCTGTCTTTCTCTCCAGCTCCCTTTTTCTAGCATAGCGAGTAGTTGTCTCCCCTGCAAACATTTGTGCAAGCAGCCTGATGGGCCCCGCCTGCTGCTGGGGATTGCATGTCTTTGAAGCACCCCCTGACAGGATGGTGTTATGCTGAAATCCATAAATCACTTAGGCCTAGTTGTGCTGACCTGGTTACTCCCACAAAAAGGCACTGATTATTTCTTGGGACTAGATCAGGTCTGGAGCTGAGTGTTGGCAGGCCTTTCCAAATCTAGCCTGTGGGGTTCACTCACCATGAACAAGGACTAAGCACAGAGAGCGACCTGGTAAATCAGAGAAGGGGCCCAGGGCCAGACCCAGTTTGGTCCCCCAAGCCCATGAAACATAAGCAGATTGGCAGGAAGGAGCTCTGTCCTGAGGGTTTGAAAACCTGTTGAAATGACAGTTCTCAAGAAGTTTGAAGAGTAACAGTTTTCAGAACTGAATTTTCAATAGGCTCAGTCAAAAAGGGATGTGAACCAGGAATTTACAGGGCTGGGAAGCCAGCTCTCATGAGAGGCAACCCTTGCTCTGACACCAATTTCCTCTATGACCTTAAGCAAGTCACTTAAACTCTCAGCTCAAACTGTGTCGATAAATTAGAGCAGAGAAGAGACCATCTTTGCTCCGATCTCCCCACTTCTCTGCAGAACGGTGGTTCAGCTGCTTTTCTGGCACCATAGTTCCCTGGCCCCTCAGAGGTTTCTCCATGGTGCAGTCTGCCTGGCTGCACTGAGGGAAAGAGTGCATCACATTAGACAGCACAAGAGGAGCACCATTGTGAAAACATGCCCTGCCTACTTGGTCCTGCTCTGAGCTTACCAAATGCTTTAAAAAATGCCACAAAGCCTCTTTCTGGTACAGGCCCCAGATGTGACCAGTATCACTTTAAGGCTTTGGGCGCACTCACGAGGGCAGCACTGTGTGTGCCTAGAGCAGCTTACACAGCATTTTTTGGCATTCGGCATATGCAGAGTAGGAGCAAGTGAATAAGGACAGATTTTCTTTGTGGCATTCCCTACCTAGTCCCATCTGACATAGAGCAGCCTTACCCTGAGATCGATAAGCAAAGGAAACTGCCAGTAGGGATAATGTTCTTTACTTACGTGATTTGTAGCTTCATTACGTTTTTTACATTGGTTTGATTCAAGACTGCAGGCTGGGATGTTTGGAAGCCAGGATGGGTTTTGGAGTACCAAAATGGTACTCCAGCTTTTCCTACTGGAAATTGCTTATTTCCCATGATACTGCTTTGCAATCTCCCAGGTTCTACACAAAATGTAATGTTAGCCGGGAAGTGGGAACAGAACTCTGATGTTCTGTACCTGGGACCTTACTTCTATTTAAAAAAAAAACCAAAAATCTCAGGCCAAATTCTTTGCTGGTACAACCTCACTGACACCAGTGAAATTATCCCAGGAGACAATCTGTCATTGTCACAAATTGGAACAGTAATTGACAGTCACTTCAGGATTCTTATCGTTCACCATCCTGGAGGCAATTGTGCTGCTGGGGCTTTCGGCTTTCTAGAAAGCAAGAGCTACCTGCCACCAGGGGCAGTAAAGGATGAGGACTGGCATGAGATTTCCAAGATAAAAAACTGTTTTCCAAAGTCCAAGATTGGTCTTGTTTCCTAATGGAGCATCACGCAGAGTTAAATTCCACACATACCACATATCTACAATGTAGATCTCTGCCAACTGCAGCGGAAGGGGGCGTTATCTCTTTAATGTTTTTGTTTTTTCCCCCTAAAATGCAAAGCAGATTGAGCAGCCCCCCTGAAATGGAATGGGAAGTTCCGATTTGAAGCTAGACTGTAACTGAGATTTGTCTCCCAGAACCCCAAATCAAAACACCTGTGAACTCAGGAAAAGTTTACAACAGGATTCAAACTTCACATCTCCCCTCCATCTCCTTTCGTCTCATTCTCTCTCTCTCTTTTTCAACTATATAAATAAATAGACCACTTATTGCTATTTAGAGGATTAGAGAAACCGAGTTCTTGGTGATCCAAATATCTAGAAGCTGTCAGCAAGCAGGGATAGTGTTTCATTCTTAGCCCAGTATACCCTTCAACAGAGACTGTTAAAGAAACAGGGAGTTACACAGATTTTGCCATCTCTGTGGGGGAACAAACAGCTTCCATCCTCCCCTTGTTCACTCTGTTTAACATTGATTTTTTTTTCCATTCCAGGCAGGTCTTGATTGCCAGTTTAAAAAATCCCCATGCAATTTCTATACTGGCTCGACTGTAATCTTACCAGGTACGCGCTCTTCCCTCACAATGCACTCCATGAATTTGTGGAAAGGCTGCATTTATTACCTTCAAGCTTCCTTTTGTCCAAATGCCAGACCATTCTCCTCCTGAGAGGATTTCACTGTCTGCAGGAGGAACATCTGGAGCATTTCTCCCTGGAAAAGGAGAAGGGAGGGAGAGTGGATAATTTGGCAATGGAAAAGCATATATAGTTGGTGAGAAAAGGAGCAAAAAAAAGCAGAAATGAAGCCATTCAGACACTATCAAAGCTGTGGAGAGACTGAAAACAGTTGATAGCAATGTGCCAGAGTCAACCTGAGATGCAGAAAAGGCCTAGCTGCCAGTATATCGCCTCATCGTGCCCCACTGAGTAGATTGCTGTCTCCATTTAGCATCAGTCATTGCTAATTAGGCCAAGATCCAAAAAGCCTATGCCTGGTCTGTGGGAGGGAGCAAAAGTTTGTCGTGCTCCAACTGAGATGTGAGAGGAGGTTGTGCCTGGGTGCAAGTAATGTGAAGTACCAAGCAGAGTGCCTCCTGCTGAGTGGTAGTTTCCAGACCCATTGCTTTTTCATTCCCTTACCCAGAGGTCAGGATATAAAAGGATGTAAGCAAGTACATGGGCTTTCATGCAGTGCTTAGCTTGCAAACAAGACATCAATGTACTCCCATCCCCAGCCCCCACTCCATATACCAGGCAGGAATACGTAAGTGCTTACAGAGCTGCACTCTTGTGAATGCCCCTGCAGCTACTGCCCCGCTCCTCACTATTTCTCTTACACTTATATCTGCGGCAATGTGCAGAATTGAGCCTTCAGAGTCCCTGGCTTTCAAGTGGTTCCTCAAAAGACCAGCATATTTTTCAGTTGAAGCACGTATCATTGAAAGGGACACCCACAGATTAACAGTCACATTTGTTTCCAAACTTTTGCCACAAACTTTTGTTACAAATTTTGCCTCCAGACTTTGTTATTGTTGCAAATTGGAACAGTAATCGACAGGGTAACTCAGAGGGGTTAGAGAAATATGTTTCCCAATTTGCCCAGGGTGTTAACTGTGCATTTGACAGCACTCTGAGCCTAGTTATTAGCACCATCTCGCTTGCACCGTGGATCATTCCTTGTCCCCCACTGCTTGTGCAGATCTCGCACACAGCGTTAGGGACAACAAAAATGCCTGGTCTGCACTACTCACATTCTGCTGACAGAACTCTGTGTCCATACACGCAGCTCCCCTGTGGCCACAGAAGCCCGTATTTCACTGGCAGAACAACGCCAACTTTTAGAATGAAAGAAGGCTTTTGCTATTGCCCAGTTTACTCTTCACTGCCACAGCCTTGTCGGTAGCTGGTGCCTTCCTAGGGTGCATTTGGTGCCCTGCCAGCACAGGGGATGAAGTGGAGCCATGCAGTTCCAGCAGGTACGCTGGAGGTGTGCATGCACTATGGTGCCTTCCCTATGACAGCTGCTATCTGCCTCCAAGGCTAAGGACAGACATTCAAAAACCCTGAGCCTAAGTTGATTCAAGCTTTCCAGGTTATTCTAACCAGGCTAGGCTGAACCAGTTTGTAACTAGAGAGACATTCTCTCTGGATGGAGGAAATTCAGGCACATGCCAGTAGTGGCTCAGGCTTGAAGCTGGGGGGAGGTGCTAGAGAAGCCCTCCCTTCTCTTCCACAGGGAACTGAGCTAAGGGGGAAGTGGCCAGGCCCAGGCAGGACACTTTGATTAGGGAGATCTGCCTGCACCATCCCAGGCTTTTCCCCACTCCCTACTCAAGGGATGGGAGTGTTGCCAGCCTCTAACCCCGGGCTAGCACCCTGAGGCAAGGGGGTATGTGCAGTGCATGCATCTGTTGATGATGCAGAGCTTTTCAATTTCCCTCCCTGCTTCTTTATATTGTCTGAAGCAAACTGACAGGCAAGCAAGCCAGCAGTAGGCTGATAACTGTGTTTATCACCTCACCAGCAAAACAATAGCCTGGGTCTATTCAAACTTTCCTTAAACAGTTTACCAGCTGACCTGTTGATTAGCTCCAAAAAGCCCTGAGTGGTTACTGTTCTATCTGCCTGTCCCAGTGAAATTGGAGATACTCACACACAGACACCTCTTAGCATTAGCTAGCATACCACATACCTAGGGTCCCTGGGGCTAGTGTTGACCCTAGACTTAATTAGGACTAATTAAGCCCCGGCTCAGGAGCTGTTAGTGAGTCTAGGCCAAGAGGGGTGGTTTTTGACCCAAGGTCAGTTAACAGTTTAATCAGGGTGTATCTGATCACCGCCTAGTTAACCCGGCAATTAGTGAGCTATGATTAATTAGAACACTTGCACAAGATGTAAACTGACATGAATAGAATGGTTTATTAAATCACAACAAACAGGTGAGTAAACACACCCACCCAATCCCCACAATGACCCTTACCAATACAACAATATAACTCTTATCTTAATACTTATCCTATCTAAAATTTAATAACTCTAATCATCAATTATATAATATTCCCTCAAGGATGGGGTAGACTTCATTGAGGGAGAGGGAAAACTTTATTAGGCTTGTGTCTCTGTCTCTGATCTTCTGACCATGGTCTGCTCCTCAGGCAACTACTTGCTAAGGCTTACCTGCCCTCCCAAAACAAGGAGGGGTAAACCCACAACCAGGACAAGAGTGAGGGAGAAAAAGAATGGGTGATCCTTACAATGGGAAGTAGAGGGCTGCTGCTTTATGCAGTACACACACCTAGAGGGAAAGAAACCCGGGGAGCCAACCCTATCTACCTCCAGCAAAGATTCACCACAATGGAAAGAGGAGATTGTTGGAGCCTCACAGGTCATTGGAATCCAGCATGGCATGCCTCCACAGTGCACCAGCCAGAGAAACCAGTCACTCTATCCTAACTCTCACTCCAGCCTCTTGCCCTAGCAGCACAATCACCAATTCCCTCACTAAGCACCCTTCTCCAATCTCTCAGAGCCTCTCCACACCCCAAAACACACACAGGCCTCTCGGTCAAGCTCTCAGTCTAGCCACACTGCTCACTCACAGTCTCATACATGTGCCGACCTGTCAATCAGAGCCCCCTTTTATATTGGTAGTGCACCCCATACACTCAGGCTCTGCACCCAGCATGTGGGTGTGTGCACGGCACTCTATTCCAGGGCATTTGGAGGTAGCTTACATCACTCTGCAGAGGGGTCAGATAGAGGTCATCTACTGACCTGTTTAGCCTAGGGTTGCATGATACAGGCTTGAATTTGCGCTCAACACTAGGGTCCATGCTATGGGAGATGGGAAGGGGAGGGGGAGGGGGATCCCTGCTTGTCCAGCAAGCAGCAAGATGGGGTAGGGCGGGGGAAGCCAAGCAGGCTCTGCTGTGTCTGCAGTTTCTGTCAGACCTCTGGCCAGGGAGCAGAGGGAAGGGGCCAACCCTGCTGTGGAGTAGAGAGATCCACCCAGCCCAGAGAGTATGCTGGAATGCTGGGGGACTCCGGTTTAACTTAAACCAGGAATGTGTCTGAGACAGACATTGCATAAACCTGTCTGAGCCAAATCAGTTAAGTCTGATACAACATTCAACCAGGTTTATCTCAAACCAGTTTCAACCATTTTCACACTGGTTGATGCGCACTGAACATCTGTTCTGTTACAGGTTTAAACCAGTTTCTGATCACTTAAACTGGTTTATGTGTAATGTCTGCCCCTAGCCCAAAAGTTCTGGTTGCAGAAGCAGCATGGTGTGGACCAGGACAGTGACTGAGAGAATACCCAAACTGTGAATCCACAAAAATTGAAAGAACAGCTGGCAGGCAAGTGTAGTGTCCTTGATTAGATATCACTGAGGGTTGTTTTTTGTTTTACGGATTAGATTTCAAACAGTCATGCCCTTTTTAGTTTAGTAGAATATGCTAGCATGTCATTGTTGTGCTTTTCCTGAGCCAAGATTAGGAGCATAGTAAATTGCACGGTTTTGTCAGTGATGTTGCCCCCATCCTGATTTTTATGAGGCAGTTCCATTTGTGACCAAGTTGTCAATAGCATTTATTAAGCATGTTGATACTTTTTGAATTAGAAAAAGTCTGGGCCAGGAAGCCTGCCTCCATTGGGAAGAGAAACCAGCAGTGTAGTCAGGTGTCTTTGCAATCTTATTTTAACTATCAGGAACCTTCAATATCCTGTTTCTGTGAAAAAAGGGGAAATCAAATGACAGATGGTGTTTATTCCCAGCTAGAAGCCTTTTTCCTTCTGTCAGCACTCAGTCCTATGAGCTCCTTCAGTTTTTTTTCAGGGTCCTGAGATATCAGCTTGGGCAAAGACACCTGAGTTCACTTTAAACTAGCCAGCTTGGGTGCTGATAGCAGTGCAGTCACAGTGGGTACTGACAGAAGTGATGTTTGTCATGTGATCAACCCCCTGAAAGCATTCTACAGTCATGCCGTGACATACATGCACGGGTGCAGAGTGTTTTAAAAATGGCTGATCAAGCAACAAATTAATCATCATCTAATGAGGGATCAAATGAAGGCGCTCCGAAGTGGGAACTTCTGTCAATTCCTCTCGCAATCAGGGTGGAGAGGAGGTTCTGGATTGTTGCAGCCTAACCCCACCCCTGGTGCTGTCTTCAGGAGAGGAGGGGGGTAAAGGGAGGGGGAGGGAGCTGCAGAATGGGGCTTGCTGAGCCTGAGATGGCCGGGGGTGGGGAACAGG
>NW_017728906.1:48256353-48285637 GCF_001723895.1 Crocodylus porosus | reverse complement strand
CCCAACTCCAGCTCAGGTCCCTTCCTGCAGACAGCACTAGACAAGGTAGGGTGGAGGCTAGGGGAAACAGGCTGCAGGCAGGCCTGACCCTGTCCCCCCTCCCGACCCAACAGACAAATGTCTGATGGGTAATAGCGGGGTTGCTCTTGCTCATGGCATTTTCTGTGAAGCACCATGAGTTAGAGCAAGGCACTGCACATCTGTCAGTGCCCAGTGGCACAGGTCTCTACATGGGCTGCACAAGTGGGGAAGTACTCAGCAAAGAAAGCCCAGGCCACCACAGCTACACTGCTGTTATTGTCAGAGCTAGTGAATAAATGGCAGTCATACTTCTGAAATATGTCATGGGCATACTTTCTGCTGGTCTGGCTTTCTGTTCCTTTTTGGCTGTTTTCCTCCTCCTTTCTTTCTTTCTCTCTTAAGCACACAGTTCTCAAAACGGCACCCAACCAGCCTCTCCACCCCTGTATGCCTTTATTTTGCATGATGATGGGTGCCTGCATTTTGGTTCAAAGGCTGCTATTACAAAGGAACTTAGCTGTTCCTGTGATCTTACATGAAGGTCAGTGGTGATGCCTCCCAGCTTTGGTGATGTTTTGTCCAACCTGTGGTAGCATGTTCTGAAGTAGTTCTGAATCTGTCCTAGCTCTCTAAGGGCCTTTGCCCACATAATCAGTATTTACCTGCTAAAAATGTTCCTGGTCTAATTTTCCTTTCTTAATTTACAATGACTAATTAAATAGCGTGATTTACTACCTAATGGCTTATGCTTGACTAGTAAAAAGCGCTAGAGGGCACATCGGAACAATTTTATCCTCCCTCCCTTTCAGTACTACTTTACTGCCAGGTGGCGCTTTAGGACAAAAACACCCTGCCGCAGCACTTCTGCCCCTCTCTTTTCCTGGGTGCAAGTTGCACAGGGGGCTTGGGGGGGCCGGGGCACTAAATCTTTCCATGCAAACCACTGCAAGAGGCTGCCTGCCTCTGAAGTCCACTTGCGCCTTCCATTTCATAATGTCTGAGCAAATGGTAAATTTACTGTGCCCCATAGCAATGTCTTCAAGCATTCTGCACTCCTCTGTTCAGCCTGCCTCCTACATTTGTCGTGATATAGCCCAGCTTGTGTGCTTCTTCAGGCAGCCTAATTCTCCCTAGTGGGACAGTAACAATTAGCCTGCTCCCATACTAATGAGGCTGCTTGCTGTGCTGTGTAGGCACAGCATGCTCATGGATATAGGCACCTGGTATGGCAGGTTTAACAAGCAGACATGGCTTAAGCTGTCCCCTCTCCTGTAAGCTGTGCGTCTGTATCTTCTTGGGAAAAGAGAGAAGTTGGTCATTAGCAGCAAAGTCGTAAACAATGAGAGCGAGGAGTCAGGAGCAGTGGGGTTATTTGTTAATTTGTGTGTCCCCTCTAGTTGGGATGTGAAGACTGTTATGTGTGATGTCCAGGGTCCACATCCAGATGAGGTCTTGTTGCAATGTGAGCTGGGGCAACAGGAGTGAGAGAGCTCATGTGATGGTTGCTTTAGGATCAAACCTTGATACCACCATCACCTATGGCAAAATGTAGGTGTATTGGCTTAATGCATTTGTAACATATCCTTTAGGTTCTTGTGTTGCTGTTAGTATGCAGACACCCACTAAGCTCTCTCCAAGCCTGAGTCAAGGATTGAGTAGGATCAGGTCTGACTGATCACATCCAAACCAACTCACCAAAGGATCTTGAAGAATGTCACTGACATTTCCTGTGGGCTCAGTCCCAGGGGGTACCGGAAGCCAGAGCCATCCATGCAGAGGCCAAGCAACTTCTTGCTGGTTCAGAACATCCCCTTCTGGCAGCACTAGTATAGACCAGCATAGGTGAACTGTGCTCCAAAAAGAACACCTTCATTTTTAAGCAGGTTGTGCATAGATCTGGTGGAGCCACAATGCACATTGTGTGGCTGTCCTTCCTCCCTGTACTCAGATCCTGATTTAGTGAAGCATCTTCTGCTAACTCCAAAACTGGGGGAGAGGTGAAGAAATGGTCCCTGTGCCCTCTTCCAGGCAGAGGTGATAAAATATTCCAGGAGATGCTCCACATACGGGTCTCAGTGGGGTGAGCAGTCTAGCCCACACATAGCATTGAGCTACATACAGTCTTTAGGCTACATTCAGTTATATAATATGAAAGGGACACAATGAGGTAGTTCATACTTGGTACAGGTGAGCTGCTGGGTGCATTTTCTCTTAACTTGGGCTCTAAGTAGTCATTTACACCAATGCACTGCAGGAGTTGGTGGGAATTTTATGTAAGTAAGAACAGAAAGTTCAGATTTGGAGCTAGATCTGCCTAGGGATATAAGCAGGACTAACTGCCACTTGAAGTACAGGCAGTCCTCGGACTTACGACACAACTGGTTCCTGAAAACAGCATCTTAGGTCAAAACGTTGTAACTCAGAACCAATTTCCTCATAAGAAACAATGCTATAAATGGGGGATTGGTCCCTGAACCAAGGCCTGATGCCCTATTTTCGCCAAATACCCCCAAATTTTGTACTCGGTCAATTATAGATGAGTAATATAGCTACATTAACATATTTATATTGTAAATAGCAATCATATTGATTTGGAAGGACTTCTTTGAGGTGACTTTGCTGGACTTTTTGAAAGGCGCTTGGTGTTGAACTTCTTGAAGGGTTCTTGGCTGGAGTCTTCTCAGGAGTCTTGGCTGAAGGTTTTTCTGGAGTCTTGTCTGCTTTCTTAAAGAAAGTGTCCAAGGAAGTTTGGACAGATGTTCTCCAGGGAGATGAGCGATGCAGCAAACTTGTTCGCTGGCATGGCATTGCATTGGATCAAGCATTGTAAGTCGAAATTGGCATTGTAAAGTTGAAACAGGGTGTCAATTTATAAACGTTGTAAGTGCCAAACATTGTAACTCGAAACGTTGTAAGTCAAGGACTGTCTGTACTTAAAATCCTTCTTAGTGGTGGCATAAACTTGAAGGGCCCTGAAGCTCCCCCTGCCTGTGTCTCTCAGGTATGCCTGCGAGCAGCAGCAGAGGTGCTCCCACCAAGCTTCATGGCTGCATCTCCAAGTTAGATGCACGTGAACAGGAGCAGGTGGGCAGGGCCTGCTTGAAAGCATCCCTCTCCTTCCACTTAGGGGACGCAGTGCAGACATACCATAGATTTCCAGCACAAAAATTCCTCACATGATTGAAGTTCTGCTTCTGAGCACTAATTAACTTAAATAATTATTGCACTGGCAGAAGAGGCCACACACCAGTGTGAGCCTGGTTTCTTAGCCCTGCAACTAGTGCTTCTGCCTGCAGTATGAGACCTGGGGTCCAAACCACACACTAATATGTCACTATTTTGTACTAACTGACATAGAGCCTGAAACCCAAGACTCTTTCCCATGATAGACTAGATCAGAGGTTGGCAACCTTTTCAAGCTATAGGCCAAAACAACCCAGCCCCAGTCCAGCACAGGCTGAGTGGCTTTGGTGGCACTTCAGCAGCAAGGGGCTTTGCCTGAGTCCACATGCCAGGACCAAGCATCTGGGAGCTGTATTCGTGCTGTCACTGCTTTTCCCAGCTCCCCACTCCTTAGCTGAGGCACGAGTGCAGCTTTCAGCCAAAGGGGAGCTGCATCACGGCTGGGCAGTTGGGAACTGCTCCCATGCTGCCGCTGCCGCTTTACCCAGCCCCCTGCCTCCTTGCCTCAGTGCAGGTGCAGCTTTCAGCCAGTGAGGAATTGCACTGGGACTGGACAGCTGGAAGCTGTGTCTGCACTACTGCTGCCTCCCCCTGCCTTTCCTCCTCCTTTCAGCTGGAGGCTGCCCAGCCCTGGCTCAGTTCCACACCAGCTGGAAGTCGTCCCCATGCTGCAACTTAGGAACAGGGGACAGGGAGAAGCAGTGGCCATTTGGTCTTGACTTCCAACTGCCTGACCCTAGTAGCACAGCTCCTCACTGCCAAGCTCCAACCTAGGCACCGGCAGAGGCAAAGTCTTCCAGCTCTACATGCCAGATCCAATGACTCTGCAGGCTCTGAGTCCCCTCTCTCGCCCAATGACTCCTTAACTCTGGCATGCAGAGTACACCAGTTTTGAAATGAGAGGCAGTAAGTGCTCCCACAGTGGCCCAGCCTGCAGCCTAATGGTTAGAGCACTCTCCTGGAAGTGGGAGCTGTAGGGTTTGCATCACCTTAGGTGGTGGGAGCAAAACTCAGGTCTTCCACACGCCGGGGGGCTGCACCAACCATTGGATCTTCAGGTAAAAAGTGGGGGAACAGCCCTTCTCCAGCTGCCTTTTGGGAGAACGGAGGAAGATGCCTCCACACAGCCCAGAGTAAGTCGTGAAGGAAGTCACTGCTACTCTCAGCATTTCTTGTTAGTTTGGTTGTGAGGCTCACAGTTCAGTGTGCCAGCTTCCATGCATCTCATTCTTAGCTGTCCCTGTACTGTACCCTGTATGGGTAGCACAGGCTTTGAATTTCTCAAGGTGGCCAGGCTTCTCATTCAGCTGCCACAGTGGTCTGCCTTGCAAGCATCTAAGTCCCCTTGATGATCTTAGCTCTTGGCCCCATTTCTCATTCCCAATGAAAGGGCCCTATTTCTCCTTCATGTGATCCCTATTACACCCACGGATTTGTGTCAGGGTGGATTTGTCCCAGGATTTTTATTGTTTCTTCCCTCACCTCGGCTGTGAATGCTGAAGAGCAGCTAATCCCAGTGATTATTAAGCAGGTGCAGTGAGACTCTACATCCCTCTTTGCTCAGCCCTCCCTCCCTCCCTTCCCATGTGCAGTCATTGGAAGATATGCATGCATGCACGCACCCACTCATACTGTCTGTGGGAAATGCCCTTTTGCAGGAGGAGGCAAATCTCTCCCTCGCTCTGCACCGTCACAGCTGCTGGGCCACCTCCTCCCTGCTGAAAGAGCTGCCGCTGTAATCATATTACTGCAGATAGAATCGTGATTTTTCTGGATAACTAATGAGAGCTATTTTACCTTTTATTTATAAGCAATCTTGCATGCTTGCATTGAAGGTTACCAAACTCTGGCATCTCTCTCTCCCTGTCTCCCTCCCTCCCCCATCTCTTACTACCCCCTCCCCTCGCCCTGTTTTCTCTGTGAATGAGCCGAACCAATCTCTGCTTCCAGCAGGGTCACTGAGCAGAGCAGAGCCACGTGTTTGAATGCCAAAAACATTTAGTGATTTTAAAAAGATCAAGATCAATTGCTCCAGCGTTTTGTAGGTAGGAAGCGATATTTCACCCAGCTGGGGGAAGGTTCTCTTTGTCGTGCCCAGCCTGCGTCTGAGGATGTGTGTTGAATGATCTTGCAGCCTGACTCTATCCAGGGACCAACACTGATAAGATGCCTGCTCTGATCAGACCGCACTCCCTGACTTTGAAAGCCTACCAGGAGGAGTGGATTAACTGCAAGGAGAAGAAACTCAGATGTGGCTGTTTTACAAATCTAAATTCAAAGACAATAAATAAATAAACCAGCAGCAGTACATAGCTTGATCAAGTCCATGAGCAGATGGACAGTCTAGTTTAATTGTAATTTTTCCTGGTACCTCTGCATGTTCTGCTGGAAGGCTGCATGGAGTCAAAAAATATCAAGACTTATTGATGAGCTAGGGACACCCCCAACTTTACCATCCTTACAGCAGAGAAAGGGAACAACTTCATCTCTCCACAAAGGGGAATCATCCTGATGTCACAAAAGTCTCAGTCTTCTCTCCCATGACCTTCGTGGCCTGTCTACACCACACCAGTTGTGTGTACCCACTTGAACTTCCCTGATCATGCTCCACCCACCCATTTCCACTCCTGCATTTCAAACCCAGAAATATATCAGAGAAGTCACTACTAAATTACCCCTCTGCATCATCTCATGAGACCTTAGTTTCCAGCAGGTTTGTGGGCAGCCACTGGGGACAACCCAGGAGCAACCTCACCGGCACTTTGCCAAGTTGGAGTGTGTGGGTAAGAATGGGTGGGCATGTCTGGGTCATAGTGCTGCTGTGGAGTAAGCAGTCCTTTAGGGGCTTTGGTCCCCACTGATTTTTCAGTGACACTGCTTTCTAAGTACATGGACATATGACACATTTACATAAATGTAGTTTATATCAGTTTTGTACAGCTGCTCCAAGGTAGAGGCTTTAGTAGCCACAGTTACAACACCTCCCTGTTAGTAGGTGGAGAACAAGTAATATCTCGTTTGCAATGAGCAAAGACCTCCCCCAGAATGGAAATAGCCGAATGACAGCTATATCCATGTAGTTTTATCCCTGATTTTCCCTCAGTAATTCTCCACTGGATTTAAGTCAGTTTCACTAGTGCAGGCATTTATGTCACTTGTCTGCTCCTTGTTTATATCAGTGCAAGGGCTTGTGTCAGCATATTGTCTGTTCAAGCCCAAAATCTGAAAATTTTGGAAATGGCGCTTGAGTTCTTATATCATTTTGCTGCTTTGCAGTATTTTACTTCCTGTCTCAAAACCAGGCCACCAAAAATAATCCCTTGGGTACCATCTTCAGTCATGAGAAACCCTTAGTGGCCCGCAAAATAAACTTGTACTAAATCCACCTTAACATTTTATAGCACAAAAATTCCAAATGTAGAAGAAGTTCTTGACTCTTTTCTTGAGAAGCAGATGACTTCAATTTTCAGTGACCTTTCAAAATATTGTTCTTTTCTTGGTAAACTGAAAGAATTAAGCACAGGTAAGGGTGTGATCCAGCATCCAGGGAAGTCAATGAGTGGCCTTCCATTGATTTCAGTGGGCATCGAACCAGACCATTAAAAGCAAAGTGTCTTCCATATCTTTCCTCCTCTCTTTCTTTCGCCCAGCAAAGCACATTTATTTCACCCTCCATTCTAAACTTCCGGGGATCGATGGGTCATCAAGATGATGAGTTAGTGCCTGTAGTGACAATGGCACTTTCCATTACTGCTGATACACCTGGGGGACACATGTCTCCCAGAGACCCATCAAGGCAAAGAAATTCAACAAAGAAGATAAAACTGTCATTCTCAATGTAGCTGCCTTAAGGCCCCAATCCGATACCCATGTGGAGCTTGGTTGACCCCAGGGGGATTTAGTATAGTCATAAGTGACTGGGGGTTAGATTAGAGGAAGGGTGGGCTAATTTTTTGTTTGTTTAAATGTACCACTTTCCCATGGGGAGTCGTGTATCTCCAAGCAGAGGAGTCGGTTCTTTTCCTGAACATCTCTCTTTCAAAAAAAGAGTCCACTATTGATGAAATGTTGCATTATTCTGATATTTTAATTAGCTCAGGAGTATTCAAGTCTCCAAGCCAATTTGTCCACTACACTTTTAAAACAGAAATATGTACCTGCCTTTATTTTTATACATACCCCAACTTGCCCCAAAATGGCATCACATAAAATAAAATAAAGCCTTTCCTTCTTTTGCAGCTCATTGAGAATCCAGTTCCTTCCTTCCTAGTTTAATTTTAATTTGAAACATTAGCTCTACCTGCTCCTCTCATCTTGCTGTTTGCGCTGAGATGGCTGAAGGATGAGAAGCAGCTGGGCTGCCTGTCTCTACTAGCCTTTGTTTAGCTACTGTGTGCTAAAGTGTTCTGAGCCAGCAATCTGAGTAATTGCAGGATTTCAGGAAAAGAGGAGGCTGCAAGTCATGAACTGCTAATGAGTGGGCGTAGCTGGAAGGGCTGGCAGAGTCCAGCAAGAGGCACTGGGAGCTGACAGGAAGGAAGACAGCCAGTTGGACTTGAGAGCTGCTGTGTCATAGCAAGGGCATCAGCTGCTCTGCTTCATCAAAGCTGAAAAATGTGTCAGAACTGTGCCACGCATTGCAAGGAGAGCAGAGACAGAGAGAGAGAAAATCCTCACAAAGACCACGCTGCACATCCCAACACTTGGCAGCGATAATCTTTAATTTGTCACACCTGTAGTGTTTGCCTGGCCTCCCTGATTCCCTTCCTTTTTTCCGAGGCTCCAGCTTTTATACTGGCTGACATCCTGACACTCCTGCTGTGTCAGTGCACCCTGTATCACTCCAATTACCCTTCTGCTTCTCCTAGCAGAGCAGCCTCATGGCCTGTTTTTACCTCCAGGCACTTCTCATTCGATAGTCTCTCACATTTGGAGCCCTAGCACACCGAAGGAATTGCATAGTCGCCCTGCAGTAGCATTCTGCATTCATCAGTTCCACTGATTTCACAGTCCGGAGTCTAATCCTGCCAATGGTATTCATCAGTATTTTTTTAAAGGGGGCTTCCAAACTTAGATGACTGATAACTTGTTATTATTGTAAACAGAGATCCTGTCAGCAGTACATGTGAACTTCCTTCAGTGCTAAAAGAACAATGCAGTTAAATTAACCTGCCCTTCTCCCACCCATGCATATGGACCTACACTGTGGTATTGTACCGTAATAGCTACATCTTACCATAGTGTTACCTCATAGTTTCTGGCCATTGCCATAGTACCATATTTCTGATAGGGAGACTACCGAAAATCTTCTACTAAAGATTCAGGGATGACCTGTAGGTAGAAATAATACACTGATACACTGAACATGAATGTAAGTGTGCAGACATTGGTTATTTGCATAGCCCAGTCCTCAGGGACTTGCACAGTTCTCATTAACAGTATCAAAATTCCAAAGGATGTTATACAGATGAGGTTAAACATGTACAGCAATAAGTGAGAGATACAGTGCTGCTGTTAGTTAATGGTATGTGTATTTCCCCACCTTGCTTTGGAAAAATATTGATGGCAAAGTTTATTGGGCCAGAGCTCAGCATCTTTCTGGATTTGGCCCATTGTAAAATAAATTCTTGAAAGCCTCATGGAAGAAAATGCACATCATCAGATGTCAGGCAGTTGACAAATGTGTCAAGCCTGCAGCTGGGGAGTTTGATAAGCCATGCAGTGGGTTTGTGTGAGACATACATGTTGATGCCTGTAATGCATCACGTAAGAATCTTATAGCAATATCTTTGCCTTTGTTATTTTTTAAACCTGCCAGGTATTGTTGAGCTTCATGACCTGAAATATTTTTCCTTTCTTCTGCCTTCACTTTTCAATTTGATTTACAAAAATGCTCAAAACATGGTTCATCCTACAGTGGTATAATAGTTTTCAGGTATTAACAGCCACTCCAGTATGTTTAAAGAGATCCACGCAATGTGTCTGGTTCCTAAACACAGTGTATTTTGAAAATCCCAACATAAATATATACTAACTTAACAGGCACCTGGAAAGGCAAGCCCCTTTCTCTTTGTATGTGCTTTTGCAAGTTCCACCCTAAAAGGAACCCTGACAAAAGGTAGCACAGGTTGGAAAATGAGTAGAGAACACTAAATGCTCAGACCAGTGAATTAAGCTATAGACCAGGGTGTCAAAGTCATTTGGCCCTATAGGCTAGATGAGTGGGATGGGGCCATTCCCCAGGCTGAATTGGGCCCATGGACCCCCTTGCTACTCCCCATGTCAGATCCAGGCACCCAGCACCTTCTCTGGAATCTGCCTGGTACAGATCTCAGAGTGGCCAAAATGGGCCCCATGGCTAAGGACAGACATTCAAAAAGCCTGAATTAATTCAATCTTTGCAAGCTAGTCTAACCTGGCTAGGCTGAAATGGTTTTTAACCATACAGACATCCCCTCTGGACTGAGGAAATGCCGGCATATGCCTGCAGTGGCTCAAGCTAGAAGCCGGGGGGGGAGGGAGGGCAGCTGTGGAGCAGCCATCCTTTCCCTTCCACAATGCTAAGCTGAGGCGGGGCATGACCAGGCCCTGGCAGGACACTCTGAATAGGGAGGGGTCATGTGTGTCCCCCTCCCCCCTCCCCTGCTGTTGATAACAGAGCATTTAGTTGCACAGCAGGGAGTTATACAGGGAGTTGTTAGTATTTATCAGCCCATCAAACAAAACAAAAGCCTCAGTCATTAATTCAAGCTCTTCTTAAATAACTATTTCAAAGGAAGGAGTAGGGGGACATTACCAGGTACCTGTTGATTAGCTCCAGAAAGCCCTAAGCCAATACTGTGCTGTCTGCCTTTGTCCTGTCTCCAATAGCATTGACCATAGCCAGTATGTGGTATGCTAGTTAATGCTGTGTGTGTGTAAGGCAGAGGGAAGGACGGAATCCCTGCTTGAACAGGGAGTGATGAGGGGAAGGGGGGGAAGCAGGAGGAAGCCAGGCAGGGGTCACTGTACCTGCAGTCTTTGCTGAAGCTGCAGCCAGGGAGCAGAGAGGCAGGGACAGCTCTGCTGGGCTGGAGCAGAAAGCAGAGAGCATACCTGCCCAGGATTGAAAAGCGTCTGGGCTGCTGGGGGACTATGGTTTAATTTAAACCAGCAAGGAGTCTGGGATAGACATTCCATAAACCAGTTTGACCCAAATCAGTTAAGTCTGATACTACCTTCAGCCAGGTTTATCTCAAACCGGTTTCAGCCATTTTCAAACTAGTTTATGTGCACTGAACATCTGTTTTGTTACAGGTTTAAACCAATTTCTGATTACTTAAACTGGTTAATGTGTAATGCCTGTCCCTAGCCCAAGTGCAGTGTGAGACTGGTCTGGCAGCACATGGGTCAGCTCAGACCCTGGGGCAGCAGCAAGCACTGGACATCTGGCTTTGTGGTCTGGATCCAGTCCATGGGCTGTATCTTTGACATCCCTGCTGTAGATCAAGAATCATGGATGAGTTCACAGTCTCAGGACAGGTACATAAATCCATTCATAACCAAGACCTTAAATAGTTACATCATCAGCTCTCACTCTGTTTCCGTTTGCCAGCAGCAGTTAGCCAGAGCTGCTGCCTGGTTGGTCCTGGGATACATTAAGCCCTAAATCTAAAAAAGGGTCTTAGACACCTAAAGCAAGACTTAGGTGAATTAGGTGCTTAGCTCCAAAACTACAGGGCATTTATAGACATGCTCTGGGAGGCAGGTGGGGGCACTTTAATTAACGAGCTGCACTAATTAAAAACACCCGAGCATCACCTATATCAGCATCCCCATGCTGAAAAATGGCAGCAGGGTGTTTTGAACTAAAACTCACTGAATCAGCTTTAGTTTAAAGTGCCCTGCTACCATTTTTCAGTGTGGGGACACCGATACATGTGATGCTAGAGGCTGCTGGAGTGTATTAATTTCTCACTCAAGCCTGCTCCTACATGCTGTATTTACAGCACGACGCAGCAGCCTGGAAAGGATCAGAACAGCCTTGAAAATGCAGCCCTATGTTTAGTATTTTCCTACTGGCTACCTGAGGCAATCTCCTGCCCAGCCTGCTGGCAGCTGTAGACCGTTATGAGGTGCCTTACTCTCCCCCACGTCACTTTATCAGCAAATGCAGGATGCTGGCTTTCACTTTCAGGGCCAGGCACCAAGGAGTTAAGCTAGGCAATGCTCAGCTTTTGAGCTGCCTGAAAAGCAGGGCTTTCCAGTTTGTTGAAAAACTGGCTATTTCATAATTTGGTTTGGGGCCAATTTTTTTTTTTTTTTTTTTAATTTCCAGTGAACCGGAAGATCCCAGGCCCTGCAGCTGTTCAGTGAAATCCATGTTCTTGTCAGTTTTGCTGCTAATACCAGCAGAATGGCAATTTCACTGAGCAGCTCCAAGGGGTTCCCAGGGCCCTTGGCTCAGGGGCAGACCCGGCAGGGACCCAGGCAGGGTTTTGCCAGACACCTGCTTTAGATTCAGCAAGAGCTCATTGAGTCCGAGATGCTGCACATGAAATGTTCCAAGCTCAGCCAGCCAGCATCTTTCTCCAAAACTGTCTGGTCAGAAATTTCCAACCAATTCTACTTAGCCCCCTGTCACCTAAACCCCTTTTTTGATCTGGCTCTCTGTGCTTTCTGCAAGGAGCTTGGAAGGTCAGTGTTAGCAGAGGGGGGGCTCAGCACCTTGTGGGAGGGCTTCTGTAGCCTGTATGTTCAGTCAGTGCTAGCTGGGACAGCACTCAATCAGAGGTCCCCTGTTCTGCCCCACCCTCCTCAAGCAGGTCTGCTACATGCCTTCGGTGACAGGAGCAGGCTGCCAGACCCATTAATCTCAGTCTGTGATGGACTGGGAGCTTCCTTCCTACTTCCTCTTCCTTTCTTATACTAGCCCTCCCTGATTTGTCACATCTCTGATGAGGGAAATTGATCCATTTGTGGCAGGTGGCTCTTGACTTTGCCCTTGGGC
The DNA here is from genome assembly GCF_001723895.1 of Crocodylus porosus. Classification (NCBI taxonomy): domain Eukaryota; kingdom Metazoa; phylum Chordata; order Crocodylia; family Crocodylidae; genus Crocodylus; species Crocodylus porosus. The sequence continues at coordinate 48,273,444 of NW_017728906.1, read as the reverse complement.
CAGTCTTGTTTGATGTAGCTGGGGTGGAGCATGCAGGCTGACAAGCTTTACTTTTAGGCTCTGTTAATGCTCTCTGCCATGTTGTAGTTTATTTGCTGTACCTTGCTTGCTTGCTTGTTTTGGTTTGTATTTTTTCCCCCCATGTGGGTCTCAGATGCCTTGTAATTGTCACCTTAGACATTGATTAAGGGCTCAGTGGTGCCTTTAGGCATTGGTCTGTGTTGGGAATTGCACTGCCTCATCAAAAGCTCTAGGACAAGTTGTGCAGCTCATTTATGCTCAGGGGGAGTGTGCTTCATTGCAGCCTGTGCACTTCTGCTTACGGAGCACACCAGGGAGCACAGGGAGGGATTGCGTATGCAGTGGGAAAGTGGTGCAGCACATGTGAATAATGTGATGTGCCTTCTTAACTAGGGCCACTCGCAGGCTCTGCTATAGACACTTTTCTTATAGAGGACTTCCTTACTGAAACTTACACTCCACAGATTGCTGAGTGCTTTATCTTTTATGAAACCCCCTTCCCTCCCTAGAAGCAAAGCTGTTTAATACCAGCCAGGCTCATACACGGAAGCTGATGCTTTTTGCAGATTCGTTCAGGCAAAAGTCTGCTGTTCTTTTACAGCAGAAACACCTTTTAACCTGCACAAATTCTTTTTGTTTGGTACCAAACAAGGGCAAGGTCCAGGAAGAAGGAAAACTCTGGTGTTTAATTCTGCTTAAAACAAGTAAAACCATCAGTCGATTTTCCCAGTTTCCCCAGTGAAGAGAGACTTTCTAAGCTTCTGCCCGTGACTTCATTTTCTTCCTTGAGAAATATGCAAGAATAGGCTTAAATTGCTCATCATTTCCTTTGTGGAGCAAAATGCCCAGCAGTATTGTATCTCAACAGAAGTACCACTCAAAATCCTTTGAAACCTAAATCAGCTAAAAACAAGAACGGGGTTCCTCCCACTCCACTGTCTTCCCTGTGATTCTTTGCTATGGGGTCTTTTCGGATGGTCGTCACTAAGTTGTTTCTCCTCCTTCCATCTTTCCAGTTCTCAAGTGGAATGTTTGGTATTATGTTTTGCATGTGGGAAGAGCCACCAGACATTTCCAATCTGATATGCCTTCCTTTTGTACCAAAAGAAAAAAAAAAGACAAACGTATCCATGTGAGAGTGCTTCTGCACAGCAGCCTGCACATGAATTAAACACAAAATGGGAGCTGCCTCCTGCAAACATGGAGGCAGGTATAGACATATATGCAAAGAAAAACCCTGTCGTGCACAGCACTGCACCCCTGCGATTCTTTGCACACTGTGCTTAGTGCCTGTTTCCTCAGTCTTGCCCCTCAGGCAGATGGTGAAGGGTATCTCTTATATCCCCCTTGCTTTCTCAGTAGGAATAGATGCAATAGAGTTGGGATTCATCAGAAAAATAGCAAGGCAGCTCCACACCCAGGGAAGTCAAGACACATGGGACAGCACCAGCCTAGGTTGCTGCCCCAATTGCTCCCCCCTCCTCAGTTACCCTTTTGGATTCAATTCTGTGCTGTACATCTAGTGGCATAGCACAGAAGATGCAACTTTGTGGGAGGGAAGAAGGTGGCTTTATGCCACCCCAGAATCTGAGCAGGTTTAAATGGCCCCCAGCTGTTCTGCCATGCAGCAGTTAGTTCTCTGTGGCCTGCCTATAAGCTGTGGCATGATGAAACATCCCCATAGCACCTGGCTTATGGAAACTATAGGCTGTACCGGCTCCAAGCAAATTCCCCCTGGTTCCCCCATGGCCACCTGCATCACCAGGGTGACACAAGGGCTGAAGCCAGAGAGACAATCCATATCTTTGTGACAAGTACAGTACAGCTTTTCTCAACAGTTAACACGCAAACTAGTTGGAAGTTATTTTCCATAACCTATATTTATGATAGAATAAATGTAATCTATTTCCTTCAGTTTATCAGTGATGAAGTTCATTGTACATTGCATTGGCAGCAGGCTGGCCCTATGAAATATTGAGCATCTCCCATAAAGGACTCCAAATGCCCATTGACTTTACTGGCAAAAGATATCAAGTGCTTAACAGCCTGTCTGTCCAATGAGCTATGTGATTAAAATCAGTCAGACATACCATGCATGTGGCCAGATTAGGAAACACTACAGCGTTTTGTAATCCCTGACACAACTAAAATAAATAAAGATCAGATTAACCTGATCTGACTGGACATACATCTACTGCTCTCTGTTTATTTTTAGTAGGTTGGTGAAAGGCGACAACAGTCACCCAAGTATTTGTTGTGATAGCCTCAAACTGCACTTTGTTCAGGTTTCTTCATTTCCCCTCTCCCTTTCCACTTGAGCTGGAATCCAGTTCCCAGAACCTAGCCTAAGTAGCTCAGCTGGACACTGGGAAGCCTCACTGAGAAAAGACGTTATTAAACTCTGCACCATCAACACCAGTGCAGCACTTTTATCGACTTTTAAGAATTCACTACAAGCTTTGCAATAGTTGGTAGGCTTTTTTTTTCTTTCTATTTTTCCTTGCCCAGCTCTTTAAGTTATGCAATTATATGAAAATCTGAGTTTTCATTTTCAATAAAAGTGGGTCTCTAGTCCTAACAGTTACAGAGAAAATGATGAAACCTAAAGACCCCGAAACCAGAAAACAAACAAGCATAATCCAAAACGTATGTTTATATCTCATTAATAATGATAATAACCATTAATAGTTATATTCATGATTACTTGCAAGGTGGGAGCTGACTCAAGATTTGCTAATATAGTTGCTTCCAGGAAACTAATACTTGGGTAATTTAACAAGCAGACAGAAGATCAGCTCCCCATTGTAACTCATGGTGCATTGCAGGAAGCACCATGAGTTACAAAAATCCCCTGGACCCAAAAGACATACACTGTTGGGTTCCAGGGGTTGGGGTATCCAGCTGCTGGCTGTGAACCTGCAGCCAGTCTCCCTTAGCAATGCCCCTCCTTCCTCCGAGCCTGGGCACTGTTTGCAGAATGGAGAGGGAAAAGGAATAAAGAGAACTTGTTATGGGAGTTCCCCAGCCAGCGCTGGAGGTTGGGTGGGTGGATTGGAGCCCCACCCCACTTCAAGAGGGTTCCTATCCACCCACCCAACCCTCCAGCACCATCTGAAAAAACCCAAACCAAACTCCCTCTGCTCCCTTCCCCACTCCCATTCTGAAAACAGTGCCAGGCTGAAAGGCAGCATAGACAAAAGTTATTGAAGATGCTCAGTTTTGGAGCATCTTCATCTGAACCCTCCTGCAATGAGGGTTCAGATTTTTGCTGGATCAGGATCTTTTAAAGCACTTCTGTTTGATCCCGGCTATAGAGTGTTTCAGGGGCCAGATCAGGCAAAATTTGTCATTTCTGTTTGTGCCTTAAGTAAAAGGATTTTAAAACTCCAGATCTCTGGCCTCTGTTTATGCCCTTTTGTTTTAAAGTGTCTTCACTTTCCATTCAGCTTGGATTTCATTATCAGGTATTTATTGCTACAGTGTCTCCATTTCAAAAGTTGCCCAGGGATGTTTTAATGTCAACAAAACTTACCACTGAAGGCGCCTGTTTTTAAAGAGTGGAAATATTTCTGTTGTTGTTAAGTGTCATGAAATCTTGGTTAAAAAAAATTCAGGTGTAACCAAAATTTGAGAAAGCGGCTTTAAATAGAAAGGATAAACAAGAGTAGAATTAGTTTTAAAAGTGTACACTGGTATTCGGAGTAGTTCTTGCTATTCTACCATTAAAGAAAGAAACAAACAAAAACTTTTCTACTTTGGTGCCTTTCAAACATTTTTTCATTGGTTTAAATAGCAATGTAACACTGAGTAATATCACTACTTCTAGAAAGTTCCTTAGGATTTTTACTGTTATGCTATGTTAGCATGGGGGCTTTTTTTTGTTTTGGGAGGGGGGCAGGAGGGTTCCCTTCCTTTTTGGTTGTAACAAAATATACATAACATACTGTGAGACCAGACAAGATAACAGCTACCTTTTCAGTGGGGAAAGTTTTCTCTGGGCACATCTACATGACATGCTAAGTCACCATAGCAATGAATTATGTCGCCATAACTCATTGCTATGGTGATATAGCATCAGCAGGCACAAACCGCGATGCCAACACTACTGTGCAGTTGCAACAAGTTACTGCGCAGTAGCGTGGGAAAAGACCCGTGCAACGTCTGGACTGCACAGTAATGTCAGTTACTGCACAGTCATTTTATACTTGCTTAAGTCCGGCATGTGTGTAGATAACTTCTCTTTTGGTCACTTAAACATGCAGCATTGTAGGGCCAGGCCCGGTACTCCATGGTTAGTCCTCATATTTTCAGTTTTCAGTGGGGCCACTCACAGAATGAAGTACTTGCACTACAACTAAGGGTTTAAGAATCTGGTCCATAGGTAGTTACAACTACTAAGAGCTTGATTGTGTCCAAGTTACTTCTTTTACGGACTCATGTCCCTAAATAATAGCAGTTTAACACTGAGTATGCTGGAGTCGGGATGTGATACTGGCCCCACCATTCTCTTGTGTACTGTGCTGTTAGCTGCAGAGAAGAGTGTGCCTTAACTATGCTTTCCTGATGGGTTGCTAGGCTCAGGCAGGCCTTTGCCCTCTTTTTATATGACACTTGAAGTAAGGTAGTAATCAGCAAGAGTAAAGTGGGGACTAGAAGTGGTGCATATATATGAAGGGAGTAGGTAGGAAGTATCCCTTAATACCATATTCAACATAAAAGAAGCCCAAGCCTGCATCATTGTTGGCATTTATGATATGGAGATGTTTCCAGATTCTTTTAATTGCATCATTCTTAATTTATTGTTGCAATACTTGTTAGGTACCTTTACCTTTGCAATGTTTAATGAATAACTGTGTGTCAACACTAACAGCTGAAAACTTCAGTTCAGATTAAAATAAATGCTGAATTGAAGATGCTGATTTTTTTCACAAAGGACATCATGCCAGTAGGTTGCAAATCACTAATCAAATGACCTTTTTACCATTTATTGCCCTTCCAGAAAATCATCACCAGGACACAGTATAAACATCTCTGGTATAATCAGATGCCCATTTAAGAGGATACAAGTGTTGTTAGCCTGAAATTTTGTAATATATTTTATTTACTCATAAAAATTAAGGGCTTGATTTAATAAGAAATTTTCTCCACAGCTGCCCCTTCTCAAAAGCCTCTTCGGCCTCCTGGGTGTTTTAGTTTGCAGAGCCTAATCCCAGTTCCTTAAGGAAATCATTTCTCTCCTCCATCACAAGAAAAAAGCACCACTGGTGAAGTTTGGAGGAGAGGGATTTATTTCACGGCCAATTTTACATTCAAAATGCGGTCCTAGGAAATGCTTATTTCTCTCTTTGTATAGGCCTCAGCGCTCTGTGCAAGGAGAAAAATGTTCAGGCAGCTCTTGAGAATGAATACATCCTCTCCAAAGTACATTCTTTCACAAGACCTTTAGAAGCTTCTCTCCTAGGAGTTACACTCTCTTCTGGGAGCCTTAAGAGGGAGCAGAGGGAATTTCAGAGACTCACCAGTCCTATGGGGAGCTTGGCATCAGTCCTGCAGGGAGTTTGGCACATCCTACAGCCCTTTCAAAAGCAGCTAGACCCTTTCAGCTACTGTTTACTTACTTGCCTCCCAAACATCAACTTCCAGGGAGGCTGCCAACATAATCATGAACCCCTGCGTAGAGGCAACTGAGTCAAGCACAGTGGCTGCACAGATCACTGTACAGTAGGGCTGTGCGAAACCAGCCCTATTCGATTCGGATTTGGCCCAAATCAAGGACAGTATTTCAATCCATTGTTTCAGATCACTGTCCCTGATTCGATTTGACCAAACCCAAATCTGAAGGTTTGATGCTAATTCAGCGAATCAGTGATTCAAACACAGACACAGCTTTAAAAGTTTTTCCTACATACCTTGTGGTAGCAGCATGGCTCGTGATCACTGCAGTACTGGGGCTCATGGAGCATCCCACAGCAGCGCAGGGGGCTCTCCAGCATGCTCAGCAGCAAACCCAGAAGTTTGAAATTCTGGGTTTGCTGAAGAGTGCACTGTCCCCCCCCAGCTCTCCCCATGCCCCCCCCAGCTCAGTGATCAGCTGCAGGGGGACCCCGGGTGCCCCCAAAGGCCCAGGAGGAACTAGTCACCAAGCTGGGCAATGGGCGGGGGGATGACCCCCTTCGTGCTCCCCAATGGACCAGGAAGTGGAGCAGAAGTGCTTCTGGTGCAGTGCGCTGTGCTCCTGTGGGACACTGCATCTGCCCCAGCACCACAGCATTCACAGCCCCTGCTACCTAGAGGTATGTAGAAAAAACATTTAGAGCTGTATCTACTTCTGAATCACCGAATCTCTCCAAATCGATTCAGAGAGATTAACGGGTCCTGTGATTCAATTCGGATTCAGAGATTCGGCCACTGAATTGAGCCAAATCACTGCCAAATTGAATCAGGGACTGAAGCTTCACACAGCCTTACTGCACAGGTCAACAGAATCTTTTGTCACACAGCCTGCAGTGCCACTCAACATATGAGCTTGCCAGCTGCTGCTGTTGCTGATACATCCTTTGCCTCATAGCTCTCTTGCCAAGAAACAAAATTTTATCTTACAAAAAAGGTTTATTGACTCTCCATTGTTGCCTGTCTATAGCTAAGCCCTCAAAAAGGTTAATCAGTACATTGCATTAAATCAGCAATAAATTAGCCTTTAAGAGGTCCTTCAAGCGCTTTCTGGCCAACCACGCTTCCTTTTCCCACTCTCCAGTTTACCTTATAGGAGCTACTTGGGAATTTGCACATTAGCCATCCAGTCAGCCTTTTCAGTTATAACTGGGCCTTCATTATTAACTCATTGGTGTAAATGAGGTCAGGGAGTAAGTGAAGTAAGTGAAGACACTGTAGGACTTTGTCACTAGTCATATCGAACCACCTCACTTGGATCTGGATGGCATATGGTCCTGGAGTATCAATCCTGGAGTATCAATCCTACATCAACCATTGTTAAACTTCTTGATCTCAAAGAAAGTCTATTCCATCCTCAGGGGGGACATTCACATAAAATACCAGATCCTCAGCTCTGCTCCCCCAGTTCCTGAAGATTAATGTGTTGGTCAAGTTTAGTGGGTTGCCTGATAGTAAGAGCATACAGTGAGCCTGCCATCACCTACCCTTCCACTGCTTCAGTGCTTCCTTAGGTAAGGTTTCCATTCATCCCTTCCCCTCTGAGGTGTGCAACAAAGTGAAAAGTAAGGGATACAGAGTGCAAATTCCAAAAAGCTTTTCAGTTCTTGCTTCTTTTACCATTGTGTGTGCCACCCAGCAGATCTCATCTGCTAATGAACAGTTGCAAAAGCAACTTTAAGACAAATGAAGAGGACTTTTACCCTCATGAAGCTTATTTCAGATTAGTACTTTTCAGATAGTAGAATATGAAGAAAATTGTCTTTGGCTTGCCTTTTTAGCCGTGTCAAGGTAATGATCCTTATGCAGCACTTTTCATACATAGATCTCAGACCGTTTGCTAAGGCTGTGTAAGGATCATGTCCTTATTTCATATTTAGGGAAAGTGAGGTACAGAGCAACAAAGCAAGTTTATTGGGTGGGCATAAGCGGTTAGAAGCCAGGTCTGCTGCCTTATGGAGATTCCCCACTCCAGCTGCCTTCTGAGACTGCAGCATCAGGAATGTGGCAGACATGTAGATCTGGAATTAAGCCCCTTTTGGAACTAAAACCCATCAGAATCCCGCAGGTCACCTGTTAAGCATTTCAGACTACAGCAGATCTCACTTAAGCCATTCTTTGGAGATAAGCTTGTCTAGATCTGACAGGAGAATTTAACTCTAAACTTTTTATCTGGAGTTTTAGCTTTTTCATTCAATTAAACCGAGTCCAGAAAACAGTATATTTTGCTTTTTTCTAAAATTATATACGTTTGTTTTCAGCTGCAACACTAAAAAGCCTGAACTATTTCCTTAAAAGGGACCTTTGCAATTATGCATGACAACATCAAGCAATAATACCTTTGGTTTCACAGCCAATCTAACAAGTTATACAGGCCCCTGGCCATGGCATGCCTTCGATTAATGAGAGTTGGGTTCCAGCCTGGGAGCAGACGGATTTTACAGTTCCAATGATAACACATTTGAAAGTAATATTGTACAGGAGTGGATTATAACCTTAGCACTTGGCTATGCAAGCTCTTGAAAAATTGTTCTCAATATGTAGAAACAACTATAAATATTCTCCTTTCACTGCAAGAAAAAATGCACTTGGTAATCGCCATTGTACTGCTGGACAAGCTCACTGCATTGTGCTTTCAGCACTGTGACATGCCAGCCACGAGAGATTTTGCTAATAATCATTTTCTATCATCAGATTGATCTCTCCCATATGCAATCAAAGAAATGGAAGAATCTTAACATTTTTGCAATATTGCTTAGTTGGCTATGAAATATAGGCATTTCTGTGAGGGATCGCTTATTTCTCCCTCGCTCAGATAAAACAGTGTTGGCTAATGATGAAACATCACTACGTGATGAAACTGAGCTAATGGCAGCATTCTGATGAGAGAAGATAAGCAGCGGTAGCCCAGCAGAAGGGCTGCATAAAGAGATCTGAAAATATAGCATTATTAACATGAACCTGGTTGAACTAACTGGGACAGAGAAGGTCAGGGAGAGGATTCTTTCTTCCCCATGTTATTCCAAGCCTAATATTATTACAATGTTGAGGCTTCATCCAAAAAATTAAATAAATAAAAACTTGTCTGGACATTTGCTAGTTTTGTTCTATATAGTTCAGACAACTTGTTTGCCAGGGAAAAATAGTTGCCTGAAATTAGACTGGATGAAACACTCAGGAATCTATTATGCAGGACCAGGAATGCACTAAGGCAGAGGTGGCCAAACTGGCATGAGTGCCACAAGCAGCCCCTGGGTGTGGCACACAGCAGATTGGGAAGGGGACAGGTGGCACAGTGGCAGGTAGGACAGGGATCAGAAAAAAGACTGGAATGGGGAAATGTGGCATTTGAGCATGTGGGGCTAACTTGTGGCATGCATGACAAAAAGATCAGACACTAAGACTAAGTACAGACAGGCAAAAAGCCCAAGGCTGCATTGATTCAATCTTTGCAGGTTAGTCTAAGCTTCAAAGCTTGAGCCAATAAGCAGGTGAACAGATATTCACTTTTGATTCAATAAATGCAGCCACATGCCAGCAGTAGCTCAAGCCAGAAGCCAGGGGGCACTAGAGCGCAGCTCTCTGGCACATAGCCAGCATGGACTGTGTGATCTCTTCCTATTCCTGCTGCCCCCAAGGTCTCTGGGATTTGGAGTCCAGACTCATAGCAGCAGGACTCTGCCGGGTTGCTCATCACTTCCTCTTCCTGCTTCCAGGTCTGTAAGTAAGCAGGGCAGGGCAGCTGCACACTTGGGGAAAGGAAAGTTTAACCCACATCCCTGGCCCCAGACCCCAGCAGGGGTATTCCTCGGGTTTCGGGGGGAGGTAGTGAATCAGCCAGTGAGGCCAGTAAGCCAGCCCTGACTGCTCCAGCTAGTGAGCAGTGGGTCAGGGCCAGCCATGCTCTATGGAGCCCAGCCCAGGGCTGCAAATGCTGGGATGCTGAGGGACTCTGATTTCACTTGAATCAGGAAGGGGTCTGGGACAGAAGTTTCATAAATTAATTTGACCTAAATCAGTTAAGGCTGATACTACATTCAGCCAGGTTTATCTTAAACCAGTTTCAGCCATTTTGAAACCGGTTTCTGTGCACTGCACTTCTGTTACAGGTTTAGACCAGTTTCTGATCACTTAAACCAGTTTGTGTAATTTCTGTCCCTAGCCTAAGATACTTTTGAAACATTTAATCAGAACCCCATAGTCAAAAGTGACTTGGGCTCTGAAGGCCGTAATTTTCCCTATAGGAGTTAAGACACACTTAACACCTGTAGGTCCCGCCAAGAAGTGCTGGTGAAAAGCAAGTCATTGCCTCAGATAGGTGCCCAGCACTTCTCTTAGACTGTCTGCCTTAAAAGCACTTATCGGTACGTGCATTCAGCACCATGCCCAAATGGTTACAATGCCTCATTTCAGGCACTGGCCCATGTGGAGGGGGAGCACGTGGGCAGGACATGGCAAGAAAGAAGTGCAGACATGCCCTCAGGCTTCTGAGCCTTGTGAGCACTTTTGAAAGTGTAGCCTTTAATGACTAAATTAGTCTTTGCCCGTTCTATTTTTACTGCTGTGATGCCAAAATAAATAAAAGCTGCTGCTGTTATAATGGAATGGCAAAGCTCTGGGGCCAGAGGCTTGGCTGGTGTGAATGGGCATAATGCTGCTCTGGTAATGGAGCTGCACTAATGTGTCCCTGCATTGGGCCTGCCTCCTGCCCTCCCTCCCCCACCAAGGGAGGACAACTATTAGAATCACCATCATTCTTCCAAATCACAACTTCCTCGCTCTGAAAGCTGGCAGCCTTGCTTGATACAGAGTTACATATTTCCATTATAATTCCTAACTGCCATGGTTTTGCCACATTCATGTTTGCCAAGACATGGAAGAGAAATGAGAAAGGAACTTGACCCATGAAGTTAACCTTTGCCCAAAACAGAAAAAAGTTCAATATTTAGAGAGAGAGTTTCTCAACAGGCTGGGCACTATCCCTTCTGACAGATGGATTCTCTTGGCACTGTGAGACAGCACTACAGGAAACAAAAGGCCCAATTTAGGTATGACAGTATGGCTAGATAGCAGTAGAGGACACCCAGTATTGACACTCCAGAGTTTGAGAAACTGGAGAGGCTGAGATGGGATATTTTTTCAATGGTTTTGCTCACAAGATGTTTGGCACTACAATTTTTTTTGTTAGACCTACCTAGAAATGTATGAATCTGCTTCTGAGATTGGAGCACATAAGCCACTTTTATATAATAATCCTTTGATAGGAACTGCAGTCAAAGTAAATTGCATCCTGGTGCACTGTAGCTTGGAGGTTAAGCTTCACCATTGCCACAACACTGAAGACCCTACCTAAAGCTAGAATAAGTAGTATGACACTTTCTTTTCTGCCTTCTGTTGCAAGAATTGACTGAACACATCTCCTCTTTCATCACTGCATTTTCTTGCACCATATTAAGAAGCATAAGTGGCCATATCTGCAGCTAACCAAAGAAGAACAAGTACATCAGCTAGACTGTAAAGATCTTTGAAGGGGATGACATCTTAAAGTGAAATGAAGAGATAGCTAAGAAAGTTAGAAAGAAACCCAATTCAAAGGAATTCTTCACCTAGCTTTGGCAAAGCAATCAGGTACTTAAAAAGAAATGTGCATGTGCACACACAAGCTGGGGCATTCAGAGGAGTGTATTCCTTCCTCTTCACCTGTCCAACCAAAGTCAGCAATGGAGAGGGAGGATTGGTGAGCCCATATGTTGTGATAACCACTATTTATCTTCATTCCTCACAATGCTGCCATTAGCACAGCTTCAATATGCAGTGATGCTTCATCATAACATCACTTGGTTGAGAAAGAAACAGAATGGTCCCCTAAAAAATACCTGTGTTTCAGGGCTGAATAAGCAAGTGTTTTGAAACATACCTAGAATCATAGAAAAGTAGAACCAGAAAGGACCTTCCGAAGTCATCTAGTCCAACCACCCCACAAAAGGCCCTATCCAAACCATCCTACATAAATCCATTGTCTAATTTATTAATTAATCTACACGGTCAACCCTGACACACCCACAAGGAATAACACCTTAGCCTGCCAGAGGTAAGGCAGGAGACGATGGTGGCCAATGTCCTGCTGCTGCAATGGTTGTTAAAATATGTACCAAATATCCAAGGAAGAGAGCTGAACCCACCACTATAAAGGAAAACAAACCCCATCCCTCCCTTACAGTCTGTACCAGTCTGACCATGAGGTAAAATTCCTTCCTGATCCCAAATATGATGAACTGTCTGACCCTGAGCAGAGGGACAAGACCTTCTAGCCAGGAACTTCCAGGCTTAAGACTCAGTAGAAACCTTGGCACACCTCAGTCAAAATCCCCAGCCTTGACTACAGCCAATGCCCACTGCTTCTGAGGAAGGCCAAAAAAGAATAAAGAATCCATGGCGTGTAGCAACAGGAGGAGGAAAAATTCCTTCCTCGCCCCATGTGGCAACCAACAAAGCCCAGAGGCTTGGGAAATACCCATAGTAGAGCATAGGCATAAATCGTCCTTGACCAATGCTTGTCCAGGCTCTTGTTGGACACCTCCAATGATGGCGATCCCACAACTTCCATAGGCAGTCTATTCATAGATTTCATAGACATTCAGGCTGGAAGGGATCCCGAAGAATCATCAAGTCCAGCCCCCTGCCCCAGGGGCAGGGAGTCAGCAGGGATCATACGGTGAGGAAGTGTTTCCTGATACCCAACCTAAACCTACTTTCAAGCCATTGGTCCACATTCTGTTCTCTGGGGCAAGAGAAAAAAGGTGTTTTCCCTCTGCTTCATGGCAGCTCTTGAAGTATTTGAAGACATGTCCCCTCTTAAGCACCTTTTCCACAAGCTGAACATGCCTATTTTCTTCAACCTCTTCTTATACAACTCGCTTTCCAAGTCCTTTATCATTTTCGTTGCCCACCTCTGGACCCTTTCTAATTTCTCCACATCCTTTTTAAAATGAAGTGCCCAAAACTGCACACAATACTCCAGATGAGGCCTAACCAGTGCTGAGTAAAGAGGCAATGTCACATCCAGTGTCTTGCACCTAATGCTTCTATTGATGCAGCACAAAACAACATTCACCTTTTGTGCAGCTACATCACACTGCAGACTGCTATTGCATTTGTGATCCACCAAGAGTCCTAGATCCTTGTCTGTAGTGCTGCCATCCACCCACGTCACCCATTTTGTATTTATGTTTTTTTATTATTCTTCCTAAGCTGTAGCACATGGCATTTGTAAGCAGTGAACTGCATCCTGTAAGTTTCAGCCCAGCTTTCCAATCTGTCAGGATCCTTCAGAATGGCACTCCTGTTCTTCAACATTTTCGCAATCCTTTCCAGTTTTGTCATCTGCAGATTTGTTCAAGAAGCTTTCTATTCCAGTATCCAAATTATTAGTCAACACACTGAACAGCACCAGGGCCCAGGGGGACTCTGTTTGAAACCTCCAGCCATTTGGACATGATGCAGTTGCAATAATTAACCCTTTGCTTGCAAATATTAAGTCAGTTGTCTATGTACCTTGTACAAAATTTTGTCCATTTGCCCACATTTCTCTAATTTGTTTATAAGATAATCAAATGTGGGAAGTTGTTAAATACCTTGCTGAAGTCCAGATGCACTATATTCACTCGATACAAAAGAGCTGAATTATGCCTGGAGAAGGGGACCCCCTGGGCTCTGTCCTCTGCTTCCAATGCTGTTTATGCCCTTCGTCTGAAAAACTTTTTGAAGCAAAATAAATAAGTAGTCGTAGGAGAGTGACCTCCTCATCAGGTTACTAGCAGACTCCTCCTTGCATGCTTCTTTCTTGGTTCCATGACTAAAGTGTTCCTTTCTGCCCAAGAACCTAACTATGACAGGAAGCGTATAGGGTGCCCTCAGGCCAGCTTCACCATTAGCCTACTGATGAGGGAAGTCTTCTTGGAGGTGGGAATGTTTGAACCCATAGCTCCTCTAGGCTGAGGAGTTAGCATGCACTTCTTCAGGTCTCACCACTCAACTATCATGAAAAACGTGGGGACAACCACCCATTCCTATAAATGAGAGTGAGAATGGCCACAAGCCAGAACAAGAGCCAAGAATTATTCTAGCATTACAGCCAGACAGTGCCCTCATCTCCCCTGCTTTTAGCCTTGGCATGTTATAGGGTGTTCCTGGAGCTTCAAATATTGTGCCTTGTAATTGCATGTGTTTGAAGTGCCAATTTGGGGGGTTCCTTGGGTCAGTGGTGGCTTATGAACACAGGGAACTTGACTCTAAGGCCCAGGAAGCACTTTCCAGTCCTGTGTTCCTAGAAAGACAAATCAATAATCAAGTTCTGGAAAAGGACTAGCTCCTTTTAAGCTAGTTTATATTTCCTTTTCCATCTGCATTTTCACCTTAGCAAGTGCTTGCAGTATCAGTTTACAGGATTACAATATTATCACACGTTAGGAGGCACACTAAGCCTGGTTTTTCTGCATGTGGGTGGGGGGAGGAGGGGAGCTAAGCATTGTTATAGCAAGATTTAGGAATTAGAGATGGATGTGCCCAGCAAAGCTAAATTAACCCAAATTCTGTGATTATGCAGAAGAGATTCAGCATAAGGATGTCATTTCACAAGTGATACCCTGCAGTTTTCTGCTGGCTAGAGTTCATGAGGTGGCACAATAATATAGTAGACCAGGGCAAGCATTTGACTGGAAACATTAAATACCTTAAAAGGGTGAATGGTCAAGGTTTTCCTGAAAATTAAAAATGTGCATATGCAATCTCCGTAGAAGAAGAAAAGGATAGAGCTATTGTTTAAACATATCATTAGGGCAGCATTTTAACCAAACCAGAGACAGTAATGAGCTCTCTGGGATGCTGAGGAATCTGAGCTGCAGGGCTTCTATTTTGTGTGCCAGTGGCAAATGAGGATCAGCTACCACCAGCACAACCTGGGAGACGCCTCCGTTCTAAAAGCCCCTCTAACTTTCTCTAAAACAAAAGTCCTAGCTGGATTTACTTTAATCGCTCTTTGTCTTCTTCCAAGGACACCTGCTGGGGTCAGTTTCAACAGAAGTGGTTGGGCCACATTCTCAGTATGCCAGCAAAATCAAAAATAAGAAGCCTACCCAAGCCCCAGGGGTGAACTACAGGAAAAGACCCACCACTTTCCAGCTGGTAAAGAGGAAGAGTGCTCAACTATAGCAGGCAGAGACAATCTGAGAAACATGTGGCACATGTGGCATGGGCAGCCTCTCTGCATGGCACGTGGCAGATTGGCAAGAGGGCAGGCAGCACAGCAGCAAACAGGGCAGGAAGCAGGAAACAAAGCAGCAAATCTTGCAGAGAGAGAGGATCAAAGTGACACTCAGGGCACTCGGGCATGCTTGTCAAAAAGGTTGGCCTCCACTCATGGGCAGACCTAGGAATTTGAAAAGGGAAGTGTGAGGGGTGCCACAGGGAAGGTTTCAGTGTATCCCCCACTTCCTTCCCAAGGCAAATTACCCCACAGCAGCTGCTGCCAAGGACTTTCTGGAGTCTTTGAAGCAAATAAGACTGCTCTTGGCACCTCCTCCCCTTCAGTGCAGGGTGCACCTTCCCTCCCCTCCCCTCCCATTCCCCTCTCACCTTCTTCAGCAAGGGTTGCCTCTGGGTGCAAGAAGCGAGGACTCGTCTGCTGCTGCCAGGGGCTGCTCCTGTCCTGCTTCAGAAACCACCAGCATGGGGTACCAGGCTTAGTGGCAGTGGCAGGTACATCCTCCTGTCCAGCATCTGTGACCAGATTACAGAAGACACCTGGGGGTGGGCGAGAAGCAGAAGTACCCAGAAACCCATTCCTGCTGCTATGTCCAGCTGCCCCAGGAGGAAAGGGAAGCCCCAGGCCAGCTGGGAGCTGCAGGGAGCAGCTGCACGGAGTGCCAGGTTAGTGGAAGTGGCACAAAGGAGGTCCTGCTACCACCCCCTCCACCACATTTTCCCCACTGGCCTGGGGGCTCCAGCTGTGGGGAGCAGCTGTGCAGAGTGCCAGGCAAGGCTAGGGATGGCAGCATCAGTGGGTGTTCCCCAGACTTCCTGCTCCCTGCCTTCTCCTCCAGATGTCCCCCCACAATCTGGGAGCAAGCATTGGGAGAGGAACATGATGGAGGGGAACAGAGCAGAAATCCAACCTTATCCCTTCCCCACATCCAGCACCCCATGCAGCTGCATCCCACAGCTCCTGCTTGGAACAGGGCAGAAGCAGTCCTGGGGTTCCCCCATACCTGGGTTAGATAGTAACAGCAACAGCAGCGACAAGCCCCCTTCCTTACCTGCTCCCCTTTTGGTCTCCTCAGCTGTCCCACTCCAGCCCAGGGCTTTAGCCACACTCTGAACACCTTAGGGGACCCAGGCATCAAAGGCCATGGGGAAATGAAGCTCCCAGAATATGACCTTAACTGTAGAAGGGGGCTGCAAAAGCACCACTGTATGTCCCACCCCTGAATCTGTCCTTGCTTCCACTGACCTAGAAGCTCTGGCTCTGGCAGTTCAGAACTACACAGCACAGGCCAAAATGCTAAATAGACTAGATGTCTATAGATTCAAAATCGGAATAAGCTGGGAATTTGCCAGTGTACATCTCTACTCCATGCCACTGAGGTGCCACTTTGTTCTGCAGGCACAGGCCTTTTAGAGGACTTCACAGAAATCCTTTCAAAGGGTGCCAGTGCCACAATCGTTGTCTTTGGGAACTATAAGTACTCAGTGGTACAGCTCCTCCTTCCTCCAGTCGGTAGGCCTGTGCAAAGCGGCTAGTATTTGCTTCAGATTCGGATGATTCAGGTGACAGTGATTCTATTTGGTGATTCAAATCACTGTCCTGAATCAACTGGGCTGCTGCCAAATCTTTGAATTACCCAGGCCCCATCCCCTACCCGCTCTTCCAGCCCCAGCAATGGCTGCCCCGCCTGCCCCAGCTCCCGGCACTTTGAAAAAAAAAGCTCCAACTCACCAGGTGCTGCTGAGCTCAGGGCAGTCCCCACTGGGACCAGCTGACTGACTCCCTCCCTGCTGCCCCTGTCTCCCCACCTCCCATGGCTGCCCTGCCCACCCCAGCTCTGGCCCTTTAAGAAAAAAATCAAAAACCCCCAGACTCACTGTTCCTGCCCGATGGGGAGGCAATCCCCAATGCTCCCCACTGCCCTGCACCACATGGGGAGCTCCCTCGTGAGCCCTCTGAAGCTCCGAGGCCACTTCTGGAGCTGGTGAGTCCCAGGGTTTTTCTGTTTTGCTTTTTTTTTCTTAAAGGGCCAGGGCTGCAGCAGGCAGGGCAGCCATGAGGGGACTGGGGGAGTGAGGGAGGGGTCAGGGGTCTTGTGCAGAGCCTCCCACGCAGCATAGGACACTGGGGAGCAGCAG
>NW_017728906.1:48244715-48256253 GCF_001723895.1 Crocodylus porosus | reverse complement strand
GGCGGGGGTTGGGGGAGCAGTCAGGGCTTGGAACCTGGTAGGGGTCTCTCAATGGTCCCCTCCTCTCTCCTTCAGCCCCCTACTTACCAGCTTGGAGTCGGGCTGCAGCTCCCCACTGCAGCCACTGGGACTGCCCAAATCATCAAAGCTCTCCTAATCTTTTCCAAAGATTTGGAGAGCTTCGAACCGATTCAGACCTTTTAATTGGTCCCCTGATTAGATTCAAATTTGGAGATTTGGCCACCAAATCAGGCCAAATCTCCTCCAAATCAAATCAGCACCCAAAGCTTTGCACAGCCCTATCAGGCAGTGGTCTCAGGCCCTCTAGTACATCTCCTTGGTCACAAGAGTGAGACTGCTCAACATCTCCCCTGATTTCTCAGGTGCCTCTCCTTTCATGCCCAGTCCAGGAGTGATCACTCTGTTTATGCCAGTGGTTCCCAACCGTTTTGGACCCAAAACTTTTGTGAATTGAGTGGCACCCTATTTCAAAACCAAATTCATATATTACTGAGTTTGCCTCCCTGCAGAGTTGGGATGGCAGATCATCCAGGCAGGGACAAGCCTGTGCCTGCATTTTTCTGCTTAGTTTATCTCCTTATCTCTTAACACCTCATTTATTTTCCTCATCCCTCATAGCACCCTGCAAAAGATCTGGCGGCACCCTAGGGTGTCCTGGCACCTTGGTTGTGAATCACTAGTTTATACATTAGAAATAAGAAGACTTTAAATAATATTTTTCCTTCTATCTACCTCCCTAAGCACTCCTGTTTTGCTGCTGAGTGTCATTGCTGGTTCCTAATTAACCACAGAAAAACAGGGGAAATGACCACACCCAAGGGAAGGGAAGAAGCCTCCCCCCTCCACCCAACATCTCCTTCCATGAAAAATATGTAAGGGACAGACATCAGTGGCCTAAAAACATAACCACACAGAGGAGTGCTCTGAGTAGACTTGCTTTGCTATTCGTATTAATAGCATTATTTAGGGTTACTTTGATGATCCAAGAAAAGTCTGAAGCCAGACATCTCAAACTGCTAAAGATTTCATTGGAAGCGTGAAAATCAAACACCTATGGGTCTGGAGGCAGGATCCTCATGTTTCCCTAACATGAAACAAAGCATAATAAACACAAGAGATTCTGCGAAGTGAGGGACAGCTTAGCCAAGGCAGCACCTCAGAAGTGCTTCTGCTGCAAAGTAGGGCAACTGAGACTTTCCAGTTTGCCTGAAGCCTACTTCCAGTATGTTAGGCAGAAGTTTTATAGGAAACCTTCAGGGTAATCCTGATCTCACCTTCCACTTAGTTAAACCAGTGGCACAAGTCCTGATTTGCCAGTGCTGAACAGGAAAATGCTGAGCAAATTTTTTACAAATGTAGAGTTTTACAAATGTAAAAGTTTACTCTAGCATTAAATAGGTTTTTGTAGAAGTGGCCATTGGAAATGGGGTTTCCTATATAGGGGGGCTGCCCTGCTTACAAGGGTCATGTCCTGCCCAAGGGCACTCTACCAGAGGATCAAAACACTGGACCATGCACAGAGTTAAAAAATCTGATGATCTATCTCTGCAACTAATGTTATATAAAATGAATCATTTGGCCATTTGGCAAATTGTGGAACAAGGGGATCACCTCTCCTGCTCTTTCCCACAGTGGAAGAATGTGTAAAAACTTGCAAAAATGTGCTCAGCACTTTAAACAGTCAGACCCCACTCAGTGTTCTGGTCAAAGCCCAGTCAGATAATCAAATCAAATCAAGTCAATCAGTGCAAAGTGGAAATTAGAAGATTTCAATCAGAGAAGTAAAGTTTGGGAGTGATTTTTCAAGGGACGTGATGGGGGCAAAAATTATGAATGGCTAAACCAGCTACATTTACAGAAGGCTTAGTCTGGTAGGATCAGGAGCTCTTGGTTCAGCAATCGGTGCATGTGCCCTGTGGAGTTATGCATTTGCAATTTCCACAATGGGGGGCAGTGATAGCTCTTGCAGTGCCGTAGGTGTTGGGCAGGCCCCTGCTTCAGGGCTTTTTCTAGTTGCCAGCAGGAACCCGGGACAATTTTTTGTCCCACTTGCAAATGTTTCTAGTTTCCAAGGGAAGAAGCAATGGCCTCCTCTGAAGTACTGGGGCCTCTGCTACAGCTAATAGGTTTTTGACTAAAGTGCACTGATGTTCCTTCCAGCACTTAGAAAACTCAGTGGTTCCTGTCTAAAGGCTCTTGCTGTTCTACTCAGGGTCATACTGATAACCAAATTTGGAGTCAGGAAGGAATTTTTCCCCAAAGTCAGTTTGACAAAGAAGGTGGGCTTTTTTACTTTCCAATGTAGCATGCAGTATTCGCCTCTTCCTGGGATCCTCTGAGCGTATATTAACCAACTGCTTCTCTGTCATAACAGTGATAGGGCACTGGCAGTGGATGCCCTATGGCTTATTTTAGAGTGTTCTTGTTGTTTCAGACATCATGTGTGAGGGTTTGACAGAGTCATTTTGAAGATTCCTTGGATAAATGGTTGCCTTCAAATGCACTGGACTAGACTTGGTGCTCCAAGAAATCCCTTGCAGTCCTATGTTCCTGTCTACACCCCTGAGTTTACTTATGATTCTAAATCAGTATACAGCATGCATTTGCCTTTTTTCTTTTTTCGCTGTGTATAAGCAAACCAACATTGGCTGAAAGGGAGCAAATCATTATATTGTCCTTCTGTGTACCTAGTCTCACCTTTTTTTAACTATGCTGCACAAAATTTTCTGTAAATTAGGATATTTGCAGTGGGGTCAACGTTTCCAGATTTATTGGGAGTCTTGTGATTTTTTGGAGAGGATTCTTAAAACTCCAGCTCCTGTGGTCTTATAATCATGGGAAGAATCATAGCTTTCTTTTTTTTAAATGTAAGTTGCCAGCCTTCTTGGTTGTGAGAAAACCTGAAAAATATTAACTGTAAGGGCTCAAAAAACTGAAGCCAAGTAGAAACAGCTTCACACGTACTATTTTTTTAAAGTTCCTGGTTTGGAGGAGAGTTGAGGGTGAGGGTTCTGGAGTAAGGCTTGACAGCTGCCTGGGCCCTGGGGTTGCTTCTCATGACACCTGCAGTGATTCACTGCTCTTAGAATCATGGAAAAGGAGGGCTGGGAGGGACCTCAGAAGGTCATCTAGTCTAACTCCAGGCTCAAAGCAGGACCATCTCCAACTAGATCATCCTAGCCAAAGTTTTGTCTACTTGGGTTTTGAAAACCTCTAAGGATGGAGTTTCCACAACCTCTCTGGATAAACCTCTTCCAGTGTTTTATTACCCTCCTAGTGAGAAAATTCTTCCTAATATCTAACCTAAATTTCCCTTGCTGCAATTTGAGACCATTGCTCCTTGTTCTGTCATCTGCTACCACGGAGAACAGTCTCGCTCCAAGCTCTTGGACCGAGACAGGCAGGTACTTCATTCCACAGAGCTAGAGAAGGCAGGAACTTGAGCCTAGATCTGGAAGAAATTATCTGTTTTCTAACTGCAATCCTATTCTACTCTGTGTGAACAGGATACATGAATGCATCTGTTTTGTAATATATTGTCATCTTTAGGCTTAGGACTAAGGGTATTGTTACCTGTCACCCTTGGCACATATTAAATGCTCTTAAAATGCAAGTTTCCACTCATTAAAGCAGGAAAACATGTGTCAAGCAGGGCTGTGCAAAATTTCATTGGCCATTTCATTTTGACACTGTTTCAACTCATTTCAAAGTCAAAACAGCAAAATCGAATCAAAACAAAGGCTGTTGAAATACCCTCAAAACAAAATGAGGTTAGCTGAAACATTCTGAAAGTCGAAATGTTATGACCATAGCGCTGGGGATGGGAAATCAGTCCAGCTGGGCTGACTTCCCATTCCGGTGCAAAATCTGGCATGAGATGGGGAAGCAGCCCACCTGGGCTGCCTCGCGCCCCCACTGTGATCTAGTACAGAGGATGGGAAGTCAACCCAGCCGAGCTGATTCCCCATCCCCAGCGCAATGTCGAAACAGCATCAAAACAGCCTTTCAGAACCGAACAGCTGTTTCAAATCGAAATGAAATTCAAAACGGAACGCTGTTCCTTGGAGCTGTTGAAACTCAAGGTGAAACTCAAGGTGAAAGAGAACGGTGCCATTTAGCACAGCCCTAGTGTCAAGTGCGCTCAGACCATTGCAAAGTTATGCCACTTCAGGCCACGAGTATCTCTGGCTCATGTTACACAGCATGTACTGGGCTAATGTCAGTCTGCTCCATGGAGATAAAATGAGCAATCTGCAGTCCTCCAGCATCCCAGGATGCACACCTCCAACCTCCACTCCCATTCCATAGACAATCTATCTACCCTCCTGAACAGTACTGCCCAGAGGGTGGTGCTGCTCAAGGGCAGGCAGAGCCCTACCAGTGCCAGGCCTGCCACAGTGGGGCCCCATGCTCAGCATAGCAGCCACAAGATGAGCAGACAAATGGTGGTGCAGCCACCCCACCACTCCATGCTCCCACTGCATCAAATCCCCACTCTCAGCAGCTGTGGCTCCACACTTATGGGGAAAGCTGGATTCCTATGGAGCTGCCAGCAGGGGGTAGGAGCATAGAGCATGCTTCTCTCCCTCCCAGTATGAATCAACCTTCTCCCACAGACTGGGCAGTGAGGGATGTTGGTGCCGCAGGAGCATGAAGCTAAGGGGCAGCCATGCTGCCATTTGCTTGTTTGGGGCTGCTGTGCTTCATAGGGAACTTGCCCATGGCTGGGGACAGCAGCTCCAGCAGACAGATGGCAGCACAGCTGGGCAGGGACTTCAAGAGAACAGTTTTATGGTTGTTCTTTCACAGTTAATAGTGAGAGAGAGGGAGATTCTCAGCTGTTCTTCATAGTTAATAGCCCTGTGCCCCCTTTAGTTCTCCCCCAGCATAGGTAAGCCCTGCCTCCTCGCCGCCAGCTTCCCAGAGCTAGAAATCAAGCCTAGGCCTCCTGACTCCCCACTCCTCTAACCCATCCATCCAAGACCAGGGATAGAACCCAAGTGTCCTGGCTCCTAGCCACACACCTGTTCATGAGCCCTCTAACAACAAGTCAGAGCTGTGCAAGTAAGAGATGGTATTAAGCCTTAACTTGCGATTGCTCTGAACACATTCTAACTCCAATAAGGCATAATGGTCCATAGATGTAGCATGTGCAAATTATAATGTATAACAACACCCTAAGTCACAAAAAAGCAACTAAGAAGAGAAGGATATCTCAAACATATTTTAACCACCTTTGCAGCAGGAAGACATTGGCTGCCATGGTCCCTCTGGTTTACCTATGGCAGGTTAGGGTGTTGGTTGTGTCAGGGTTGATTGTATAGTTTTACTAGTGTGCTGGACAATAGATTTGGATAGGAATGATCCTGCCTCAGGCAGAGGATTGGACTAGATGACCCATGGAAGTCCCTTCTAGCCTTACTGCTCTATGATTTTATGATTCTATGACCCATCCACATTTTATATTAACAGTTTGCCAGGGACTTGAACAGGGTGGAACAGGATCACACCTAGGTACCTAATTGGTGGAGTAGGATCTAGCCATGAGTCTGATATGAGAGAGAGAGAGAGAGAGCTGGTAAATATATGCAAGAGTCTGCTGCTTAGTGCCCCAGGTGAGAGGGAAACAGAATTTTTCAAGTGAAACTGTGTTGCTGGATGAACTCCTATCACTGCCACAGTTGAATGAAATAAGTTTGGATGGGGCTTTTCTGGAAAGAATGGTTAGACTGGCCAGAAGGTAGACTGGCCAGAAGAAAAACAAAATCGCACTGCCCTGTGACTCCCATTGTATACTGATTTAAACAGCTTAGAGCACAAGCAAGACGACTCAGACCCAGTGAGTCACAGTACAAACCCTGTTTTTCAAAGGCAGGATCACTGCTCCATCAGTCAGATACAGAAGAGCCACTCTAATTTGGCTCCCTGTTGTTTCCCAGCTGCTCCCATGTCCAATCTCTGATGGTGGAGGGCTGAGCAGTGTGCTTGTGAAAGCAGACCACAACCACAGAATAAAGATGCTAGAGGAGGAATAGGCTGCCTCACTGAAGAGTGTTCCATATGTAAAAAATCAAAATAAAAGTGTTGGCACTAAAATTTCTGTCAGAGGTGTTTCCTAAATACTACAGAGCACTTGGGGACTCTCCTGTTAGTATGGAAGAAAGCATGTTTATGAGAATTCCAGCTTCCTGCAGCAAATAAATGTTTTTCCCTCCCCAGTCTGGGCACCCTAATTACACAATGATGAGAGTAATCACCAAATGATTCCTATTACTTAGCATGTACATATTTGTCAACCACTGATTTCAAATGGCTTTGCAAAGATTAGTGAGTATCTTTACCACCCAGCTGACAGATGGAAGGGAAATGAGGGACCGGGACATTAAAAGCAACTTGCTTAGAGTCACACAGCGTATCAATGGCAGAGCGAGGACCACAACATAATTTTTCTACCTTGTACTGTTTCTTGCCCTTTGGACCATGCAGCTGGGAGAACTTTTTTTCCAGAAAGCCCAAGAATAAAGAGTTATACTGTGTTCTCCATTGATATCAGTGAAGAGCTTTGGCTAAAAGAGGAAAATGGCACCCTTGTACCCTTTTTTTATTCGGTGAAGTGGACTGAGAGCAGGCCATGCACTTTTAGATTCATAGATTTCATAGATATTAGGGCTGAAAGGGACCTCGCAATTATAGGGTCCAACCCCCTACCCAAGGGGCAGGAAGTCAGCTGGGGGTCAAAGGATCCCAGCAAGATAAGCAACCAAACATTTCTTGAAAGTGTCCAGAGTAGGTGCTTGCACCACCTCTGAGTCTATTCCAGACCCTGGGGACTCAAACAGTAAAGAAGTTTTTCCTTATGTCCAACCTAAAACGGTCTTCCAGGAATTTGTGATCGTTCAACCTTGTCTTCCCTTAGGGTGCCCTGGTGAACAGATGTTCTCCCACTTCCTGATGCACACCCCTTATGTACTCATAGGCTGCCACCAAGTCACTCCTGAGCCTGTGCTTCTCCAGGCTGAAGAGTCCCATGGCTCGCAGCCTGTCTTCATAAGGCCTGTTCTCTTGCCTTCTGATCATGCATGTAGCTCTCCTCTGGACTCTTTCAAACTTCTCCACATCCTTTCTGAATTGCAGAGCCCAGAATTGGATGCAGTACTCCAGCTGCAGCCTCACCAAGGCCAAGTACAGTGGGAGGATGACTTCCTGGGTCTCGCTTGAGATCAGTAGATGAAAGCCAGACTTTTGTCTGCTTTGTAGCGACCACTCATCATGGACTCCCTGTGGTGGGCCAGTAGGAGGTGCTCCTGCATTGAGCCACCCACCTCACTGCGCCCAACCACCTTTCAGGCTCCGAGTGCCTCCCGGGGGGCACCTCATGTCTGTCTGACCCCCTTCTTGGAGTGCACCTGCTAGCCCGGGGGTAGAGCTGCCACCACCCCGGGATGGGCTTGATTCTGGCTCTGTGCCCTCTGGGAAACACAGGGCTAGTAGCCCTCAAGGGTACTTGACTCACTTCAAGAACTTGGGATGCTTCCCTCAGTCAGAAACACAAGTAGTGGTCTCCCTTAGTCAGCCATACCAAGGGGACCCCAAGGCATAATCTACACCCTCTCCCAGTAAGTCTCCCATGCTAGGTACAACAGAGCACTATTGGTTACAAGGAGTAGGGTTGGAATAGGGTACAGCGTTGAGTAGTATCAGAGAACTCCCATAGAGGAAAGAGGGTGGCTGGAGTAGCCTTTGATCACGCATCTGAGTTACTGCAAGCTATATGTCTAGTTAGATCTCAGGTAGCTTACTCACAAGTATCATCCAGAGGCAGGTGGAGATTCCCTCTGGAGGCAGGCAGTTCCTTGATCATGAGTTTTGAGAGAGAGCAAGTTTCAGATGGTCCAGCTCCTCTCTCTCTCTGAGTTTTCCTCATGGTTGCTGCTCCTTCCCCCTGGGCAGTCCTTAACTTATATAGCCCCTATGACCTCATGTACCTGGTCCAATGGAGGCCAGCACCTGTTGGCTGTCAGCCAACCAATTTGAAATGCATCACTGGTTGCTGGGCAGACTGGCAGTCTCTAGCCCACCAGGCTGCCCAAGCCCCTCACGCAGGTACGTGATGCCAGTCATGTAGGCAGAGGGAGAAGGTTTCCCCCCTCTCTCTGGAATGTATCCTGAGCTCAGGTTACCTAAAAAGATACGGTAAGGTGTGTATCCTCTGCTGGGCCCATCCTAACCATATTGTCACAGCAGATTTTTTGGGGTGAAACAGAGGTGGCCTTCTGCCACACTCCCCTCCCTGTTAGAACATGGCCTCTCAGGGCCTCAACAACTAGCCTCCTGAGCTTGTAAAAGTCTTCTTTCCTAAAGTTGAGGACTTCTGCATTGTGGCCTGACTTGCCAGCTTTGCAATGGATAGTGAAAGCGATCAACTCATGGTCACTGTCTCCCAGCTTCCTGTCAATCCTTAGGTCACCAACTACATCATCCTCTTTGGCCGGTACCAGGTCCAGCACCGTCTTACCTCTTGTTGGCCTGTAAACTTTTTGAGACAGGTAGAACTTATCCATGCATGTGAGGAAGCTTTGTGATCGATCGGATTTGGCTGAGTGCTCTTCCCATGAGATGTCAGGGTAGTTGAAGTCTCCCACGATAACCCTGCACCAAGAACATGCAGCCTCAGCCAGTTCCCTAGTGAATTTGTGGTCAAACTCTAGCTCCTGATTTGGAGGTCTGTAGTAGACTCCTCTCATTATATCCCCTTCACCACGTTCCCCTCATATTCTAACCTAGAGGGTCTCAAGTCACCCTGCTTTGGGTGCCAATCTCCGCTTGTAGGGAAGTGCTCCTTCACATAGAGAGCTACACTCCCTGCCCTTTATTTCAACACAGTCTCTCCTGTACATGATATAGCCACCTATACCTGTGGTCCAGTCATAGGTGGAGTCCCACCAGGTCTCCATTATCCCTGTGAGATCATAGTCATTTCTGTTTAGAAAAAGGGCCAGTTCCTTCTGTTTGTTTCCCAGGCTCCTGGCATTTGTGTATGGGCAAGTGCATCTGCCATTGGAGGTCCTAGGCTTCCCTGCACTCCTAGAAAAGCCCCATCCCTGGGCTGGGGTAGGAGTGGGTTCCCTTGAGCAGCCTAACCTGCTGATTTTGTGGTTGACACTTGGTGGGCTTGCACTGGTGGTTATCCACTTATCCCCCGGTGAACTTAGTTTAAAGCTCAGTCAAGCAGGTAAGCCATTCTGGCTGAGAACAGCTTCTTCCCCAGTGGAGTGAGATGGAAGCCATCCCTTCCCAACAAACCACTGCCTCTCTCTCTGAAGGGTGGACCTTGGTTGTAGAAGCCAAAGCCTTCACGGTGCCACCAATGCCGCAGTCTTCTATTCCCTACTTCAATTCATCTCTCCCTCCTCAGCCCGTGACCCATAACCAGAAGTATTGAGGAGAAAACCACCTGTGCCCCCAATCCTTTGAGCCCCATTCTCATTCATAACCTGGCTGGGATTTCTCTGAGCCACATCATTTGTGCCCACATGGATTAGGAGAATGGGGTAGTGTTCAGAGGGCCAGATAAGTTTTGGGATCCTCTCAGCTACATCCTGAATATGGGTCCCTGGGAGGCAGCAGCCGTCATGAGCTAATGGGTCAGTGCTACAGATCGCTCCCTCTGTCCCCCTTAAGAGGGAATCTCCCATAACAACCACTCTGGCTTTCTTCTTAGGAATGGTAGCTGATAGCGTTTCTTCCTCAGGCACAGGAGCTGGCAACTCTGCTGGCTCTACTGGTGCTGCGAGGGGTTCATACCTTGTTGTGAAGATTCCAGGGGGAGGTGACCCTAGTGCAGTGGGCCTTGGGGACAGAAACAACCTGTCTCCAAGGGACCCCTGTCTGGACAATATGGGAGCTCCTCTTGTCCAACCTTTTCCTAGCAGCCAACCTAGCTCAGAGGAGGTGGCTAATGATGACTACAATGGTGGATGTTTTCTGAGCACATACTCTGCCACCTTGCTCCGGACTTAATACCACTGACTTCAGTAGGATTGTTGATGGAGTAAGCGTGTTAGAATCTGAGACTACTAGATTTTTGTTTTGTAAGAGATTGAAATATGTACCAAAAAATAAAAGAACTAAGGACTTGCTAACATTTGCAAGTTGTCTTGCCTAAAGGTAGAGTGTGATTTTAAGGTACATTGGCTAAGATACAATAACTAGTCCCAGTTAAGTTCATGTGTGAACGCTGATTCCAGAATAAGAGTGTTCTTCAGGAATAGCTATTCTGGATTAGTCCAAAACTAGTCTTTTGGAACAGCTGTTTGTGAACAACTCCATGGGTAGACAAGTCATAACTGCTATTTGTCTTCCAAACAGCAGTTGTCTTACACTCAGTCTTTCATATTTTATAGTTTGTACATCTTGCAAAATTAATTTAACTTGATAATGCTTTCAACTAAGGACACAGCAGAGATGCATGGTTGTTGTTGTGAGAGTTAATGTTGCAGTACTGATGAAATGGGATTGGCGTGACAGGCTATAAGAAAGTGTAGAGGCGTGAGACAATCTTCCTAGACCCAGAACCTTCCACTCCATTTCATTCTATTCATGGTCTTATATGGCCCTTATCTCAGTAGTATCCTGAGTAGATTCCAATAATGTATCAATTTACACCTATCACATTTCTTTTTCTTCCAAAGGAGAAAATTATGTGAGATTTTGCTATTTTAAAAATACAATCTTTTTATTAATCTGCTGGTCTATGTGGGGTTTTTTTATAATATAAGGCTCCTCTTGAAAGGCCCCTTGCTCTTGATAGGCCTAAGTGGTTTTTCATTACCGTGAGAGTTTGTCTTGTAATCCTGAGCTGGCTCCTAGACACTGTCTTCTGCTGGGCCAGTTTTGCCTTTGCAGTGGACAGTCCATGCAGTGGATTTGTTATTGAACAGCAGAGCTATCAACCATAGCCATCATTCAGAAAGTTTAGGGTGATATTTCAGGAATCCGTGACAGAAACTATTGACTTCCTTGACAATAAGGACTGATATTTTAGACTTGACTCCATATATTGTATGAGAAGCAAAAATTCTGAGTAGAACACTCATTTGGTGTGCTCATCATAGCCCCTATTGTTGCAGAGACCTGCTTATGAATGCTGTGTTAGCTAGACTGCCTTCATGGCTGACAGCTTCATCCCAGGTGGAAAGTGGTGAAGGTGTGTACAAATGAAGCCAGGTCATCACCCATCAGAATAGGATGGAGACTCCTAGCCAGAGTGAAATGATACAACATGTTGCTAAATTGTTGGCCAACTCTAGGCTAGGATATTGGCTTTCTAGGAAGCTACTTGGCTGTCTCTCTGAATCAAGATTCAATAATGCCAGAAGACAAGCTCACTAGGAAAAATGAAAGCAGAAAATGGCATAGTGAACAGGAACTCAATATTAATGTCATTTTTACCATATGTCTGAATACAGGCATACCTCGTTTTATTGCGCTTCACTTTATTGCGCTTCGCAGATATTG
>NW_017728906.1:48242407-48244540 GCF_001723895.1 Crocodylus porosus | reverse complement strand
GTGACTCGCTTTATTGCGATATTCGCTTTATTGCGGTGGTCTGGAACCGAACCCGCAATATCTCCGAGATATGCCTGTATTTATTATATTCTATCAGTCATTTCTATAGTATTCCAAAGGCTCTTTGTGCTGTATCAGGATAAGAGGATTTTTAAGGTGATCATTTCATAGAAGAGTGGTCCAAACAAGCCTTCCCCAGGCTAACAACTCATGAAATTTTGGACTCCGCAAAACACAATTAGCAAGAGAAATTGATAAACTCAGGCATTCTAAATGACTCTCAGCAGACCACAAGTTTGCCAAATCATCTGCTACAACTGAGTGGTACAGCTCAGAATTAATGTAGGGAACACATGCTATGTAAATGCTTAATAATGCACCCTGCCAGTAGTCCCCATTTAGAAGGAAAAGTTTCCATTGTTTTGCAAAATATTCAGTGTTTCTCCACAATTTCGCTCTAGAGAGTTTTCCTGGCTGGGGGGGAAACCCTGAATCCAACAAACAGCACGAGTTATCAGTAATGCATAGGGTTTGTGAGGAGATAAAATCAGTCAGGCCGTGAAGCAACCCCAGAATGTCTCCCAGAATGGCTCTGTATGTACGATGCACACTTACAGTGGCCCTAGGAACTGCTGGGTCTCCCTTTAGTGGAGGATTGGGGTTCAGGGACCAGTTGAGATCCAGTAGTTCAGTTCTTTTGCAAGCCAGACCTGGTCCCCAGAGAAACCAGGCACCAGATCCTGCCCAGGGAAGGGAAGTGATCCAGCGCTGCCTGTGCTTTGATTTGCTGAGTGTTTGTTTGGTTGGCTGTGTGTGTTCTGGGCATATGCTCTGAGAAGCTGGGAGTGTTGCTGTCTGTGTGATTGCTGATTGCTGGGCCTGGGCCTGAACAGAGAAGCCTTAACAGAGAAGACTGAGAGGCGATATAATAGCAGCTTTCAACTACCCGAAGGGGTGTTCAAAAGATGATGGAGCTAAACTGTTCTCAGTGGTGGCAGATGACAGAACAAGGAGCAATAGGCTCAAGTTGCAGTGAGGGAAGTTGAGGTTAGATATTAGGAAGAATTTTCTCACTAGGAGGGTAGTAAAGCACTGGAACAGGTTACCCAGAGAGGTGGTGGAATCTCCATCCTTGGAGGTTTAAAGACCCAGCTAGACAAAGCCTTGGCTGGGATGATCTTGTTGGGGCTGATCCTGCTTTGAGCAGGGGGTCAGACTAGATGACCTCCTGAGGTCCCTTCCAACCCTCATTTTCTGTGATTCGCCTCTGTAGCCCAAACACTTGCATCCAGCAGGGTGCAGTTAATCGCCCACCTAGGCTCTGTGCACTCTGCATACCCTGTATAACAGAAAAACACTTAGGTACAGAACCTTAGTGGTCATCTTTTTCTGGGTTTGATCCAAAGCTTATTGAAGTCAAAGGAAGAATTCCCATAGAGTGTAATGGGATCAGTCCTTAATCAGTCCGTTTCAAAGGGAATAAAGGTGTACCTTTACTTTCTCTTCTCTTAGATGTTTTCCTTTATCCAGTTTTCAAACAGTGGCAGCTCAATGAAACCCTATCAGTAGAAACCCTCTCCTTTCTTCCATAGAGAGAACTTTGCCTTACTGACTAAAATACACTTCTATTTGAGACAAGCCTTGCCTTTACAAAGCTTGTTATTTTGTAATTTTAAAACCTCACACAAGGGCAATAATTTCCCCATGAAGGAAATATACTCAGATTAAATTGCTTCAGTGCTTCTCTCTCTCTCTCTCTCTCTCTCTCCAGTGCTGGTAAAAGATGCCAAATGCAAGTATTTCAAATCTGAGTCCTGTAGCAATTCCTACAGTCAGCCTAGCAGAAGCTGTAGGGTTCTGCACAACTCCCTGCCCCAGTTTGCCTTTGTTGCGGAATGCCGGGCTAGCGATTCCAGCACCACTTGGGGAGCCACGGGCTTTATGGAGTGGGCGAGCGTGCAGCTTGTGGGGCGGGATTAGAGGTAGCTTTATGACCGCCTTCAAGGTTCGCCGAGTTGGCGCAAGTAGACAACTTAGAGTAAGTTGTTAGTTTTCTATAATTAGTTTGTAGGATATCTGTTGGTTCACGGGGTTCCGGAGTAAGCCCTTGCATTCTAACCCGATGGGCTAGGT